>NC_031995.1:5328489-5368114 GCF_001879085.1 Nicotiana attenuata | reverse complement strand
TAATTTCAGGACTCCCGCAAAGTTTTTCTGTTACCTTTGCCCCAAGGTTTGAGGTTTTAACCGATCTTGCAGAGGCTGTGAGGTTGCTGGAGGATGGCTCTTACTCAGCAGCAGTGCCTTGGTGATCTGACTCCGTGCAGGTGCTTCCTCCCGGAGTTCACCCTGCTAGAGAACAAGCAACCAAAAAAGGCGCGATGTTCTTCCTTCGAACTAGAAATAAAAATATTAAAATAAAAAAGGCCACACCCGAGCCGGCCACAGCCACTATTGGTCATTGATGATGACGCGGGAAGCTAAGGATGAAGAGCCATTTTTCAACAGAGACAACGATCTCCATCAGCTCATACAAAGCTCAATCTGGAGAGCTAGGGGAAAAAAACCCCCCAAAAAATTTTTCGGGAGGGGGGGGGGCGGAGGGGGGGGGGGGTTTTCCGGGAAAGTTTGCTTTTTTCGGGGGGGGGAGGAAAATGGGGGAATTTTTAGTTAGGAAAAGAATGTCGGATTCTCCCTTTAAACGTTCACAGTTGTTACTTTCGGTTCCTATGAGGACGAATACCTGGCTCTTCGCTTTGGTGAATTGTCAACCAATAATCAGCACTGCCTCTACCACAGCTGCTTCCACCTATAACACCATAAGTTCATCTCCCTCCACAAGTTTGGTTCCTGCCTTCTCACAACAACTACTGCATCTCCCTCCACCGGTTGTTAGGCGCCATAGAAGAAGACGTCTCCCCTTCCTAGTCCCCTCACCACGGGAATTTGGGGCACAACTACTTAACCCCTTCGCCAGATTCCCGAGGGAGGAGAGCGTCACTCTCTCGGTTTCCACATGAGTGCCATCTGGATTGTTCAGGCCGGTGGAGCTTGCCAAACTATCTGAAGCGCTGGTTCGGAAAAGAGGTAAAGAAGAAAATACACTCTCTTTTTCAGGGGAGTGTTTGTTGAATAATGTTATGAACAATGCGGCACCATTACTTGTTCTCCACTGTTTGTTTTATTTCGTCTTATAACAGGAGTTTTTACTGACTTAGATACACGTTTTGGCAGGCCAATTTCCTCGCTTCCAAAGCCTTCCGCAATTGATACTTTGATAAAGAAGGAATTCATGTCCTGAGCGAGATTAGCTGGTTGGCCGAGAGGAATCAAACTTCGTGCACCCTCATTGGTGCTAAAGGAAAAGGCTTCCGAAGCGGCCGCGCTGAGGCCCGGTGTAGCAAAGTGAGCAGGAGGCGATGGCTCATAGTCAGAAGACTCAGCTTACATGGCTCAACTTCAAAGATGCTAAGGCTGGTGTGGGCTGGTCACGAAGGCACTGCTCTTGCTGCTAGTCCGAGCGTGAGTCTGCTCCATTTAACGAACAAAATAACTTGGAGGCAGCCTTTGAACTCCAAAGCCGAAGAGGTTGTTGCTACTGAGGAGAAAGCGGGGTCGGATGAAGATAGTTATAAGAAGATCATGATCAAAACAGGGTTCATATAACAACAGATCTTTGATTTCGATTCTTAGCCTCGGTTTGCCATGAGATCCGAGCTGGGATGGCCTTGTGGTCGAGGTTGAACATGCTCAAGGCAAGCTCTCGCACAAGGGGATTTCCCTTCATCTTTTGAAAATACAGTACTCTATTGTACCATATGAGAAGGGAAAACTGGAAATGCCAAAAGCGGGCGTTATTGATATTGGATGATTGAAATTTACCAAGGCCCGAGCGCTGAATTAACTGCTCACTGAGAACTGTCTTCCAGCTCAGCCTACATAACTGATTCTTTCTAGTACCGACACTGAGTGTTCAGGACGAGAGGAACTTTGAAGAGGATACTGATGAGGGGCAAGATCCTGCACCGGCGGCAAACTCAGCCTATTCTCCTTGGGGCGTAGAATGCCTCTCTTCCCTCCGAGTCCGGTGGCGAAAGAAGTTTAGTTTTTTGCATTTTTCTTTTGCTGTTTCCCTTTTGTATCTTTGCACTTATTCCATTTGCCATGGTTTGATAAATAAAAGGAACTTATGAATTAAGCAATTGCACAAAGTTCATTTTTTTGCGTCGGAATTAGATAAAAGGCTTCGGGTGTGTTTTTGCTTCGGATATCTTTTGGGGTTCCGGGCATTAAAATCTTCCGGATACCAACCCCTTTACTATGAGGTTCATAAGAAAGGGCCCTTTTATGCTTACGATGCTCTTGAGAAGACGTCTCTTGTTCATTCCGGCACCGGAGCATTGTGAAGTTTTTAGTCAACTTTCAAAAATAATTTAAATCAATTCACCCTCTCCTCCCTCCCTGACTCTCTGAACAAAGAAATAAGATAAAAACAAAAGGACTTTTTATTTATTCTTCCATCTTTAAAAGTACATAAGCATTCGCATTGCTAAAAAAAATTTGCCAATAACATTGTAGCTTATTAGTACAACTTGTTTTCTACGGGCTGGCCGATGCATTCCCCGGTCCCGATGGACATTAAAATGGTTCCCAGGATCTCGTAGTCCCCAGTTTTGCGGCAATCATGTTGGCGATCTCATACTATTCCTCCTCCCCCCCCCTACGTTTTGAAGACGAAGTATGCGAATTAGAACATTGGAAGTCTTGCTCCTTTGAAGAAAAACACTTGTGAGCGATTGGATAATCTTTGGTCCGATGGCAAGCTTCGTTTCTTGTTAGGAACTCTGCCATTCGAGCCAAAGACTATCTAACTATCCATAATGGCCTGTTGTTTTCAGTGCCTTGAATTAAAGGTCTTATCAATTGCTGATGATGCTCCCTTCGTAATATTCTTTCCATTGCATACCTCGTTATAAAACCTTGCCAGAAAAACCTGATTTGAGACTAAAACTGGGCCGAAGGGAAAAAGAGTGCAGCACATACTTTCAGTATCAGTAGGATCCATCAGCAGTAATACCTTTTTGAGGTGAAGTTATGTTCAGTTTCTTGGCAATTTGACTCCATCTTGCTTCTCCAGTTCGTATGATCCCTTCCTGGTGACAGCTGAAACCCGATAGGGACCTTCCTACGTCGGACCCAGCTTTTCCAACGTTGATCTTCCGAGTGTTATGAGTCGCTTTACTCAAAACCAAGTTTCCTACTTTTTGATATTGGCCCTCCGGTTATAGTATCTTTCTATCCTTTATTTCTTGAGCCACCATTCTTATATGCGCCAAGTCCCTGCGATCATCAAGAAATTCCAGCTTGACCAGCAATGCCTCATTATTTGCTTTTTCATCGCTTGAAATACTATAAGGTCAGTTCTCCTACTTCCACCAGGATTAGAGATTCTGCACCGTATACGAGAGATAAGAATGTCTTCTCCATGCTTGATTTCGTCGTCATCTAGTCGCCTATAGCATACTTGGTAACTCTTCGGGCCACTTGCTTTGGCTGCTTCCAACTCTTTTTGAGGTTTTGAATAATCACCTTATTGTTTGATTCCACCTGCCTATTATTGCTCGGATGGGTATACTGAAGATGTAATCCTCTTATTCTTCAATGTCTTCAAGAAATTTTGACTTTGGAGCCTATGAACTGTGGCCCATTATCAACAGCAATCTCCTTCGTTATTTCGAACCGGCAAATTATGTTTTCCTACAGGAATTCGACCACTTTGCGCTCACGATCTTTTGGTTAAGGACTTGTTTTAAACCCATTTAGTGAAGTACTCGGTTAAAATTAAAAGAAATATTACCTTCCCGGTATCCGGTGGCAGCAGCCAACTATATCCAAGTCCCATTTTTTCCATTGGAATTGGCCATGGGATAGTACCGAATGCAAGGAGTTCTGCCGGTTGGTGCACCAACTGTGCATTGGCACTGACACTTGTCGCATTTTACTGAACAAATGCCTTTGCGTCTTGTTCTATTTGGGGCCATAATATCCTGCCCTAACCAGTTTTAGCACCAACGAATCTGCATCGGAATTAGTTCCTGCAAATTCCTTCATAAACCTCTCTCATGACGAAGTTGCCTCCGATGCTACTAAGCATCGGGCCAACGGGCCTTGAATAACCTTCTATATAACTATCCACCCCAGAGGTTGTAGTGAGCCGCTTTGGTACATAGTGCTGGGATGCCTTCGGGTCTTCGGCAGCTTGCCATGCTGAACGTAATCAATGAAATCATTCCTCCAGCCCCAGACTAGGTTGGTTGTACTAACTTCACAATAGCCGTCCACATCCATTACCGAATGCAAAGTTGAACGACAGTACTAGAATCTGATCCTTTCATCTTCGTGAATGACCCCAAATTGTCCAATGCATTTGCTTTTGCAATTTTTTCTCTCGGATGTGGGTGATCGACCACTCCGGAACCGTGTGAGCAAGTTTTGAACTTTAATCATATATTGTTGCATGCGTTCCTCCTTTGTGTCAAAGATACCATATACTGGTTTACTACCAGTTGTGAATCAAATTTGATCTCTATGACCTCGAAGCCAAGTCCCCGGGCTAGTTCGAATCCTGCAATCAATGCCTCATACTCGGCTTCATGTTTTAAAGGAACAGTTTTTTATGGCCTGCTCAGGGTTTCCCCCGAAGACGTGATTAGGACCACCCCGAGCCGGACCCTTTCACATTGGAATTCTTCGTCCGGAACAAGTCCAAACTCCTGATGTCATTTTCGACACCATCACCACTTCTTTTATAGCCAAAGGTGCTAACCCGGACTGAAATCAGCCACAAAGTCGGCCAAAACTTATGATTTGATCGCAGTCTAGGCTTATATCTAATATCAAATTCACTAATTCCAACTCCCCATTTGGCCAGCCGACCCCAACAACTTAGGTTAGTGAAGGACATTCCGTAGGGGAAGGTTGTCACAACGCCTATCGGGTGACTATTGAAAATAAGGCCTAAGCTTTCGAGAGACGACTACAAGAGCTAAGGCCAGTTTTTTAAGGTGCGGATAACGAGTTTCTGCTCCTGACAAAAATTTTGATAACATAATAGACAGGAGATTGCGTACCTCCGTCCTCCGAAACTAGAACGGCGCTTACCGCTACCTCTAAGACTACCTCCGATTTTGATAGTAGCGAGGGCTTGGTATATAGCGGTTTCAGGTATTTTAAGGCACATTGGCATTCTGGAGTCCATTCGAAATTGTTCTTCTTCTTCTTCTTCTTCTTTCTTTCTTCTTCTTCAGGAGTGAGAAGAAATGATGGCATTTTTCCGAAGATCGAGGATGAGCCTGCTTAGGCGCGGTCAATCTTTTAGTTGAGTAGCCTTTTGGACTCTCTTTCACGCTTGTCAGCTGGTCTGGGATGTCCTCGATGGCTTTGATCTTATCAGGATTTACCTCATACCCCTTTATGAAACCAAGAAACCCAAGAACTTACCAGAGCTAACCTCGACGCGCATTTTTCGGGGTTGAGTTTCATGTTGTGCTTCCTCAGGATATCGAAGGTTTGCTGGAGGTGTTTAAATGTCACCTGCATTCAAAAAATTGATCAACATGTCATATATGTATAACTTTCCATTATTTTACCTATTTTTTCTCGAACATCTTGTTCACGAGCTCCGATAAGTGGCTCCGGCATTTTAAGCCCGAAAGGGCATCACATATATACATTATATGCCAATGTTCGTTATAAATGAATTCTTTTCCTCATCCTTCGGTTCATCTTAATTTGATTTTACCCGGAATAGGCATCGAGGAAACTCATTAACTCGTGCCGGTCATTGCATCATATTTGATCGATGTTCGGCAGTGGAACGAGTCTTTTGGGCACGCCTTATTCAAGTCTTTTATAATCTACGCACATTCGAAATTTTTTAATCATTTTCTGGAAATACAACTACATTAGCTAGTCAACCGGGCATACTTTACCTCCGGATTGAAAACGATGTCAAGTAGCCGAGTTACCTCTTCTTTAACAAACCTGTTTCTGACCTCGACTATAGGGCGCTTCTTCTGCCTTACCAGTGGGATGCTTGGGTCCAGACTTAGCTTGTGGCAGGCCACTTCTAGTGGAATACCTGTCATATCCGCGTTGCCGACCATGCCAAACAATCAACGTTAGTTTTAAGGAAAATTATAATCCTGACCTGAGCTCGGGGTTGAGTCATGTCCCCAAGTGAAAATTTCTCTCCAGGAATTCCTCGAACAAAGCCACTTGTTCAAGTTCTTCGCCATGGACTTGGTCGCATCTTTCTCTCCGGTACCAGAAAGTATCTCGGTACCTGTTGGATTCCGACGACTCCTCTCCTTTATCATCTTTGCTTGGCTCGGAGTAGGCGTCTGTTCCTATAACTACTATTTGTTGATTTCCTTCCTTTACTGCTGGAAATCGATACTGAGTTCATTTCTCTCGCTGTCGGTTGGTCTCCTCTTATTTGCTTGATTCCCTCTAGGGTCTAGAATTTTAGCAGTTGTGTGACATGTTGATGGTACGCCATTCATCTCATGTAACCATGGTCTACCGAGGATTAGGTTTGTAGCCATGTCGCCGTCCACCACTAAATAAGGTGGTCTTCGTGACCCCTTAGGCGTTCGTGGGCAGCAAGATTTCCACTCGGTTGTCACACTCGCCAAATTGAACCCGATGAGGATTTTTGTTGCCGGAATGATACTTCTGGTTTAATTTGGCTTGCTCCAGCACTCTACATTGGATGATGTTGGATGAAACTCCTGGGTCAACCAAAACACGTTTAATCTTGAAATCTAGAACATTAATAGAAATTACCAGGCGTTGTTTGTGGGGCAGAAGGAGCCTATAGGCGTCTTCCTCCGTGAAGGTGATGTTGTCTTCAGGTAACTTCCCGAGTCTCTTGCTATGCGTCACTAATACCTTGTTTTTCTTGGCTGCCGAAAAATTTACACTGTTGATTTCATTCCTCTGGAAAATCATTGTTGATAGTTAGCCGAGGAGGGTCTTCCCCTATTTTCGAGGGTTCTACGTTATCTCGGCTGCGGCCATAATTGTTCTTAGCTCGTCGCTCAAGAACTCCCTGAGATGGTCGTTATTCAACAACACGCCACCTCCCCGCGTAGATGTCGATAGTCCTAGTTCTGTGACCATGAGTTCCATGATATTCACACCATAAGTTGGGATCTCTCTGGATGGGATGATCTGATTGGCCCTCCGGGAACCGTGTTTCCTTGATGTTTTCTCATTGCCATACCAGCTCTACTACGCTCATGTTAGAACTTATTATCTGCAGCCTGGGATATGAGGAATCCCGGGCCCCCTGTACCCCTTTTTCTTGTAGCGACTTGTTGTTTCTGACCGCAGTCAGTTCTCTATCGGGAGTTGACCTATCCGAGGACCGGAACCCTTTGTTGTCGCGTCCTTCAGCTCCCTCGTAAGGCAAGAATCGGCCTTTGGAAGATCGACGGTCTGCCATCAAGTCATCCTTGAACTTATCCGAAATCTTGTTCTCGTTCTCGTCCTTGGTTGATATCGGAGGCCGAGCTAACATCTTATATCCTTATCTTCGATCATGCGGTTATGGACATCCGTCGATGTGGTCACTTGAAACAAGAGCAGGCTTTCCTTCAATTTTCGGAGGCATCGGAGCTTTTCGGGTTTAGACCGTTAGTGATTGCCTCCGTTGCCCACTCGTCTGGTACGGCCGCGCGGTAGCAACATTCTTTCTTTTTGGAATCCGATCACAAACTCCCGCAGCAATTCGGACTCTCCTTGTGCGATTTTGAATATGTCCGCCTTCTGGACTGACCTTCCGCGCCCTAGCATGGGCCTTAATGAAAAGAATCTACGAGCATTTTAAAAGAATATATCGAGTGCTCGGGTAGGAGTGAATACCATGTCAGTGCCCCTTTCGTGAGGGTTTTCCCAAATTTCTTTAGCAGAATCGACTCAATATCATGTTGGGCCAAGTCGTTTCCTTTCACTACCGTTATATAGGTTGTGATGTGCTCTTGAGAGATCTGAAGTCTCATCGTACTTTGGTATGTCCGGCATTTTGAAACCGTTTCCAATCAATTCTAGTGTTTGCGGTCAGCTCGAACGGTAATAGGTATACCTCTTCGAATTCGGGCCCTTCAAAAACTGGTGATGTGCCCGGAATATTTCTTCATTAAATGTCATCTGGTGACAAACATTCGTTTTTACTTATGTTGACTATGCTTCTTTCGCGATCTATCCGACACCAACTGCAGTGTTGCCCCGGTCTCGGTTCTTTACTCTAACTTATCTTCTATCTGTATTCCACGTGTCACGCAATTATTCGATTCATTACCGTAAACAAATTTATCCTATACAAAAATATTCCTAAATATTATACTACTTGAACACACAATCCAGAGAAATTTAAAATGATGCGGACTAGAAATTTTAGAGAAAAATCTCATTTTTATGCCTATTAAATTCAAAACTGTTTACCCTTAAATACCCATATCTAAATTATTTAGTTTCCTACCTATGCAATCAATACTATTTACCCGCCCACATGGTTTCTTGATATCGGATCCAAGTCACATTATCAAATCGATCCAGCACTGCAAGAATCGATTGGGGGTTTGAACACACAAAGGGCATTACTACTCCATTGGTCTCCATTGGTAAGTGGTAACTTTTCAGTAACTTTTTGCAGCATTAACACGCAAAGGGCATTACTACTCCATTGTTGTCTCCAATTAAATGTAGCTAATATTGTTCTTTGATATGTAGATTGTACCTTTGATGTTGGTTTTTGGAGATTTATTGTACAAAAATTAAATCCACCATTGACGGACCTTGAAGCTTGAAACTCATAACTTGATTTGTTTTGAATTTTTAATTTGTTTGTATCCGATCCTGTATGGGTTAGTTTGGAAAGTTGATTGGAGGTTGTGAGGTAAAGTTTTAGTCAATTTGGTGGAGATTTTGTAGTAAATTTTTAGAAATTTGGGTTGAAATATAGTTGAACCAGAGAAGAAGACGAATTTGATTGTATACCCAAATAGTATACAAATATACCATTTTAGTATACAATTCATTCCAACTATAATGCCCTATTAGTATAGCTATATACTATATTGGTATCATATGCTAGTGAATTATTTTTTGTTGTATTAGCTGCATTTAATTGGTACAATATTTGATTTTCTTTTAATAATAGTAATACAGTACAATATCTTGAAATACTATTATATTAATATGTGGTAACTATTTTTTTATTTTTCTCTTTAATGCATGTGTGTTTATGTAATAGTAGTATAGTCATATAGTTGTCGGAATTAGCTAGTAAAAACCGTATACCATGTTGGTATGTTATATGCCATATTGGTATCATATGGTAGTTTGAAACATTGTTTTTGTTGTTTTTTAGCGCATTTTAAGTGAATTCTATTATGAAATTATTTATATCAACATGAGTTGCTATAATGCTGGAATTTTGTGTGCCGATGACACAAATTATGTGCATTAATAGTTTTTATAGTTATAGGCAATTATTGGAACGAACCCCATACAACTATATACCCTCCTTAGAATACGAAATGAGCAAGTTGTTTTGCGAATATTTAGCTTGCAATACGAGCATGTAATTTTTCTCATACTTTTATTGCGTCTTTTAATGTTTGGTAGAGTAGTTATAGTCGCAAATAGTTGTAGCAAATCTAGAGAAATCATATGCTCTGTTGGTATACATATATACCATATTGGTATCACATGGTACTAGAAGTCTTTTTCGCTACTTATACTTTTATTGTATTTTTAATATTTTATTTCATTTTTATTCTAACTAGTATATATTGGAGATTTGGTTGTCGTAGATTATGTTTTCTTGCTCTATAACCGGTGTATTACTGTTAATGGTAGAGTGTGTATTGATATTTATAGGGAGAGATCAAGGTTTGCATGGCAATCACGTGTTGATTCTTAGAAATCTGATTAATGTAATTTATGGTGCTCAACAGCAGTCAATGATATTCAGTTATTAGATCAAGTGACAACTGATATTTATTTCAGTTTAATAATTGAATTTAAAAAATGAGAAAGAAAAAAAACAAAAGGTATATTGTACTAGTATATTAAAAAAGGTGAACAAATATTTACTATGTCAATTATTTTTCTTATTGTATAAAAAAGATAATAAAAAATAGTGAAAACGGTAAATGAAATTAGATTATGAAGAAAAGAATATTAAAAAAAAAGAAGTTGAATGAAATTAGAAAGGAAAAAAGAAAAAAATGAGAAAAAATTCCCTACAAAAACTACTATGGTAGGAAATGTAAATTAGTTTATGGGTAGAAAAACAAATGGGTAGACAAGGGTAAATAGTTTTGTTTTTGTGGGTAAACTGTGTCTAGGGGTGTCACGGTTCGTTTGTCGGTTTTTGATTAAAAACCAAAACCAAACCAATTTAATCGGTTTTAAATTTTTAAAACCAAAAACCAAACCAAATAAATACAAACCATCGGTTGATTGTTGTTGGTTTGGTTCGTTTGGTTCAGTTTTTTGGTTCTTAGTAAGCTAATGATAAGTCGATAATATTAAAATAACACTAAGACAACAATCTGAAAATAATTTGCCAAAATTTATGCTTTTTATATATTTCTTTTTGAGAACTGAAAGTTTATTTACATGTTTATATGAAAAGAATGAACAAAAAACAAAACTATAAGGTTGCTTTCTCAAGCTTAGCCATTGTTGTCTTTGCATTTGATGCTTTCTTTACTCTTGTGGTTGATTTTTTTTACCTCTTCTTTTAGGCAAAAAGTATGTGCGGAGGTTAGAGAATTAGAGTCTATTAATGAAAGAAAATTGGTCGAATCTATTGTTTTGGGCTTAGGCAATCTTTTTAAGATATAACAGGATAAACCAAAATTCAAAATAACAATTAAAATATTAACAAAAAGATTTTATATTGTATATAAATAATTATTTAAATTTTGTATATAATTAATTGGTTGGTTCGGTTTATTTTTCGGTTTTTAAAAAATAGAACCAAAACCAAACCAAATATTATTGGTTTTTAAAATTTAAAACCAAAACCAATCCAAATCAAAAAAAATATCGGTTTACATAATCGGTTTGGTTCGGTTTTTCGGTTTGGATCGTTTTCCGTCAAACCGTGAACAACCCCTAACTGTGTCAAAACCCCAAAAATTTAAAGGGCTAGATAGGTAAAGAACTAAAACAACAAGTTTTTGGTCGTGCATGTTTGAGAGATTCTAATAAGAGAATAGCTCTCAATTCATGAAACTCCAGAAACTGTCACTCCAGCAACAAGTTATGGTGGAGCGGTAAGTACTCCTTGATTCTTAACCAGAGGTCTCAGGAGTCCCCGGTATGAAGTTACCTTTGTTAGGGAGCACTTTACCCCCAATGTGGGGACTACCTGGTGCGATCGGATACATACAGGCCCCAATGCATTACTAACACCGATTTGGGGAAAAAAATAAGCAATTGGTCCTAGGTAGCACGGGCGTCAATCTTCTTTGTTACACTCTGAAACACCGGGAGATAATCCAGTAGCTTGTAGTTAGAAATGTGTTAATCTTAGTTAAGAGTTGTACTTGAGTAAACAAAACAGAACTTTCAGTTCAGCTACTGATGCTGTGGTATTACACACTAAAGGTCCTTGCTATTCAACTCTGGGCAGCATCCATGTATACTCTAGGTTTGTTTCTACACCATCTTTCTCGTCACACTTCAACTTGGAATTGAGATGTAGCATGAAACAGAGAATATTTTTCAAGTCAAGCACAAGACTCGTGGAACACAAAAATTGATCGATTTTGTCTCTCGTCACAAGTCTTTTAGAAAACAGAAAACATCAAGATAAATGATATGCTCGGGAAGAATGAAACTAATCACTGCCTAATCAAATTTCACATATAATACAATACTGCAAGTTTATCATACTGTCAAAAAGTTTGTGGCACCAAAATCAATTGAGAGCATTTACAGACGGACCCAAAAACAAAACTATCAGCTCTTCAACTTTTTCAAATAAATGTGCAAGAGCCACATTTTGCACATTAAAGCAAAATCAGAACTTTCCCCTCTACGAATCGCTATTATACTCCAAAAAATTTTGTTTCTATATACTGTGTTGAGCTGTCGACTTCGTATACTGCTCAGTAAGGAAGATTTAAGCCATAGCAGCCATGCGAGCGTTTGCAGTCGAAGCCCTCTATTCTATTTGGTGATTGAGTTTGCCCAAGTCTTGCCCTTGAACACCTTCCTTTACAACTTGATGATGGAGAAGATAAAAGCTGAAGTAGATGTACATGGTGATGATAAAAACGGGGTTGCTTTTCATTTGTAAAATGAACATCATGGATTAACGGATTCATAGCCCTGCAAGGCGGCGAACCAGAGAAGAAAGGAGGGGATGATGACAAATCAGATGTGTATTGTGCTGCAGCCACACCATCGCTGTTAGACCATGAAGATCATTTAAAAAATGGCAGTTGAATCAGTGCACATCTATTATCTATATATATATTAAAGGAATAAAGTTTGCATTTGTGTTAAGCCAAGTGGCTAGCTATTAAGAAAGCCACTTGGCAATTTTAGAACAAAGAGATGATTAATTAATGAAATCTATATCTATATATTATTAAAAGGAGAGGAAAAAAAGCCCTCTCCTTAAGCCAAGTGGCAGCCTAAAAAGATGCCACATGGCATAATTGGTTACTAATTAGTTATTTAGTTTATAATTAGTTATTGGTTACTTATTTTTTGAATTTAAATACATATCAAAAAAGAAAATAATACAATACAATAAAAAACTACCATATATATAATTGGTTACTTTATTTGAATTAATAAATATAGATATCTTATAATTAAATATAATAAAAAAAACAAAAATAATATATATAAAATAACTACCCATTCAAATTGGGTGGGAGTAGTTTCAAGTTTGAGTTTTAAATTATTTTAAAATAAAAAACGAAATTAAAAAAATAAAGAATTACCAATTCAAATTGGGGAATAGTTTCATATTGGAGTTTTAAAATTATTTTAAAATAAAAAAAAAATGAAAAATCTATTTATATATAATATACATATAAAAACGAAAATAATAAACTAAAATAAAAAACTAACATATATATATATATATATATATATATATATATATATATGTATGTATATTATATATATATATATATATATATATATATATATATATATGTATATATATATTAATTGGTTACTTTATTTGGATTTAATAAAAAAATGAAAAATCTATTTATATATAATATACATATAAAAACAAATAATAAAAATAAAATAAAAACTAACACACACACACAAACATATATATATATATAATATATATATATACATATATATATATTAATTGGTTACTTTATTTGGATTTAATAAATATAGATATCTTATAATTAAATATAATAAAAAAAACAGCAAAAAATAATATATAAAAATAACTACCCATTCAAATTGGGTGGAATAGTTTCAAATTGAGTTTTTAAATTATTTTAAAAAAAAATCAAAAAAAACTAACCTATAAAAAAAAGAAAAAAGAGAAGAAAAATTGCCCATTCAAATCGAGAAGTAGTTTCAAGTTGGAGTTTTAAAATAATTTTAAAATAAAAAAAAATTATAAAAAATAATGAATTACCAATTCAAATTAGGGAGTAGTTTCAAATTGGAGTTTTAAAATTATTTTAAAATAAAAAAACAAAAAATCTATTTATATATAATATACATATAAAAAACGAAAATAATAAAATAAAATAAAAAACTACCATATATATATAGTAATTGATTACTTTATTTGGATTAATAAGTATAGATATCGTATAATTAAATATGATAAAAAAATAACAAAAAATAAATATATAAAAAATAACTACCCATTAAAATTGGGTGGGAGTAGTTTCAAGTTTAAGTTTTTAAATAATGTTAAAATAAAAAGCAAAAAAAAAAATTTACCAATAAAAAAACGAAAAAAAGAGAAGAAAATCTACCCATTCAAATCGGGAAGTAGTTTCAAGTTGGAGTTTTAAAATCTATATCTATCTATATATTATTAAAAGGAGAGGAAAAAGCCCTCTCCTTAAGCCAAGTGGCAGCCTAAAAAAATGCCACATGGCATAATTGGTAACTAATTAGTTATTTAGTTTATAATTAGTTATTGGTGACAAGTGTCATAATTTCTATTAACAATATAATTATACTAAATATTGGATAATATAATAAATAAAAATACATAACGAAAAAATTATTTGATGACTATATAAGTCCCTTTAATTTAATGGAGATTTTATTTATTAAAATTTAGACAATATCTATTCTATTTATATAGATAAGGATAATCAAATAATTGTGATAATTCTAAATGTAACATCGAAAAATTAACAAAGTGACAAATATTTTTTTAATATTGACCGCGCATCGAGCGGGTACGACTACTAGTTTTGAGATAAAGCAACAAAAGAAACAGCTATGTGTACATGTGTCACACAGACAAATTGACAGTTGAATGTGATCAGGAGAACGGTCAAATTAATATACAGCCCAAATCAGTTAAACCAACACACTAACAAGAGCGTCATACCGCTCCACCGGAGTCAAATTTGCTAAGTGCATTTATCAACATTGCGTTTCCAACATATCATTAAACAACACAGAAAGAACAAATAACCAACAAATTAAAAAAATTCTACGTTCTGCAATTGGCATAAGCTAACTTGAATCTATTGACCTTTCTATTTTTTTCATCTGGCCTACTCAAGAATATGTGGCATGGGATTAAATCGTGGTACGCGCTAGAAGAAAGATCATGCTTTGGGATTGAATTATGCTAGAAAATGCACAAAATCATAATTGTATTTTCATACAACCCCTTTTAGAAATATTTGCTAGGGAACATTTAGTATTCTCATAAGGACCTTTTGATATCAAGATGGTTAAAACAATTATGAAGTAAAATAATGTATGGAATGATGGGGGCAGACCTAGCTGGCTGATAGAATATTGGCATGTATTAAAGTGGGATAAACAGAACAACAGGGGCATTGCAATCATTTACCAATTATCATTCGATTGGAGTTTCAACTACCCTCAACTTTCATTTTGTCTCATGAAAACATCAAAATGAGATTGACAAAATTGAAACATGCTGAGAGTGTAAAAATTGTGTTATGTAGCTTGGAAATCTACACACACTGCCGACAATGAGGATGATTTTCATAATGACAGTATGCGAACCGTCTAAGATAATGCAAAGCCAACTAACTCAAACAATGTGCAAGATTTATCATGTAAACATCCTTCATGCAGGGAATGAAGTTTATGGGTTTGGGATGCCACTGAACCCACTAATCATTAAGTTAGTGGGTTCGAAATTTAATATTTCTACATATTTAGTAGATTTCTTGATACATGTACAGGGTCTGAACGCTAAAGCTACTGGGTTCGGCCGAACTTGTAGCTTTAAATGTACATTGGCTGCCTTTATGTACAGATTGCCACAGATTCTGAAGCTTTGACAAACAAGAAAATGTTGACATCACTACATGCATAAAAGCTACAGCCTTGAGAAGTTAATCCAATTCCTATCGAAACAACATAATTCTACTCAAGCTTCTTAGCCCGAAACTAGTCGCGTATACGGCTACATGAATCCTCTGTGTCCATTCTGTTCTATATCATGTTGAATCTAAAGGTCTGTACCTCATGGCAGATTCATTATTCAAAGATTCATCATAGTTAAGACTATTCCTACATTCACTGTTAACCTATCACAACCTATACCGGAAAATTATACTTGTGTACACAAGGTCAATTTTCTTTTATGTATACATATTAAATGTTGAATCCCCTTAGCTTTTTCGCATGTTTACTCTTTTTATTTTTTAAATACCTTTGGTGAAAATCCTGCCTCTGTCACTACCACAACCCTCCCCATTTAAAAATCCTACTTTTTGCTTTGATTTGAGCAGGTCTCATATTCATTTATAATGAAAAAGAAAAATATCTTAAGTAATTAAAATATCCACATAGATTCTCGTCATTGTACTGTGGCTAGATATGTAAACAGGAACAAGGTAAACAGAAATGTGAAGGGAAACCTACCTCTTTGAGAATGAGATCAATAGGTTCTGCTCCACCTTTTGAAACAAAGGTCTCAGTTTGATTTCTTTTCAACCATCAAACCAAAAACAAAACAAAAAAAGACCCATTAAAGAGAGGATCATGAACATTAATGGGTCATTAAAATCTTGAAAAATTGGGATTAACAAGGATTAGAAATAATTACCTCAAGGGAAGGCAGTTAGAATGGCTAATGGGATCCCCAAGACGACGAGGTTTGGGACAAATGAGCGAACCCATTGGATTAGCGCCGCAATTCAGTGGTCGCGAATCGGCTACAACCCAATTTTAGTCCGCCCCAAGGGAATGGGAAATCCCCATCACCTCTTGAAGGTGGCCCGAAAAAGGAAAAGAAAAACTAAAAGTAGGCTTTTTCTGCCTACAATTATGGCAAATGGCCTATTTTCCTAAGACTATAAAACTCCTCACATAGGATGTACAGTATATATTTTCATGGTCCTATATTTACATCCGTCCCATTTTAGGTAAATATTTATCACAATTTAATGTTAGTACTTCAAAATTAAAGTAACATATCTTGCATTAAATACTTTTTTTTTATTTAATAAGTTCGACTGAATTTTTACTTTCATGTCAAACCGACATAATAGAAATAAGACAAAATTACATAATAATATAGCCAAAATTTCACGGTATAGCCAGCTTTCGGACTGGTCAATCAAAAATAGCTAGCGTTTACCAAGTCAATGAAAAATAGCCACCGTTTTGCTGCAATAGAGACCGGTCCAGCATAATATACTGGAGTTCGGTGCACTTGTGTATGAACTCCAGCATATTATGCTGGACCGATATACTTTGTTGGCTCCAGTATAATATACTGGAGACTGGAGCACTGGTGCTCCAAACTCCAGTATATTATACTGGACCATTATACTTGCTGGAACTCCAGTATATTATGCTGGAGTTCTAGTGTATTTATGCTGGAACTCCATCATATTATGCTGGAGTTCCAGCATACTATCCTGGAACTCCAGTATAATATGCTGGAGTTCAAGTATACTTATGCTGGAACTCCAGCATAATATACTGGAGTATTTTCCGGGTTTTGAACAGTGTTTTCGCTCAGATTTATCTTTACATCAAAAGTAGCTAAATTTTGATTACTTTTGAAATTGGGCTATTTTTGAACGATCAGTTGTAAATCAAGCTATTTTTAAAAATTACCCTAATACACTCTATAAGTTGACTTGCACTATTTTAGCGCAGTTACAAGTTTGCATGTGTAGCCAAATATCAATAAGATCTTTTCTTTTCTCATTCCCTCTAATTATAACTGATCACGCCTAACTATGCCTTATAAAAAGGACTCTGCGGACATTGCAAATATAACCCGAGTATTACGCCCAGGGTCGAATCCACAGAGAGTTAACCTATCAACCACTATCTTCAGACCCACTAATTCTTCAGAATCAGCTTCCCAAATATTCAAATCTCAGTTGAGTGTTCTTTAACAACTAGCTTGCAAGTAACTAAATGGCTGTAAACTAAATAAGGTTGTAAACAATTATGAGGAAAAGCTAAGGCAATGATTTCCCCTATTGATGGAATCCCTTCTGTTTATGCTCATACAAATTTACCCACACATCTCTATCAATCATGACCGCTAATCTTACCGGAAATCTCTGCCGAGTAACCACAGTAATCTACTATTGCACTCTCCCGAGATACACTAGCTTACTTTATTTAGCACAATTCACTTTAGATTACACCCAAGGCTTCGTTATCCCTAATCCCGCCTTTAAACCCGCAATTATAGATTCCTCTAATAATCTAGGAGTGGTGTTGTTCAACAATACCCTAAATATGCACTCTTTTCCAAGTTATGCACACTAAATAGGCACAGCTAATTGAGGATCCTGTCAATTAACTACAACGAACACGAAGTTGAACAAATAGAGATTAAACTAGCAATTTGTATTCACATAAACAAGAAGTTCATCACCCAATAGGTTCCATCAAAATCTTAGACAAGGACTTTAGCTACTCATGGCTATGGGAAAAGAAACTAAGATTGAATTCATCATAAAAATCAAAAGAAAAGAAGAAAGATGTTTAGAGTATTCTCTCACAATGGTTTTCCTTGCTAAGAAACCTTAAAAATCAATACATGCCTCTCTTGGGCGAAGTCTAATGTTTTAAATAGGGTTTAGGTCTAAAATTCCCATAATTGACACTTTGGTCCCTGAAGTTTCTGCGCCTGCCGCGGTTCTGCCGCGATCGCGGTAGAACCGCGGCCAAACACCCTCGCGGATTCTCAGAACTTCTGCAGCTGCCTCGCACCGCGGTTCTGCCGCGGTCGCGGTGGAACCACGGTGGACTCAGTGCTCTGAATCTTCGGCCTGTTTTGCATGGTTCACTTGGGAAATTTCACAGTTGGCCTCTTTTTCATCAATTTTGATTCCAAAACTGCTCCTTAGCCTTCCTTGTACATATATCACCTGCAAATCATGAAAAGCACTAATAAGAGCATTTTGTTATCACTTTTAGCATTAAAACTACACAAGAAGGTGATTATTTAAGGTGTGATTATAGTCAAATTCACCTATTATCAACACCCCACACTTAAACCTTTGCTCGTCCTCGAGCAACTAAACCACACTTCTAGGCCTAACTGCTCAATGCATTGCCCCAATTTATGTCACACCTGCTATTATCAAAGATTGACCGAAGCGGTGCACAATCATATCTTAGATGCAGACTCTCATGCCAAGACACACTTGTGCTAACTCTAATTACTCTAACAGAAATGAAGACTCACTTTTTCTTTCTGAGTCACATGCCCTCACATAAACAAAAGCTGAGAGAAGTTCCACACACATAAAATTCAACAACAAGGAACCATATATAGAAAGAATTCACTCGCTCTCAGCAAAGAGCATTCACATGCCACACAGACACACCATAAGCTTGCCCCTAGTGTAATACTCCACTAATCGAGCCATTCAGTCGAAGATCAAGAGGTCTTTATAGGTTGTAATGTAGGCTAAGGGACGGGTAATATATATTTGGATATAGTGACTAACCTCCCTAAGCACTTTTAATACACACTTCCTTTTGTTTCACCTTCATGTTCAACCCAATCATTATTCCACATTTTGTTTCACTTGTGACTCCCACTTTTCTTTAGGTACAACTGGCTTCTTCTTTTTCTTTTCTTTTTCTTTTCAGATTTATTGTACACTGCCAGTTCACCAACCAGACCTTCATTCTTGATCCCCCCTTTTTTTTTCACTATCTCTCTCCCACCCCACACTTTGACTTTTGTATATTCTTTAGTGATTCAAGTGCTTCTAGGAGGTAAAGGTTTAAACAATTCGCTTATTCAAACACAGCGATTTAGATCATTATAGGGTTATCAAAGAACAGGCTTCAGGCTCAAAGGGGTTAACTATGGTAATATGCACTGGTGGATTCTCAAGTATACAGGGTTGCACAACGAAATGCCTCAATCATCTCTAAAACCAAACGACTTCTATTTCGCTTTGCAAACACACAGGGCAAGTTCTAGGTATCATATGCAAGCATAGGATGCAAGTAACAACTCACACACACTTAGCATGTAACTCATTCCGAATCAGTTCATCAACACAATCATACGAGTGTTCAAGCCAGACAAGATGTGCAAAATTAAGGCATATATTATGAGTCCACAAACAAGCTTAGACGTCCACTCTCAAGTTCTTTTCTTTGCAAGTGTGCACATTTGGGGTTACATTCTGACCTTCACCCATCTAATCCTAAAACTACAAAAGAAAAATCTACCTAACCCGGTTCAAGAAAAACCCTTGGAAAAGAACCGTGGTCAAAAGAAAAACCAAGGAGGAGGTACTACACTGCCTAAAAGAAGAAAGTAAAAATAAAAAAAAATTCTACATGGACTACTTCCCTCAAGAGTACTGTCCACATAGTCCGTCATCAGGAAGAGTCCTCTACAAGTTTTTTTTTTTTTTTATATATCTGACTTTGACCCTCAAGAGACCCGTCAACAAGTGTCCGTCGTTGGGCCAAGTCAGCTATTCCTAATATAACACACTCACATATATACAACATCATCTAATGCTACAGCACAACAACATCTATATACATTACAATACACAGTTAGAGCAAGTCTCCCACCCCACACTTAAAATCATGGCATGTCCCCATGTCATATTAATAAAGTAAAGAGCAGAAGGGTGAGAAGACTTCCCTGAGACTCAATCCGAGTCGGAGACGGTGCTGGGGTCTACATGGCAGGCCCTCCCCAATGCACGTAACCAAGCCATAAACCGGCTCTCAGATCTAGCCTGCCTCTGCGACATGGCGTCCATCCGCGTGTGTAGACCATCCACCGAGGTGCGGAGATCCGCGACCTCTTCCTCCAAGGAGCGCAGCATAGGCCGGGAGGACTGTGAGCGTGATAGGTCTGCTCCAGAATGGGGGCGCCGAGAGGGCCCGGCACTGTCAACAGACCGCCTGGACGGTGCAAAAGGAACCGGATCATCCTCCTCATCATCAATCTCAATTGTGGTACGTGTACCCCTGCCCACTCTGATGCTAGAAGCTTTGAAAGCTGCTCTGGGAGGCAAATCTCCATCTGCAGGATTGGTGGGGGTGTTTCTCATCAAGCACAATGTGGTTACCAAGGAAGGGAAATAGAATCCCTTTGTCAGCAGCGGTCCCCGTAAGACCATTTCATCTCCAATTACCCGGGCCGCATCAAAATCCTTCCCTGCCACAAAGCACCAAGTCAACAGTGCCCTATTGAAGTTCACGTCCGTGGTATTGCTGGATGGCAGGAACCTGCTACAGATAACAGTCAACCAACACTTGGCCAAGTGAGTGAAAGAGTTAGAGTTGAGGGTTATTTGGTCACGTATCCAAATGGGCTGCCCCCTGTGCAAAGTACATCCGTCATGACCTCCCATGTCACCCCCGGTCTGTCATGGTAATAGTCGACGTCACTGGTGAACGGAGGCAGCCGCAACACCCGGCGAATTGTTTGAATTTGAGCACTGACCACCATACCCCGAACAATCACCTCCCTACCCAAGTTCAATGGGCAGTTGGCATAAAATTCACGAACCAGCATCTTGTTAACTGGTGCAGGGTCAGTAAATAGGAATTCCATTTCCCGCCTCCGTATTTCTTCATACATCTCCACTTTTTCGGCTCGAAGGGCTACCCGATCAATCGGGATCTCATGGATAAAGGTTTTTGTAGCCTTGGCATTGAAGTCGTCCTCTGCCAGTTCCGATTGGAATCTGGACTCATCATAAGCAGGTCGTTGGGATGTGCCTCCAGAGCGCCTTTGCCTTTTGGGAGCCATGTGACCTGCAAATAATCAAACAAACCATCAACATATGCCCTAGCTAGTGCCAATAAGATGGTTACTCAGACTTCACCACCCAATGACACCAAATATTTCCCCTTAATTCATTCATAACAACCTCCACAATAGCCTCATAATTTTCTTACCACTTCCGGCATAATACACCCCACACTTACTCCTTTCAATGTTACACATGACATACAACACCACCATATAACAAATACCACCATACCAACAATCAACTACACATCAACAACCATCAATTACAACATCCCAAACCTAGGTTGGGCCTAAAACACCACAAAAATATACAACATAGTACCACAATTTTCGGCCAACACATGACCCAATACCATACTACACCACAAAAATCTAGTTTAGGCCTCCAAACCACCAAAACAACTTCACAATTATTTAATAATGGAGACCCAATTAATTTGGCACCAAACAACCTCATAAACATCAACTACAACAACTACAACAATGGCAAACATAAAAGAAAGCAAAAAAAAAATTTAAATTACTACACTACTCCTACTAGGGTTTAAGCAAAAATATTAATTTAACAAATTACACTACTTAGAAGAGAAAGAAATAGAAAGAGAGAAGAATAACTTACTTGAGTTGAAGAGGGGAAGGAATGGAGGTGTGTTAATGGAGGTTTGGAGAGGAAGGGGGTTGTTAATGGAGGTTTGAAGAAGAAGAAGAAGGAGAGTTTTAGGTGAAGAGAGAGAGAAAAAGGAGTGGGATGGGGATTGGGGCGGAATTATTGGAGGGGAAATAGAAGAGGGGGGGGGGTTTGAGGGTGTTAAAGAAAAAGAAAGAAAAATAAAAAATAGAAAAAAATTACTTACCTGGCCGCGTCTGTGACTGCCGCGGTTCTGCCGCGGTCGTGGTAGAACCGCGAGCAGTGAGATTCCGCGAGGCCTTCTGACCGCGGTTTCACCGCGGTCGCGGTAGAACCGCGGTCGAGGCCCTTCTCTGATTCTAACGCCCAGTTTTTTTTTTTTTAAAGGTTACAATTACAACAATGTCATGGGTTGCCTCCCACGTAGCGCCTGATTTAACGTCGCGGCACGACTCATGTGAGCGAAATTAAGGTTCGCTCGACCTCTGGGGTTCATTCAAATGCAGCTCGGTCATCTCCTTAGGCTCGTTCATGCCCACATACAATTTCAACCGCTGACCATTGACTCTAAATGTACGAGAGTCATCTTCAGTAGCAACTTCCACAGCTCCGGATGGAAACACTTCAACCACGCGAAATGGTCCAGACCACCTTGACTTTAGCTTACCCGGGAATAACCGCAGTCTTGAGTTATAAAGCAATACCCTGTCCCCAGGTTTGAAATTTCGTTCAATGATGTTCTGATCGTGAAGCTTCTTCATTCTCTCTTTATATAGCCTTGTGCTCTCAAAAGCAAGATACCGGAACTCCTCTAGCTCATGTAATTCAGTGACTCTCGACGTGCCCGCAGCTTCCAAGTCTAAATTCAGCTGTTTCAGTGCCCACCATGCTTTATGTTCAAGTTCTACAGGTAGGTGACAGGCCTTCCCAAACACCAACTTATATGGTGACATACCAATTGGTGTCTTGAAAGCTGTCCTGTAGGCCCATAGTGCATCATCTAGCTTCCTTGACCAGTCAGTTCTTGTAGCATTTACAGTTTTTGTCAATACGCTCTTGATCTCTCTGTTGGACACCTCAACCTGTCCACTGGTCTGTGGGTGGTACGGAGTGGCCACCTTGTGGCGCACATCATATTTAGCCAACAACTTCTCGAAGGCCCAGTTGCAGAAATGAGTACCTCCGTCGCTGATAATTGCACGCGGTGTCCCAAAGCGGGTGAATATGTTCTTCTTTAGAAACCCGACTACCACCTTAGCATCATTGGTGGGTAATGCTGCAGCTTCCACCCACTTGGACACATAGTCTACAGCAACAAGAATGTATTTATTGCCATAGGAGCTGACAAAGGGACCCATAAAATCTATCCCCCAAACATCAAACACTTCCACCTCTTGAACTGGGTTCATGGGCATCTCGTGACACCGGGAAATGTTCCCGGTGCGTTGACATTCATTACAGCCCTTGACCCATAAGTGAGCATCCTTGAACACCGTTGGCCAGAAAAATCCGGCCTCTAGCACCTTAGCTGCTGTCCTGATTCCTCCAAAGTGACCGCCATACGCCGAAGCGTGACAAGCCTGCAAGACAGAAGATTGTTCGATCTCGGGGACGCATCTCCGGATCATGTTATCAAGGCATATTCTAAACAAATAGGGCTCATCCCAGTAATACCATTGGCTTTCACGAAAGAATCTCTTCCTCTGGACCGATGACAGGTCGTGAGGAANTATTGTAATGTGTGATTCAGTTGGTCGACCGGTGTAATTAAATGTGGACTGTAATTAGGACTTTAAAAATGACTTGTACTGTCACCTTGGATTTCCAGTTTGTAGTAGTTGTTGAGATCTATAATCGTATATAACTGCATCACTTGAACTAGTGGGCTGTAGTATTATAGCAGGGCAAGTAGCAGTCGTCGAGATTTGAAATAATGGGACTATTGTATGACTTGTGTTAATGAGACTGATGAGTCGATTCGAGTATATTTTAGATTCGTATGAGCTTTGTTTTTGCATTAGTGTCATCTCAATTCAACACGGAATTCAAAGTAGGTATTAATCAAGTGCGAATCTGATTAGGTATTATATTATAACTCTGTTAATTTACCAGCACGTCCAAGTAGCAGTAGTAGTTGTCATTAAGCCTCATGAATGTGTAATAAAGCTGTGTTTGTGATAGCCTCAATTTAGTTTGATTTCTGTATGCATCCCAGTAGCCAAAACGTGGTAAAAGCCAAAAGGGTTGGGATTAAATCGTTGGTAGTGTAATGGTATTCTGCCGATGGGTCCAAAGACAAGACAAATGGCTGTTTCGGTTTGCTAATAAATCGAAGTCAACTTGGATTGGGCTTTTGATAACGTATGGTTTAGCCCTGATCCAGTGTTGCATGTTTTCCATATTGGGCCTGTACAAGGGCCACGCTGGGGAAGTCCGTTCAAGCAATGAGGCTGCCTGTATAAAGTACCAAACTCAAAGTCAATTCTGGACATAATAGGATATTGAAACTACTAATTGGTTAGGACCTTTTTTTTTATTTATAGAGGACAATAAAAAAAAAAGAGAAAAAGAAAAAATCCTAGTTCACTTTAGGATATCTTTTTACAAATTACAATGAGATGAGCCTTGCCAAATAGAACAAACCAATTACGGGGCCCTCGATAGATGCTATATAAAATGCTTAGAACTCGGGCGGACCATTTAGCGAATTTCATGGTCTTCTCCAAATATAATAAACTCGTAGTTGCTTTAGGCACGAATTTTAATAATATTACCTTCCTAAAAGTGGGTGCACATTTATGTGACCCGAATCCAAATCCCAACGAAGTCGAAATGCGTCAAAAGCCACGGGTGCACTGGTGTAACGTGGTTCGAGGTACATTTTCACGACGTTGCAATTCTTATTAAAAAGACATAAAGTAAAAGCGGTTAAAATAAAAGGCACATAGGTTAGAATATGTTTTAAAATCAGATAAAAGCAAATACAACAGTTGAGCGACCGTGCTAGAACCACGGAATCCGGGAGTGCCTAATACCTTCTCCCGGGTTAACAGAATTCCTTACTCGGAGTTCTGGTTCGCGGACTGTTAACAGAGTCATAATTTCCTCGGATCGGGATTCAACCGGTGACTTGGGACACCATTAATCTCCTAAGTGGCGACTCTGAATATTAATAATAAATCCCGTTCCGACTGTCCTTTAATTGGAAAAACTCCTTTACACCCTCACAGGTGTAGAAAAAAGGAGGTGTGACACCGACCACCACCTTAGCATCATTGGTGGGTAATGCTGCAGCTTCCACCCACTTGGACACGTAGTCTACAGCAACAAGAATGTATTTATTGCCATAGGAGCTGACGAAGGGACCCATGAAATCTATCCCCCAAACATCAAACACTTCCACCTCTTGAACTGGGTTCATGGGCATCTCGTGACGCCGGGAAATGTTCACGGTGCATTGACATTCATTACAGCCCTTGACCCACAAGTGAGCATCCTTGAACACCGTTGGCCAGAAAAATCCGGCCTCTAGCACCTTAGCTGCTGTCCTAATTCCTCCAAAGTGACCACCATACGCCGAAGCGTGACAAGCCTGCAAGACAGAAGATTGTTCGATCTCGGGGACGCATCTCCGGATCATGTTATCAAGGCATATTCTAAACAAGTAGGGCTCATCCCAGTAATACAATTGGCTTTCACGAAAGAATCTCTTCCTCTGGACCGATGACAGGTCGTGAGGAACAATACCACTGGCCAGGTAATTAGCATAGTCTGCATACCAAGGCACTTCCTGATGAGTGGTTGCGAGCAGCTGCTCATCTGGAAAAGTTTCCAGAACTTCCTCAACTTCTACTACATTTTCAGCTCCTTCAAGTCGTGATAGGTGATCAGCGACTTGATTTTCAGTGCCCTTGCGGTCACGAATTTCAAGATCAAACTCTTGCAGTAGCAACACCCAACAAATCAGGCGTGGCTTAGAGTCCTTCTTTTCTATTAAGTATCTAAGAGCTGCATGGTCAGTGTATACGATTACCTTGGATCCTATCAGATAGGACTGGAACTTGTCAAAAGCAAATACCACAGCTAGCATCTCCTTTTCTGTCACTGTGTAGTTCAACTGGGCTCCGCTCAGCGTCCTACTAGCATAGTAGATTGGGTGCATCAATTTGTCCTTCCGCTGGCCCAGCACTGCCCCCACCGCATAGTCACTAGCATCACACATTAATTCGAACGGTTGCTCCCAGTTTGGGGCAACGATTATGGGTGCTGTGACCAGCCTTTGCTTCAACTCCTCAAAAGCTACCCTGCAATCATCAGAAAATACAAAAGGGTGATCTTTCTCTAACAACTTACAGAGAGGGTTGGCGATTTTGGAGAAGTCCTTAATGAACCTCCGGTAGAACCCGGCATGTCCAAGGAAGCTTCTTATGGCTTTGACTGAAGTTGGTGGCGGCAGCTTTGCTATGACATCAACCTTTGCTCTATCAACCTCTATTCCTTTGCTTGACACCCGGTGCCCCAAGACTATGCCTTCTTCTACCATGAAATGGCACTTTTCCCAATTCAGAACCAAGTTAGTCTCGATGCACCGTTTCAGCACACGCGTCAGATTCACTAGGCATTCCTCAAATGAATTCCCCACCACTGAGAAGTCATCCACGAACACCTCCATTATATCTTCTACCATGTCAGTGAATATGGCCATCATGCACCGTTGGAATGTGGCGGGTGCATTGCATAGGCCAAAGGGCATTCTCCTGAAGGCATAAATTCCGTATGGGCATGTGAAGGAGGTCTTTTCTCTATCCTCAGGGGCAATGGAGATCTTATTGTACCCTGAGTAACCATCCAAGAAGCAAAAGTGTGACCTCCCTGCCAATCTATCCAGCATTTGATCACTGAAGGGAAGTGGGAAGTGGTCTTTCCTGGTGGCTAGATTCAACTTTCTGTAATCCATGCAAATTCTCCAGCCTGTGACGGTTCTTGTTGAGATAAGTTCATTGTTGTCATTCTTCACCACCGTCATGCCACCCTTTTTAGGCACACATTGAATTGGGATAACCCGGCTACTGTCAGAAATTGGGAAAATGATTCCCGCATCCAACCACTTTATCACTTCCTTCTTCACCACCTCCTTCATATTTGGGTTCAGCCTCCTCTGATGTTCCCTTGAAGGTTTGTGCCCCTCTTCCAGCAGAATCTTATGCATGCAATAGGCGGGGTTGATCCCCTTGATGTCTGCCATGGTCCACCCAATGGCAGTTTTGCACTCCTTTAGTACCTGTATAAGCTGCTGAACCTGCACATCGAACAAACCAGATGAGATAATAACAGGTAATGTGGAGTTGGGACCCAGATACTCATACCTGAGGTGGGCTGGTAATGGCTTTAGTTCCAGCTTAGGTGGTTCTTCAATGGATGGCTTTGCTGGAGGGGTCTCTCTCTTTTCTAAGTGTAAAGGCTCAAACTCTAAATTTCTGTCCCAGAACCCTTTACCTTCCAATGCCAACACCCATTCCGCCAAATCCTCACCATTCACTTCATCCAAATTTGTCAAGCATGCAGTAAGGGGATCCTCAACCGTCCATGCCTCATCATCAGACTCTACAATTACATCCACTGCATCAATAAGAGAACAATTTGTGAACTCACTTGGTCGCCTCATCGATTTCTGCACATTGAATATAATTTCTTCATCATTGAGCCTCATCTTGAGCTCCCCAGTCTCGCAATCAATCAAGGCTCTCCCCGTGGCCAAGAATGGTCGTCCTAAGATTATAGGAATTTCTTCATCCACTTTGCAATCCAAGATTACAAAATCTGCAGGGAACACGAATTTCCCCACCTGAATAAGCACATCATCAAGGATACCAAATGGACGCTTCACAGTCCTGTCGACCAGCTGCAACAACATAGAGGTAGGTCTAGCTCTCCCAATGCCCAACCTCTTATAAATAACCAGGGGCATAAGATTAATGCTGGCCCCTAAATCACAAAGTGCCTTAGCAAAGGCATAGTTCCCAATAGTGCATGGGATTGTAAAACTACCTGGATCAGATAGCTTTTCAGCAACAAGTCTAGATACCACTGCACTACAGGTTTGAGTAAGTGTCACTGTGGATAAGTCTTGAAAGTCAAACTTCCGAGACATCAAGTCCTTCATCATTTTAGCGTATCCTGGCATCTCCTTTAGAGCTTCTATCAGTGGAATGTTTACCTGGATTTGTTTGAGCATCTCCAAGAACTTTTTATACTGCTCCTCCTTTTGATGCTTGGCCAACCTTTGTGGAAATGGTGCAGGAGGTCTTTTCTTCCCAATCACTTGAGATTTCTCTTTCTCAGCTACTGTTTCAACTACTGGCTCAGCTACTGTCTCAGTCTCTTGCTGCATATTCTTTTCTTCAGGTGCGGGCTGGACTGTTACCTCTGTCAATCCCGTAGACTCATCCAGCTCAATGGGTACTGGAATGAGTGTCTCAGCCTGTATGTTTTCTCGAGCTCTCTCTTGCTCAACATCTAGATCCCTACCATTCCGGAGACTCACCACCATCAGCTGCTTTGGGCCCTGATCTTTTGGATTGATTTGGGTATCTGCAGGTAATGTCCCTTGAGGACGATTGTTAAGTGACATTGAAATCTGGCCCACTTGTACCTCAATATTTTTGATAGCTGCATCATGTGCATCCACCCTTTCATTTATCTTAGCATTGGACCCAATAACCTGCTGCATCATTGCTTCAAGTCTTGCAAACCCGTCTTCCTGTCTTCCACCCTGCTGTTGCTGAGGTGGGTGGTACCCTTGCTGCTGATTGTTGTACCCCTGTGGTCTAGGATACGGTGCCATGTTGTTGGGGGGTCTCATGCCTCCCATGTTTCCGGCGTTATACTGTGGCTGCGGTGGCCTGTACTGCTGCTGAGTCTGCTGACCCCAGTTCTGATTACCTTGCCTCTGACCCCCATAGTTAGCCACATAGTTCATATCTTCAGGGTGCTGATGATGATGATCATGCTCTGTATTCCAAGGATTACCAATTGGCTGGCTAATGCAAGATGTGCACAAGCCCCCATTGGTAGTGTCTACTATATGAACCTGTTGCTTCTGCCCTGATTCCTCCACCTTTTTGGTGAGGATGCTCATTTGCGTCAAAAGAGTCGCCATGTTTTCAGCCATTGTATTAGAAGGATCAAGAGGCACTGAGTGCACCACTGGAGTGATAGGTGCATTCCTAGATGTCCAACCCGAATTCTGCGCCATCTTGTCGAGCAAATTCTGACCTTCTCTCCAAGTCTTGCTCAAGAATGCCCCACCAGCAGAGGCATCAACGATATTCTTCATGCTGTCTGACAGTCCCATGTAAAACCGTTGTCCCAACATCTGTTCTGGAACACCATGGTGGGGACACATAACCAACATTCCTTTAAACCTGCCCCATGTCTCGTGTAGTGTCTCCATTGGTTTCTGTTTGAAACTCACAATCTCATCAATTTGTTGAGCAGTTTTGTTGGGCGGATGGAACTTGTTGTGAAATTGCTTGACCAACTCATCCCAAGTTTCTATAGAGTTTATGGGGAGCGAGTTTAGCCAAACCTGAGCAGCTCCTGTCACCGAGAATGGAAACAATAATAGCCTGATTGCTTCCGGAGTCACGTTGGGTTGCCTTTGAGTTTTGCATATAGACAGGAAGTTCTTCAAGTGCTGCTGAGGATCTTCTGTTTGTGTCCCAGAAAAGAGTCCCTTGTTCTGCAACAAGTGTAGCATGTTATTTGTGATCTGGAACGATTCAGCTTGTATTGCGGGCACAACAATGGCAGTGGCCAAATTGTCAGCTGTGGGTTGTGCCCAGTCATATAGTGCACCCTCAGGCACAGGAGGTGCCAATTGCTCATTCCTGACGTTCCCGTTGGGATCGTTTATGTCGCCCATGTCAATTTCGAATTGGTGTTTTTGTTGGGGTTGTTGAAGTCTTTTGTTGGCATGATTCAATGCCCGGAATGTCTTCTCGGGGTCTGAGAGTCCTTCAAGTAGTTCTCCAGTCCTCGTAGAATTTCTAGGCATACACCTGCGCACCCAGATCAACAACCATCAAATTTTCAATGAAAAAGTTGGTAGAGAGAAGACTGACTACAATAAGAATCCTTGTATTTCTGTCAATGGCAATTGATAATTCCGTTAACTCCCCGGCAACGGCGCCAAAATTTGATCACGCCCAACTATGCCTTATAAAAAGGACTCTGCGGACGTTGCAAATATAACCCGAGTATTACGCCCAGGGTCGAATCCACAGAGAGTTAACCTATCAACCACTATCTTCAGACCCACTAATTCTTCAGAATCGGCTTCCCAAATATTCAAATCTCAGTTGAGTGTTCTTTAACAACTAGCTTGCAAGTAACTAAATGGCTGTAAACTAAATTAATAAGGTTGTAAACAATTATGAGGAAAAGCTAAGGCAATGATTTCCCCTATTGATGAAATCCCTTCTGTTTATGCTCATACAAATTTACCCACACATCTCTATCAATCATGAACGCTAATCTTACCGCAAATCTCTCCCGAGTAACCACAGTAATCTACTATTGCACTCTCCCGAGATACACTAGCTTACTTTATTTAGCACAATTCACTTTAGATTACACCCAAGGCTTCGTTATCCCTAATCCCGCCTTTAAACCCGCAATTATAGATTCCTCTAATAATCTAGGAGTGGTGTTGTTCAACAATACCCCAAATATGCACTCTTTTCCAAGTTATGCACACTAAATAGGCACAGCTAATTGAGGATCCTGTCAATTAACTACAACGAACACGAAGTTGAACAAATAGAGATTAAACTAGCAATTTGTATTAACATAAACAAGAAGTTTATCACCCAATAGGTTCCATCAAAACCTTAGACAAGGAATTTAGCTACTCATGGCTATGGGAAAATAGACTAAGATTGAATTCATCATAAAAATCAAAAGAAAAAAAGAAAGATGTTTAGAGTATTCTCTCACAATGGTTTTCCTTGCTAAGAAACCTTAAAAATCAATACATGCCTCTCTTGGGCGAAGTCTAATGTTTTAAATAGGGTTTAGGTCTAAAAATCCCGTAATTGACACTTTGGTCCCTGAAGTTTCTGCGCCTGCCGAGGTTCTGCCGCGGTTTCTCTGAACTTCTGCAGCTGTCTCCCACCGCGGTTCTGCCGCGGTCGCGGTGGAACCACGGTGGACCCAGTGCTCTGAATCTTCGGCCTGTTTTGCATGGTTCATTTGGGAAATTTCACAGTTGGCCTCTTTTTCATCAATTTTGACTCCAAAACTGCTCCTTAGCCTTCCTTATACATATATCACCGGCAAATCATGAAAAGCACTAATAAGAGCATTTTGTCATCACTTTTAGCATTAAAACTACACAAGAAGGTGATTATTTAAGGTGTGATTATAGTCAAATTCACCTATTATCAATAACCACCTCATTTATTCCTACATACCCCTATTGTAGCTCTCTCCTTATTTTTCACCCATAAATATTTAATTTAATTAATAAAAAAGAATCATATGCAAACAAAAATCAGTTTCCCATTTTTAGTGTAACCATTGATCAAGACACTCAGTCAAAACTCATTCGTGCCTTCTTCCATAACTAATACTTCTCCGATTTTTTTTTTTTAGTTTTGTATATCTTCAAGTTTACACATACGTATCACAACTACAAAACGCAAAAACAGACGCGAGAAACCTAAAATCCATCTCCTTTAATGATAATCTTGTTTAAATTTCGATTATGATTTTGTAAGAAATTTGGAGTGGGTATTGTTTGAACTTATTAGAAATAGTCTAAGTAGGGTTGTATTCAAAGTTTGAAGTTATTTGCTGGAGATTTGGACCAGTTTAATACAAGAATTGCAAGTGAAAATCGTACAAAAATGTCGTCAAAGATGTTTATACACTATTATACAAAGAAGTACATTATTTATATAGTTGTATAAAAGTGTATAAAGATGTATAATCAGAGAGTGAAAATATTCTTGATACACTACGTATATATGTGTATAAGAAGAAGAAGAAGAAGAAGAAGAAGAAGAAGAAGAAGAAGAAGAAGAAGAAGAAGAAGAAGAAGAAGAAGAAGAAGAAGAAGAAGAAGAAGAAGAAAAAAATGCGAGAAATTCACCAAATACCTGTAAATAATGTATCAACCTTGTATATAATAGTGTATAAGTGGTGTTTATACACTATTATACACTATTTATACAATATTATACATTATTATACAAATGAATCCTATCAGTGGAGCTTCACGTGTTCTTCTTCTTCCTTGGGCATCCTCTGAAATTTAACTCAAATATAGCCTAAATCTACTCCAAATCACTTGAAATTTAAGTTTTGAACTCATCTTGATGATTCCAATGAATTGGGACAACACCCATTCCAAACAACTAACAAATTGAAAAACTCAAATTCTAAAATTGAATCTTCGAACCACCTGTAATGGTGGCTTTTATTTTTCAAATCCTTAGTTAACCATTGGAATCCGAAAAAGAATTAAAGGAGAATAACAATAGTAGAGAAATTTTGTGGTGCAAATGCTGACACAGGAAGAAGAAGAAGAACGAAGAAAAAAGAGGAACGAAGAAAAAAAGGGATGGGCTAACTGGTGAAAAGTAATTGAGAAATTTTCACAAACCACTATTGTTTAGTGGTTATTAGTTGTAGCTACCATTTACTATATTACTTCCTATAGCTATATTTTTAGTTTTGCTAGAGTGTATTCGATGTATTTAAGTTACTGTATTCATGAATACAATAGCAAAACTCGGCGTGAAACAGGGGAGTACAGCTAGGCAATTATTGTATTCGACTGTATTCACGATGTGTATTTGTGAATACAGTAACGTAAATAGCATAACTCGTGGTCTATTCAGCTGTTTTAAACGGGAAGTGAATCAATTAACATAAATAGACTCCTAATATAACTCAACAAACTCAATTATAAATTTGAATACATAAAAATATCTGAATACATAAATTATATTAATTTAAAAAAACATATGAATACATTCATGGAATATAGCGAGACAGTGAATACAATGAAATACATGGAATACAGCGAGATACATTAAAATACAATGAAAAAAAAGACAATGAATACAATGAAATACATAGAATACAGCGAGATACATTGAAATACAATGAAAAAAAAGGTAACACACTCTTCAAGTTGCTCAGCCCCAAACTCTATCGTCTTTGTTCAAGAATAACTCTAATATGGTCTCGTCGATAGCAGATTTCGAACCTCCATTGTCATCCCCAATTTACCCTATGTCAGATTTCGACATTGATACGAAAGAGGATTGGCATTAATGGAGAGAAAGTGGAGAAATAGAAGGCAACTTTCCTACTAGTAAAAAAGAGGGGAGAGTTTAATCTTTTTCTTTTTACAGGTTTAAAATTCTTTCACCAATGAAAGAGGATTTATTAGCATAGTCGTTATTTTCGTTCAGCCCCAATTTACCTTTTAATAGCAGATTTCAAACCTCCATCTTTTTCTCTATGGCTTAATTTCGACATTGATCCAGAGCCCCAGGCCACTGACAATGAAAATTTCGTTCGACGATGAGATGAATTAGTGGAGAATCATGGTTGTATTCATGGAGAAAGACTGGCGTTGAGAGAGAGAGATGGTGGAGAAAAATCTGAAAGAATGAGAGAGAAAAATAATACGAAGCGTATTTTTTGGCTTAAGGATAGGAGGTGACCATAAATAGATATTTGGCTATAAAAATCAAAAGGTAGCTATGGAATATAATTTTTTAAAAGAGTATTTATTTAAATAAATAAGGTATCAACCTTTGCTACAGGAGGTAAAAATTCTAAAGTAATTTTCAGGTTATGTACAACATGAGCTACACTGAGTAAGTGCTTCAAACGTGGGCTATTTTCTGATGGATTGTTGGGCCAAGTGACAAGGGATGTAATTCACCCTAGCAATAATATATATATATATANACCTTTCGCACAACCATTAAGGAAATACGAACTCCTAGAGAAAAAAAAAATGTATTCACTAAATTAACCTTAATTAATTGTTACCTTGACACATTGGAATATGTAAATAAGGGCAATTTTTGGAAAAGTAAGATTAATTCCTTTTTGATTATGTAAATGGACACTTATTTTGGGCCAAATTAAAATGGTAAAATGGACACTTATTATGGACGGGAGAGAATACTAGTTAAGGTATTTGGCTAAGTGTTTAGAAGACAATTGTTTGTGAAGAGTAAGTTGTTTGGCCAAACTTCTAAAATCTATTCATTTTGAAAAATATTTTTTGATAGAAGTATTCTCGAAAAAGTACTTTTTTAGAGTAGCAATTTATGTTTGGCGAAATCAATTTAAAAGTACTTTTATCAATATTAGAACAACAATTTATGCTTAGCAAAAGTACCCAAAAAAAAAGGTGCTTATTGGAAAAAAAATTAACTTTTGAAAAATAACTTTTATACTACTCAAAAATACTTATTTTTCCTTTTCTAAAAGTTTAATCAAACACCCAAATTCTCTAAAATAAGTACTTTATTATAAATTAAAATATTATGGGCTTCGCAGAAGACTAAACAGGCTATTTGAGTTCAAATAGCTATTGATCTACTATATTTATAATCTATAATTTTATTTTCCATTATATGTACATGATTTGATCTTAAAGTAACCCGTTTAAAAAAGAATGATACATTTTTATATTTACAAATAATTTAAATTTAAATTTTTACTTGATTTATTTTAATAAAAGAAATTTACAGTCACTTGATTTCTTTTCTACTACTCAAAAATTATATAGCTCCATAAAACTTTTACCTTTTATTTTTTAAAACCACAAGTTTAGAAAGAATTTATTTTTTCCTTAAAGTTATTAAACCAAAAAGAATCAATTAATGTAAGGCCATATTTACCAAAAACGGGACGGAGGTAAATATAAGACTACAAATATGGAAGGAAACGTATATTCATCTTAGCAAAATAGGCATTTGCCAAAATTGTAGGAACAGCTTTTTTCTTTCTTTTTCCGGCCACCTTCAAGAGGTGATGGGGGTTTTCCGTTGCCTTGGTGTGGACTGAATTATTGGGGTTGTAGCCGATTCACGACCAATGAATTGCGGCAGCGGCACTAATCCAATGGGTTCGCTCATTTGTCCCAAACCTCGTCGGCTTGGGGATCCCATTAGCCATTCTAGCTGCATTCCACTAAGGTAATTACTCCCTCTTCGCGCACTAATAATAAATGAAGTGCATAATTTATCATAATACCCATATAAATTGATACATGTTTTATTGGATTTGAGAAAATGATTTGAAATGAGTAATAACTACTCTGGTTAAAACAGGAAAAAATTTTGTCTTCTCTTTATATGCATAAATTTCCAAGTAAAAGTGTATACACGCCAAGTAAAAGTGAACGGAGGGAGTATTTCTAATCCTTGTTAATCCCAATTTTTCAAGATTTTAATGACCCATTAATGTTGATGATCTTCTCTTTAATGGGTCTTTTTTTTTCTTCCGGTTTTGGTGGTTGAAAAGAAAAATAGCTGAGCCATTTGTTTCAAAAGGTGGAGCAGAACTTATTGATCTTATTCTCAAAGAGGTACGTTTCTATTCACATTAGATTTTTTTTTTTTTTTTTTGGTAACCGAGAAATAGTGAGGGCTTCAAAACTCAGTGGATAATGGACTCGCTCCTTTACTCTTTTTTTTGTTTACTTTGTATTTCTTCTTTATGGACAGTGGCGGATCCAACATTTTAAGGTATGCTCACTATTAATTAATTAGTGCTGGGAGGAGTCGGATTGATATGGACGGATTGAATACATTTTAGACAACACGTATAAAATTTTCGAACCACTCATATTTAATACAGATAAAACATAGATTGAGTGACGAAAAATATTAATATCCATATTTTCTTGAATATTATTGTGATGATTCCATACCACAGATAGGCTATTAAATTTGGTGGTGGTAAATTGAATATATTTTCTTTTTGTGCCATGATGAACTAAATGAATTGAAGAAAGAGAAATCGGCAAAGTTAAGAACAAAAGGGAAAGCCATATAAAAGGGAAACGAAAAAAAAGTCAAAGAGTGCACTACAAACTCCGGATCATGCCCAGGGCGCATACTTAGAGTCCATTAACCAGTAGCACCCACCAGTCTGTTTGAGCAATGGGTGCTCGCCTAAATATATATTTATTTCATGCGAAATTGTCTATAAAATTATATGTTCATTACGATGGGCAATGGGTGCTTGAGCACCACAATTCTCTATGTGGATCCGCCCATGTTTATGGATGAATGTTGTCAAAACAAAGTGCTCAAAAAGGAAAGATTTTTGAATAAGGGGGTCGTGGTAGATTGATGGTCAATGTAGAAATAGTCTCGACTGAATCGTTCAATATTGAATCCGCCATGACGTGCACGCCTTTAGATTCAACATGATATAGGGCGCTAAGTTGATTGATTAGAACTATATTGTTTTTACTAGGGGCGGAGCTAGTAGCTCGGTTACGGGTCAGGACAAATCCAGTAGCTTTTGTTCAGACAGCTTATTTGTGTTAAAAAATTCATTAAATATGTACAAATATCAAATTTACAACCCAGTTATTAATAATTAAAGTCATCTTTCTAAAATTCAAGACCCATAAGATTGAAATTCTGACTACGCCTTTGGTTTTTACAAGAATTGACATTACTACTCGGGGATGAAACTTATCATTTATAGCTTTTCTGCAGGCAATTATGTCAACATTTTGTTTTTTGTCAAAGCTTCAGAATCTAAAGCAATGTATACATGACCGGTCTTTACATGATAAATGTTGCACACTGTGTGAATTGGTTGGCGTCGCATGAATCTTTATAATCGCAAATATCTTGGACTTTTGCTATTGTGAAAAGCATCCTCATCGGAGAGTGTAGAATTAAAAACTACATAAGGCAAGAAGTATCTTTGATGCTTAAGTGATTTTAAGGTGTAAAGGTAATCAGTGGACAGAAAATATTCAATCCATAGGAGTAGGTAGTATGGGTTTTCATGAGACAAATTGAAAGTTGAGGGTAGTTGAGAGTCCAATCAAATGATAATTGGCATAACTGCAATGTCCCTGTCTTTGTGTCTCTCCATTCCTTGATACATGTCAATATTCTATCAGCCAGCTAAGCCTGGCCTCATTGGTCCATACTTTTTTTTTCTTACTTTATAATCCTTTTAACTTTCTTATTATGGAGCTCTTTTGAGAATCCTAAATTTGCCTTAACGAAATATTTCTAAAAGGAGCCTTATGGAAACACAATTATGGTTTTGTAGATATTCTTAAAGAAGCATAATTCTAAAAGGAGCCTTAGGGCGTACAGTGATTAATCCCATGCCACATATTCTTGAGTAGGCCGGACGAATAGAAAAATAGAAAGGTCAATAGATGTTCAGTTCAAGTCATTTTTTTAGCTTGCATCAATTGCAGAAGGTAGAAGAATTGTATTTGCTGGTTATTTGTTCTTTTCTGTGTCGTCTAATGTTATTCTGGAAATGCAAGTTTGCGAGATGCACTTAACTAATATGACCTATGTAGTGATATGATGCTATCTTTAGCAGATTGGTTTACTTCATTTGGACTGTATTCTTTTTACTGTTCTAGTGATCATATTCGACTGTCAATTTACCTGTGTGACTTATGTACATGTATAGCTGTTCCGTATGTTAATGCATTTCAAAATGCAGCAGCGCGACTAGCCTATTAGGTGCGGGTTTGGCCGAATTCAGTTACTTTTGCCTAAACACTGTATTTGTATTAGGAAATTCATTAAATATGTATAAATATTCAATTGCGAACCTAGTAACTAAGACGAGCTATAGGTTCCGTTGCAAGTTCGAAATCTATAAACTTCAAATATTGGATGTGCCTCTATCTAATTGTGCTGACTATGTAAGAACAAGATTATAAAACATTCCACTGATTCAACCTGCCATTTCTTAGAATGATCTTCATGATGGTGTAGCTGCAACACAACACACATCTGATTTGTCGTCATCCCCTCCTTTCTTCTCTGGTTCACCGCCTTGCAGGGCTATGAATCCATTAATCCATGATGCTCGCTTTACAAATGAAAAACAACCCTGTTTTTCATCATTACCAAGTACATCTACTTCAGCTTCATCTTCTCCATCATCAATTTGTAAAGGAAGGTGTTCAATGGCAAGACTTGGGCAAACTCAATCATCAAATAGAGTAGAGGGTTTTGACTGCCAAAACTCCCGCATGGCTGCTATGGCTTAAAAATCTTCCTTACTGAGAAGTATATAAAGTCGGCAGCTCAACAATGTATATAGAATATCTAGAAAAGAAGAGAAGATTTTGGAGATATTAGCGATTTGTTAGAGGGGAAAAGTTCTGGTTTTTCGTTAATATTATTGTGCAACGATGTGGCTGTTGCACATTTATTTGAAATAAGGTGGTTGAGAGTTAGTTTTGTTTTGTGCTGTCACTCTCGACTGATTTTGGTGCCACAAATTTTTGACAATTTCAAAACCTGCAATATTGTATATATGTGAAATTTGGAATAGGGAGTGGTGATTGAGTTTCTTTTTCTTTTTCCGAGAGTATCCTTTATCTTGTGGTTTCTATGTGAACCTATTTCCTTTTTGGTCCATTCCAAAAAGAATGACCCATTTCTAAATTTGGAAACAATTTAGTTTAAACTTCCAATTTTGCCCTTAATGAGAAGTTTTTCTAACCACACAAATACTCTGGACCCTTTTTTTACTTGTATAGGACTGCAAATTCTAAAAGTCTTCGTTTTTTCTTAAACTCCGTGTCCAGTCAAACATGTTCACATAAATTGAAACGGAGGGAGTAGTTATGTAAGAATGTTCACACAAGTTGGAGGATTCCACTTATCTAACATCACTTTTTGAAGTAAGGTACATACTTTAGTCATATAGATAGTTACAATAGTTAGAACACAGCCAAATTTCTTGGAAGAGTTGATGTCATGAAGTTGGAAGTATTCTATAGATATAATGATGTGAGAACCTTTAACCAAACTTGTATTGTGACTTAAGTATTTGCAAGTGAAATGATGATCATACACCCAAAAAATGAAATCTTATCCTTTATGTCTCCAGTTTCTACAAGGCAGCCCATACAAATGAAGCACAATAACTTTTTGGGAAGTGAAGGAATGATTGAATAACTTTGATATTGTAGAAGTGGTTGGGATGAGGGTGAATGTGTGGACCATTTGCATTTAGGATTGCAGATATTATCTAAAATAAAACTCATATACGCCACAAGAATGTGAAACAACAAAATTTACAAACAAAGCACCAAATCATAATTATTAGGTCTCATAACTTGGTAGGAATCCAAAAACATACACCGAATAGAAAGCAGGAAACATAAACAGTTTTTAGTGGGAAGAATAAAAAAAAAGAAAGCTAAGTAACATTTCAAACAAACTGGCCCTAAAGTCAGACAATAGGGTAAGTTGTCCTAATATGAAACTTAGTAGCCTTCTGGCTTGTAGGCAATGAAACTGATGCACTGCACTTGACGCACGTTGTCGAATCCAATAATACGGATCCAGGCTTGTGGGTATGCCTTCTTCGCCTCTTCCACCTCAGCCACACTTGGGCGGCATCAGTGC
>NC_031995.1:5155937-5327807 GCF_001879085.1 Nicotiana attenuata | reverse complement strand
TGACTTAAGGCCAGTGAAAGGTGCAACCATGTTAGCTTGAGCAACATTGCTGCGAGTGGCAACTGCTGCAGAGGAAAGAACTGAGGAAGCCATTGCTAATTACACTTAAGACAGAAAGATTTCTCTTTCTCCCTTTTCCTTTTTTTTCCCTTTAAACTTCCAATATGGTCATTGCATAGTTGCCCACCACTCTATATATAATGATAAGGTTTCACATATTTCCCATATCTAACGGACAAAAATCAACAACTCTCTCATCTTGGAATAAAGCTAACCATTGGATTATGTGGTTCTTGATACATTATACAAATCTTAATATCCACACATGAAAGGTTGGAAAATTATTTTTGGAGCTAAGCCATTCTTCATTTAATTCACCACAATGGAGGTGCCACGTGTAAGCACCTCAGTAATCTTATCTCATCCTAAATGGGGTAGGAAGAGGATATGAATGTGTGATTGAGGTTGGTTAATTTTTTTAGAGTCCCTTTTGCTTGGAGTTTAGCCGTATTGTTTATGTAGTATGTTTTATTTTTCGTTTTCCCATATATTCGGTGGTTTAGAATACAAATATTATATATCCGTAATTATTTTTAGTTTAAGCAATTAGATGGACGGCTAGTTTGGTTTATCTTCCTCATTTTAATCGATAATCAAACTCTTTTCTCTTTCGCAATCAATATTTTTTTATTATTACTTGATCTCTTTGCTCCAATAATCTATGTGACATTTTTTTTTTAATTTGTTTCAAAAGAATGACAAGACACAAGTTCTAGCCGCCTCTTTCTGGTTAAGATTAGTTTGACATAAGATCTAATGAATGATTAATTCCAAAAAATTGGTGGTACTAAATATGCCTTAATGTTACATCACATCAATACAAACTTAGAAAGTCACCTTTCATTAAATGAAAACCTATTTAAACTGCTGATAGTTAGTTACACGAACAGATCATTTGCTGAACAAAGTCAAATTACAATCCTGTGTAAATAAAATTATGTGTCACGTCTACTGAATAGAGCTTTGGTGATGAAATGTGAAACTAGTCCAATAGGGCAAGACATCAAGCACAATGACACAGAATGGCGGGTTTCAATATCATTCTCCAATCCATCATGATAAATCTGCCTGTTTCAAATTAAAAAATTAAATACTGGGAGTAATAATTAAGGGCTTTAATAGGACATCATTATTTCTTCCTTGTCCGAGAAAAAAACAATGAGGATTTAACACTGACGGGGCAGAATTTATACATTAACAGTGTTATGTGACACGTTGTAATAGATTGCGGTCTTGTTTCCTAGGTAACTAATTTCACTTAAACATGATAGTTGCTTGTAATTATTTTTTTAAATGATCTGACAGTGTTACTCCCTCCGTTTCAAAAAGATTGTCTTAGTTTGACTTGATACAAACTTTATTAAAGAAAGGAAGACTTTTGAGATATGTGGTCTTAAATAAGTCATAGCATTTATGTGGCTGTACACTTTTGAAACTTGTGATCTGAATCTGTCGTCGTAGCATTTTTTCTGGCTATAAATGCTTCTTATTAAGGAAATATTGAAATGTGTCAATCTATTTTAAACAGACTAATAAGGAAATAGTGACAATCTTTTTTAAACGGAGAGTAATATTTTTGTTATTGTTAATATATTGACACAAATACACACACAGTTGTGTGACAAAAAAGAGAGAACAACCTAGCAGCAAAAAGGTCTACAGCCAAGAGGTGAATCCATGCAGAAGCTAAAGTCATCACCCTGGAGAACATTTCAGCAATACCATCCAGCTGAATGAGAACACAATGTTAGGATCACTTCATATAAATTATTACTTCATATATTCCATTTAATTTGATTAGGTATGAAATTTAAGAAAAGATAAAGATTTTCTAACATACCAAAAGTATTTTTACAACTCATTATTTTAAATGTGCAATACCAATATTCATATCGCTATAATATAAGGGGTCGTTTGGTAGGGGAATAAGTAGGATTATAAACGGCGATTAAAATAGCGATAGGATTATTTGGCGGATATATTTTTATTGACAGATATTTGATGCATTGGACTAAAAATGGAACATACGGGGTATAATTAACAACACATATTTGGTGTATACTAGATAGGTTGGGATAAACTTTTATTTTCAATTTTAACCTTGACTTTTGTAAAGGACTTTAGAAGAAGAGTCTTGAAAAGGGGTATTTTTGTCATTGTAATATTCTATCCTGTGATTAAATAATCCCAGGATTATTACCACCCTCGTAGAATAATACCACAATATGGTATAAATTAATCCGGGTCTGATCCCGAATTCGAAAATTCAACCAAACTTGAGATAAAATAATCCTATATCTAATCTCGAGATTATTGTCCCTCCCACCTACCAAACGACTCCTAAGAGCATATTACTAAGGATAAAATAGGTAGTTGAAAGTTAAATATTTCAAGAGACAGAAAGGCGTCTTGTTATCGAAAAGAACAAAAAAAAAAAGGAGTATTATATAAAATGGAAAAGATGGAGTGTGTAGTTGAGCAAATACCTCTGGAAGCAAATATTTATTAGGAAATAATAGCTGCATTGTATCTGGTGTCCATGAGAGGTACACGAGATATACATAAAGAAGTCCAAGCACAATATAAGGTATGCTGCTCTCCATCACTTTTTGGGTCTGCAATTCGAAGTGAAGCAATGAGTTTCTTCTACTGAACAATTATTTGCAATCAATAAGTCACTCAATTTTGCCTAAATATATAAAAAAAACTGCTCCTTTATTTTCTCTTACTAACTTTCTTTGATATTTAATCTAAGTTGACCGATTTTTTCGTTAAAAAATAGTGTAATGTTTTTTTTATACTTAAACAAAGTTGAGTGACTCTTTCGCTACAAAACTAATATAATAACTTTGTTACAATAAAGTGAAAATTGAGCGGCCACCCCATGAAATTAACCCATCAATGCATAGATTGAAATCCTACAGTGACCAAATAACATGAGAAAAGCATATAAAGATGGTGAGAGAAGTTGTGGCCTAATAATTTACTTTTATTCATGATATTTATGACATAAACCGGCTAAGTTGCTCCAACACGGCAGTTTAGGTGTCGCACCCATGTCGACACGATACTAGTATGGGTGTGAGTATAGATATGGTCAAATAATTTTGGGTACTTTGACCACGACTAACGGCAAAATTCGAGACGAGATGCAATTTGATTCCCGAAATCAGAACCAAAACTAGGGTAAATTTGAAGAAAATAGCATACCTTATCTAGGAAATCAATCATTTACTTATCTATAACTTGAGAATAAAAAAAGAAGTAACACTTTACAAGCTATATGTAAGTATTCCACAAAATTTATCATATTTTAGAGATTTTTTTTTAAAATTTTTTGAATTATTTTTAGCCGGATCCCTGCACCCGTATCCGTACTAGGATCCATATCTCTGAATCTTAGAATTTATATCTCGAAGGATCCAACCTCTAGATTTGCACCCGTATCGGACTCTCACACCCGTGTCCGAGCAACTTAGGAAACTGGTTATAGTAAAACAGATAAATTTAGGTGGACAATAATTCAGAAAACTTACAAGTGCAGCTTTAGGTGCCACAACCATGAAGAAATAAAAGGGAAGAACTGCTAATGTTCCCAATGGGAATATACTAGTAGCAATTTGAGAACTTTCCAACCCTGCAAAAAGACAGAGCATAAATACTTAACTAATTTTTTAATACCACGCATTTAAAACTATTTAAACCGATGGATAATGGAGGAAAATAATTAATTACATGAGGCAGACACCCTGAATATATTTCTTTGCAGAAGTGTTCTTGGACGATTTGGACGAATAACGATTCTTGATCCTCCCAGAAAACTCCAATCAGTGCGTAACTTGGTTCGCGATCCCCCAACTTGTTGACTTGAAAGATCAGAGTTAATAATTGGTGCAAGAGCAAAAGATGCAGCATTGTTCCTCTGCAGCTAGACCATAGAATCATTCTTGATTTTAATTATTGGCAAAATGGTTCAAACAAACAATTATTCACTCATATTATCAATTAAAAAATGGGTTGGATAATGAACTTTTTAAAAACGGGTCGAATATGGATAAGAACCATATTATTCACTTAGAAAATAGATAACTAAATAGATAACCAATGGATAAATAACGAGTTTAATTTTAACATTTGTAAAGCCTCAAATTGGAGGTTCCTTAAGTTTGGGAGAGTAGGAATTCTCCCAAAACTGATCTTATTCAAGAAGTCATGGATAATATGGATATTCATATTATCCGATGGGTAACCCGTTTTTTTTTCGTATTAAATATGTATCGGGTCGAATAATTTATCCATTTTTTTAAATTACTCGTTTACAACCCGCTCATATCCGAACCGACCCGCACATTGCCTTCCCTATTCACAAGTGGTTAAAAAAAAGAGGGAAATCTGTCCAAAAAGCAGTAGAAGTTCAAGCTTAAATGGGCAAAGGAAGGTGAAGTGAGTTCAAACTCTTAGTGGTGCCTCCATTGGCCAAAACTCGGGGTGGTAATTTAAGCCCAAACTCATTAAACTCGTCCAACCTTCCAAGGATGAGCCGCACATTAGCTCGTTCATTGTTGAACTCAGCCCATCCTGACTCATCTTATTTCAATCCATCTAAAATTGGGTAAATTTTAGCCTAAATTGATCCATGAAAAAATCTTTAAAATAATTCTTTTTTGTTTGATATGTTATATATGACCATAACGAAAGAACAAAGAATCTTATTGATAATTAAATATTTCAGAAGAAAATAACACGCATTAACTAAAGCTTGGTAAGAGTTGGGCAGATTGGGCTATGACCCAAATTTTAGCCGATCTTGACCCAGCCCAAGTAACTTTTAGGTGGGTCATTGAGCCGCTCACTGAACCCATTTTGCCCCGTCCAAAATCAGTCTAACCCACCCATTTGACACCCCTAAACATCTTGAAATTGTCCTGATAGAATAATAGCCTATTTAGCTAAGCTGCAAAATCAGCTTATTTGAGAAGTGTTTTTTTTCCTCAAAAGTAACTTTGATGAGAAACAGTTTGTATTTTGGCTAATTAATTTGAAAAGCACTTCTGAGTAGCAATTAGTGTTTGGCCAAACTTTTAAAAACTACTTCTAAGTGTATTTTTCTCAAAAGTGCTTTTCAAAAATGTGCTTTTGTAGATAAGCTGCTTTTTTCTGCTTCTCCAAAATTGTTTCTGCTTCTCCTCAAAAGCATTGTTTTTCTTCCAAAAGCTTGGCCAAACACCTCAAAAGACAGAAGCATAAGCTTGGCCAAACACCTCAAAGTGCTTTTGGAGATAAGCTTTTTTTCTTCCAAAAGCTTGGAAAAAAAAGTGTTTCTAGAATTGAAGAAACTTAGCCAAACAGACTATAATTCCAGTGAGCCTGGAAGTCTTCGCTAACATTTTTCCTATTTGGTTTAAAATATATATATTCGCTTAAAAATATATTTTTTAATTAAAAATGCATAATTGTTGATATGGAATACACATGCATTGCAAGTATTTTGAAACTAATAAAAATGAGTCATCAAAGCTGCAACTATAGATCTATTTTAAACTGAACTAGTAAATGATATATCTCATAATAGAAATACTAGACAAAATTAAAATATCCAATTAGATCAAGTTGTTGAAGCTTAAAAATCCCAACGGACATTCTGCAATATAAACACCAATTTACTCACAAAAATTATCACCAAAAGTTGTGGTGGGATGAATAGGATACCTTAACCTTAACTAAAGGTCTCAAGTTCGAGGTCAAAGAATGAAAAACATCCTGTAGGGAGCGTGTTTTCCTTAAATTGGTATTAATCAGGGTCCAAAGCGGGGATTAGATATTACTTAGCAAAAGATAGCTCATAGAATAAGATATAAAATTAGAAGCAGCATACCTTGTATGAGATCAAACTGTGGCAAAAACAACAAGAAGAGAAGGCCATGCTTGAATGGGAGGAAATACTCATCCAAGAATTTGAAGAAAGTCAACAACAAGAATTACTATAAAGTAGCATTCTCATCTGCTATAGATATATAAAGAGTGCACGGAACTGTAATTGAAAGTTGTTACAAAGAAAGCAAGCAAACTTTCAAATCAACGCATAACATTATGTATTTATACCAAATTAATGAATACTAAATACCTAATGTGTGGTATTTATACACACTTCTATCACTTAGCCATGGTTATTTATATGCATTCTAACGTCAATTTATTATTTTGACTATACTTTAATGTGATTTGGTGTAAGTAAATTTTTTTTTTTAGAAATGAATAGAGATCATCAGTTACGGCTAATACTACACTACAGCTCTGCCCTCATAGTGCAAATGCCTAACTTATATCTTCTAATGAAATTTCCATAGCCGGACTACACTTTGCCCGAACTACCTGGCTTAGTGAAAGTGCGTAACTAAAATAATGATATAATTGTTATGAAACAATAAAGAAGAAGAATAGTATTGTAGAGAAAAGTAGGGAGAGAGAATTTTTATTAATATTTGGGATGAATTACAATAGAATAGAACCCTCTATTTATAGGGAGAGGGTGACTTAGCCACCAAGCAATGAACCCTAGAATCTCTCTAAATATAGACATTCACCATAAATAGAACTCTATTTATAACACTCCCCCTTGAATGTCTATTCAACAGATAATGTGCCTCGTTAAAACCTTAACTAAAATAAAACCCAGTGGGAAAAAAATTTTAGTAAAGGAAAATGAGTACACTTATCTAACAATACGCCTTTTGGTTGCCTCGTTAAAAATCTTGCAAGGAAAACCCAGTGGGACAAAACCTTGTAAGGGAAAAAGAGTACAACGCGTATTAACTCCCCCTGATGAGAGCATCAATTCACATCCTTGAGCATTTGCATTCCAATCTTGTGCACCATCTTCAAAAGATCTTTGGTAGAGATTTGATGAACAAATCAGGCATATTAACTTGAATGAATATATTGCACCTTGAAATCATCATTCTTGATAGAGATGAATTGTCTTCACATGATCTTGTTGGAATCGTCAGTTCAATATCTTCACATAGAGGTGAAAACTCTTGCTATCATATTATCATGCATATAATTATAGCAAGATACATTTGTGCACAAATTGCACTGAGAATGTAGTACTTCATGACCATGAATTTTATATGCTTTAAGCAATTTAAATCCTTCAGGGATTGTTAAGTCATATAAGCCATATAATAGACTTTAGGTGCATATCAAGTTTTCATGTTATGCTAGACATATAAGATATCGAAAACTGATTGTACATACCATTGACTTTATACTTTCAAGTGTTTGAACTGAAGGTTCAAAACTATATGTCTTTCGTATGAAACAAATTCTATTCGAATTGTGTCTCTTTTATTTGGCCAGTATTTTTGTGTCTATATTCGACAGACTTAAGATCCTCATCTATACTTAGCGCTAACATAGATGTCGTCGACAAACATTTTATATCAGTTCCAGCTTTATTTTCATAAAGACATAACATAGAGATCTCTTCATTCATATTTTCAGGTACCCGAATCTCTCCTGAGATTTTATGAAGTGTTATGTCATGTGATCTTCTAGATCACTTTCCTCCTTTATTATGATCATTTTGATTATTTGATCATCTTATTTATCAAGAAGTTTATTTGAAACCGATTTGTCTATACGCTTTAGGCGTACCATAGACGTTGTCCTTCTAGGACTTAATAAGAGCATTTGCAATGAGAATATAGTTACTTTCTTTGGGCCAGCAAATGCGTCTGGCATGCTTTGCAATATATTGCAAATGAATTATCTTTTTATGAACTTCAAGTTCATATTATCTTATTCGAGGATCTAGATGTACAAATGATAATTCATTCCACGTAACTTTTTCTCAACTGTTTATCATGTCTCCCTCTCATGTTAGAAAAACTAACTTATTTCCTCAACTTTAAGAACTCATCTTTGTGCATTATGGTGTTAATTAAAATATACATCGCACATCAATAATAATAAGATGGAATTATTTGGTTCCTGACCATGAACCACTTGTAAGGGAAGAAAATAATATACTTTCGTATATAATGTGTATCAAACTGATATAGATAACTTTGTTCTCATAAGCAATAGTTTAGCTATTAAGTGGAGGCACTCAATAAATTATTTTGCAAAACCAACTGTGATATAAACCAACTTATCAAGATAAACTTCTTGAATAGAAAATCTGAAAATTATGCTCTAAATCAAATTATTGAGCAAGTTACCTCGCAAACACCATGTTGTGGGTTAATAATAATCGCACATGCAACCATCTCACAGATGCATCTTATGTGGTATACATGGCAGGTGAATGGGCTCATATTCACCTTTGATATTTCCAGCATTCATGGGATTCAATCCCAATTTTAGTTGGTATATTAATTAATGAGAACAAGCAACGTAAGAGAATCCGTAAAGAACTTTCTAGTTCTTTAATATTTACCCATATGAACTCTCTTTTATTTTTGCACATCATACTTAAATTGATATGGCTAAACCAATTATGCCAACTGAATAAATTATCAATATTGATAAACTTATGATTTACGCCATGACGTGTGCATTATCAATAAACTCCAAGTTTATTATGATATGGGTTTTTATATCAATAAATACCCACTTCATTGTGGTATTCTTTTGTTTATGTAGTACAAATTGGAGAATAAAGCGGGTAGCTTTTCACATACATTACCCCGCTACAAGTTGTAGTAATAGAAAATATTAAATCTTTCCTTTATTTATAGTCTCAGTATAACCAATCGCTTTCGCGAATACTTTAGAAACTCAAAAAATTTCTTTGAGACTTACTACAACATAATGCCTTATTGGTAATCAATTGTGTTTCTCTAAAATAGTATAATTGGCTCTTGCAGAGATCTCAATTAATTTTGTACTATCACAAATTCATCAACTTCCATATGGTCATATATCTCTTTCAAGGAGAAAGTTATAATTTCTTGCATTATTGTTGTCTAAAATGTTTCTTGCATTATTGTTGTCTTTTAACAATCACAATGCCAAAATATTTTGGCGTACAATAGGTACGTGACCAATGACCATTCATGCCATAATAATGACATTATTTTCTTATATCATCTCAAACCTCCTTCTAGAGGTGAGTGTGGTATATTCACTACCACTAGCACGTTCATATTCTTCCAAGAATGAATATGTATTCATAAATAAGATGATGTCATATTCACATCATGAATGGACCATAATCATCTATAAGTGCTTTATAAAATCTCATGTCAAATCGTTGACATATATTACTTTCACAGAGTGAAGGATTATTTTGAGAATCCTTATTATTCTCATTATCACAATGATGACGATTATAATTTCGTCTATTGCCATGTCCACATCCATTGATACCTTCACGGTAATAATTTTGTCTTCTTTCAGACTTATTGCATATTGCTATCACATTCTCTTAAGGGGAATGAGAATGAAGCAAATTCAATGGGACGGGTTTCCACTTCTTTGCCCACAATCATACATGAATTTGATCATGGCAAGGCATAAAAATTTTACGACTTTGGGTGGTTATAATTTCTTACAAACTCCACCAGAGTTACAATCAAAATTTATTGTCTTTGCTTGTATTTAAAATCAAATTATAGAATGTCAAGAATTTAAACGAGAAAAGTAAAGTAAAATACTTACCTTAAATCCAGAATTTAATCATGAAGGAGTTCATGGAACAATTGACAATCATTATGCTCAATCCCAAAGCTTCTACTCAATTGGTTAGAGTCTCGTGCTGATAACGTGTTATGAAACAATAAAAGAAGAAGAATAGTATTGTAGAGAAAAGTAGGGAGAGAGAATTCTTATTAATATTTGGGATGAATTACAATAGAATAGAACCCTCTATTTATAGGGAGAGGGTGACTTAGCCACCAAGCAATGAACCCTAGAATCTCTCTAAATATAGACATTCACCATAAATAGAACTCTATTTATAACAATAATGAAATTTTACCAATTCTAACCACACAGCCTTATTTGACGGAAAGTGTTTCACAGCACTGTTCTCATTGGTTTATTACTCCTAGCTATAGACCTGTGGTATGTTGGACTTTTCTAATTTTATTTAAGTTCCATTATTGTATAAGGTGTCACCGGGGCGTTTTCTATCCGCCGAAAACACTGCCCGCTATGCGGCAGTCAAGTCCCCATTTGGCTTCAGCCTTCGCCCAATTTTCTTTCGCTTTCGAGGTTTAACACTTAGAATAAATTCAAGGCAGCATAAATAAATAAAGGCACAAGCAGATTACGGGAACCCTTTCCCAACCTTTTATAATATATGAAATTATAAAGGAAATTCTCGAGTTTGGCAAGGTGCTGCCACCCTTTGCAGGCACCAACTCACAAAAATAGCCGACACTTGCACGATTCTGCCCTATAAAAGCCCCTACCTAAGGCGTCTCGTGATGCCCACTCGTTTGGCAAGGCAATGGCACATATTTTGCCATGCTCAAGCCTTGACATAGACAACCTTATGCCTATATCTTAGACTATTTCCCTCCCTAGGTACTTAGCCCGTTTTTGGGGCTGCTAACACACATATATATAGTATAGTCAGCCCAAAACTGTTTCCTATTTTCAGTTGACATCCCTCAACTGATAGGACATGATCCCCATGATCAAAACGTGCATGTCATGCCTAGAACATGCCTAAAAACGTGCATTGGCTTAGCCTTATAATCAGCAACTCTTGGACAAAGGCAGTTGTAACCGCCCAACTGCATGGCATGTGCACAGCACACTTGAAAACCACTCCATGTGCGCTGCATGTGCGCGTTCCTGGCCAGCCTTGGCCTTTGACACTGCTCCCGCTCAATGCCATCGCCACAGCTCGTCGCCCATGACTTAGCCGCACGCCCGCCCGCTGCCACAGTTGCTTGTTCTTGTCAAGTCCCCCCTACTTGATCAAGTCTGCCCTTTGCCAATGCCAAGCTGATTTTGGCATCAAGTCACCAAGCCATGATGCCATTCCCTTTGCTAAGTCGTTTGCCCACAAGTTCCTTAGGTGCCAACCCGCTCACCTAAGTCATGGAAACAACATATTGCCAATGCCACTGCCTTGGCACTAAGCTGCCATTTTAGCGCCGAGGTCTTCCCATTTTGCCTTGTCAAGCTTCCGTCCCGCCCGCCTAGTTCCGTCAAGGTCTTGGCCTTTGCTTGCACGCAACCAACTCATGTTTTGGTGTAGTTCGTCACACCTTAGCCCTCAAATAGAAGCGTAGTCCTTCACACTTGCCCCTGCAACAGTTCGTTGCCATTGACAACACCCGCATTGTCTTGCATGTTGTTTTACCCCGCAAATAGGGCAATGACTAGGCCATCATGCTAAAATCCTTGCCACTGTCGCGCCTCTTGGTGATCAGGTTTGTCAAGGGTCTAACACCTACGCTTAGACCCTAACTCTTTGTCATCGGGCGTGGAACGGCTGTGGCAAGGATTTGGGCGTGATGGCCTTGTCAATGGCCTAGGTGCGGGTAAAACGATCATGCGGGCGACAGACATGACATTGGCATTGAGGGCTGTTGTTCGCAAGTATTGGCCAAGGCCTTAGGACAGGCAAGGCGCGCTTGGCAAAGGCTTGATTAGGCAGCATGGGCAATGTTAGGGCGGCATGGCACGGCATGCGCGCCAAAGTCGGAGGCATGGCACTTTTGGGTTGTGGCAGCTATGTGCGGGCTAAGCTAAGGCAGAGCGGGAAGGCAGGATGATGGAAAAGGCTTTCAATAGCTAAGGCAAGGCTATATGAAGGAAAATACAAGCAATGGCACGAGGGAAACAAAGGTTGACATGGGCAAGGCAGAAACTAGGCCAAGGCGGTGTGCGGGCGGCAAGCGGCGCCGGGCGTGTGCGGCAAAATCATGGCAGCAGGTTGCGGGTGAGACATTGGTGCAGAGCAATGTCAAATTGAGCTAAGGCTTGGCACAAATCAAGCCTTGGATGTGAAGCATCGCTGACCAAGTCAAAAGACACATGCAAGGCACATGTCAAAGTAGTTGGCGGTTACAGTTTCATAACCACTTGTACCTATAACCTCCCATGACTGATTATGCTTGTATCCATTATCCATTTCGTGTATTTCATGTCCTATGCATTAGGGGATGTTAACTACATGTTAGGAACAAGATTTAAACTTAGCCCGACAAGTGGCAAAAGTTGTAGACGACAAGTGTCATGTGCTGTCAAGTTTAAGGGCTGCCTATGTTCTATAAATAGGGCCTTTGGACTTAGGCAGAAGTAGAGTGGTAATTTCGTGTGAAATTATAAGTGGGAAACAAGAGTGAAACGTGAGGGTTTCAAAGTGTTTCAAAGGGGCTAAGGCTGGGCATAGGGCAGGTCTTAGTGTTGGCCAAGAACGACTTGTGTTCTTGCCAAAAGTGGGCTGTGAGCGGACTGTGTTCATAGCAAGTGAGGGTCCTTTGTATATTTTCTAAATTAATGCAAAGGTTGGGAATTTTCCCGTAGTTGCTTTGTGTTCTTAAATTACTGATTGTTGCCTAAATTTCGTTTAAGCCAAACTTGCTGAAAATTGGCTAAATGTTAAGGAAGGCCGAGTCAAGTGCGGAACTTGACTGTCGCATGGGTGTGACTTTTGACTGACCAAAAACTCCCCCGTGTCAACTGGTATCAGAGCAGAGCAGGTTCGTGGCAGTGGCAAGACGACCGGTGGCAGATTTCGTGGTTCTATTTGAGAACATGGCTGGTGGCACAAATGCTGAACTGCGTCAACGGGTTGAGCAGTTTGAAGCACTGGTTGGGCAGGCTCTTGAAATAGGCGGCGATTCTTCTGTTCTTGCTAGAATGGCACGTTTGGAGGCAGATTATGTGGCGAAGCATGAAACAACGCTGGCAGAAATGGCCTTGGTACGCCAAGAGAAAGAAGAACTACGGGAGGAGGTGGCCGAACTTCGAAGGGCATTGCAAAATTCTGCCCCTAGAAGTGATGAACGCACTAAGTTGAGAATTCCGGAGCCAAAGGCTTATGGTGGTGCTAGAAGTGCCAAAGAATTGGAAAATTTCTTGTGGGATATGGAGCAGTATTTCCAAGCTGCTCGTGTGCCGGATGATGAAAAAGTGGTGATCACACCAATGTATTTGGCTGATGATGCAAAGGTGTGGTGGCGTACACGAGTTGCGGATGGGGAAATTGCTGGACTANCAGCCCACTCATGTTTTAGTGTAGTCCGTCACACCATAGCCCTCAAATAGAAGTGTAGTCCATCACACTTACCCTTGCAACAGTTTGTTGCCACTGACAACACCCGCATTGTCTTGCATGTTCATTTTCCCCGCACATAGGCCAATGGCTAGGCCATCATGCCAAAATCCTTGCCACTGCCGTGCCGCTTGCCGATCAGCTTTGTCAAGGGTCTAACAAACCACCCTAACCAGTTGAATTCGGCGCCCTCGTCTAATAGATCCCAACACATGCTGCCATTTGCAAAGACATCACAAGTTCACCACCCTTTTGAGAATTACGTTGTCTTGCCCTCAAGTGCAACGTTTTTTCTCCTTTGCTTTTCCTGCCTGTCATTCCCACAGCAAATCCAGCATGCCAACTGATTGATTTGTAAGAAACCCACACTGATTTTCGGCACCCACAAACTCGAAAATTCTGCATCACTGCCTTCCTTGCCTTTTCTGAATTTCTAAGCCAAGACAGTCCCTTCCACGAACAAGTGTTGATACCCAATTTTTTTTCGTATATTTTTCTTATGCAAAATACCTTTCAAATAGCATATGTATGCATATATACGTATGCCTAGGTGTTTTATTATTTTTTTTAAATCAATTTATTGCCCTATTTTATCAATATAAAATCAATGATTATTCCCCAAATGATCATTTTTGTGATTCATTTATTTTATTTTCATATTTATACCAAAATATAGCTAAGATAATGTTTTGCACATTTTATACAAATTTATTTAGTATTTTAAAGCTAAATTGCATGTAATCGCAATATTAGCCTATTTTAAGAATTAATTGCGTTTATAATTGTAAAATTGATTCCAGTATTTTTAATTTAATATTTATATATTATTAATTAATTTAGTACCTTTAATTTGTTTTCAGAAATCATTTTACTATTTTTATAAAATAAAAAGGGAAAAGTGGCTATTTAAAATCTAGCCCTATTGATTTCAATTTTAGCCCAAATCGACCACCCCAATTAACCCAATTTCAATCTCAATCGGACCGGCCCAATTCCTAAACTACCCGCCCATGACCCAATTTAATCCAACCCGCCCCGGCTCCCCAATAAATCCAGGTCGTTGATCAAAAGGATCAACGACCACGATCCCTCCATTCCTTTTTTAATCCACCAACACCCCTTAACCCTAAATCATTTTCACCTAACCAGCCGCCTTTGAATCCCTTCACCCCCTCAAACTCTCTCGAACCTTCTCTGAACCCTAATCGTCTCACCATCTCCCACCGTGAAACCCACCGGAATCCATGGCTTCCCAGGCTGTGAGAGCCCTATACTCTCCTCTTATTCCTCCTATATGCTTGATACCTGCAGATTCGAGGCCTGACCTTGAAGGTTCGAACCCAGACCTCCGTCGATTCGAAGTTCTCCGGCCATCTCCGGCCTTGCTCCGGCATACTATAGTTGTTTGAGCCTGTTTCTAACCTCTCCGACTCAGATCGGTGACCTTTCAAAGCCTTTCTCGTTTCTAGGGTTCTTCTGAAACCCTAACTCTCTGAGGTTTTCTCCGATTTCTTTAGATTCGTTGTATATCTGTGCTCTCCTTGAGTTTTTCAAATGATTTCCCTAACTTTTCTTTCGAAAATTACTTTTTTTTTTAAAATCTTTCTTTCCGATCTAGGGTTTTCTGAAAAAATGTTTAAGTGTTTCACTGACTTTCTTTTTCTTGTCTGTATTTACCTCTACTGTGCTCCTATGTTTTTATCTACCACGTTCTTGTATATCTGTTCTTGTATGTTCTTCTACTGAGTTTCACACTCCATTCTTGTATGTGTTTTATATGCTCCATGCTTGTATGTTCCGCTACCATGTTTTCCGTACTGTCTTCTCATATGCTTTTCTATTATATTCTTCTTCTACTATGTTCCAGCATGTTTCTCCTATTGTACTTTCTTGCTAAGTTCTTAAGTTTCCTTACTTTCCTTCTACTAAGCATTGTTTAATTTTCTTCTGAAAAACTTCTTAAGCATCTTTACTGCTCCTATCAGTGTTTTCCTCTATTTTTCTTCGAGTGCTTCTACTGTGTTCTGCCTGTTACCTTGATATCATGCTTTCTCATGAGTTTTGCTGTTGATAGAAGCATGGAAGAGGTTTCAGTTGTCTTCTGAGCCTGCTTCGACCACTTGTCTTCTCATCTATGTACTTGATTCAAGGCGGAAACCCCAAAATTTGGGGGTTCTGCCAGGTTTGATCATATATTTGATTGAACTAGGGTTTTATTTTAGAACCCCTAACTCTTCGAGTCTTTGAATTGAGTTTGGGATTCCTTGTTTTCATGTGATTTTGACCTTTTTACTAAAACTCTTCTACACTGGATTTCTCTATAGATTTTATAATAACATGCCAGTCTTCTTTCATGCTCACATGCTCTTTATATATGATGAATTTCCCTCTAAATGGTTTTCGAATTTGCAATTAGTTCAAGCTTCCTTCTGAATATAGCCTGATTGATTTCTTTCCATTGTTTACTGATTTTTCTCTGTTACTCGACCTAAGTAAAACCCTTTTCCATCTTTCTGACTTGGTTCATTCATACAAAATCTCGGACCCTTTTGATTTACTGGTTGTTAATTGATTTCCTTACCTTATTTGCACAACCCGTGTATTATCAAAACCTCGTCCTTAAGTAACTTTTATGTACTCACCCCTAATTGCCTACTTTGCACAAAGTGTTTGATTAATTTCTTTCCTTAATTGGTTTATACCCGTTTGAATCTGAATCCCTTAATTAAAGGGAGTCTTGTGTAATTGATTGACAATCAGTTCTTCAATTATTTTCTTACCTTATTTCCTCATGACTTTTACACTATAAATACACGATTCTTTAACACACAGCAGACACGATTAACAATCCTCCACTACTACTTTACAATCTCTTCTGAACTCTTACTAGCACTCTCTTCTTGTCTATTCTGTGGCTTTCGCAAGACTACTGCACTTTCTCTTTGTTTGTTTCCTTTGAAACTTGTATGTTCTAATTTAATTTTCAGCATCACCACAATGTGTTTACTTACAGCTTTCTACATCTATGTTTACTTTATTACTTCTGCAGATTTAAATACTTAAACTAGCATGTTGTTTTCTTTTGCTTGTTTCTGTTATGAACCCCTCCTCCCTATTCCCTTTGTGTGCTTTGAGTTACAGTTTAAAACATGGAAATATGCAAGTCATTGTCTATGGATTAAACTTGATCCCTTAGGGGATCCTGACCTCTAAACAATGTGTTCTAGTAGGCTTATGGGTGTGCTAGCATCTCCCATTGTTAGGTTATGCCCACTGGCCAGCTCTTTACTTCTTGCAACTCCCCATTTCCTATACCCCTATGTGTACCAATGTGAACTGTTTCCCTTTCCCCTTTCCCCTTTCAGAATCCTGCACTTGCACTCTCTCTTAGTTCCTAGGTTCTGCCCCCCTCTTGTGAGCCTTGCCTTGGGACCTCGAGTTCCCTCTGAACTTAGACACCTGAAGGTTGGCCCTTCCATGCTGCACTTTGGCTTAATATGGTAATGTATTTGGGGTGTAAGCACTGCCCGGAGTTCATGTGAGGCTCTTAGGGAACTCTGACACACCCCAAATGAGAGAAAGGCTTTGAAATCTGATCTTTGGAGTTGGTTTACTTCATACTTCAGACAGGAAGTCTGAATCAGGCTCTCCTTGGTTGTAATTTTCAATTTCTGATGTATTTTCTTTATTTTCTTTGGACTGTAATAACTTTGTATTAAACTTTCGGGGATGGTTAGTGAAAAGGGAGGGGTAACCATGCATGTAAAAAGGGTAGATAACTTGTCTATAGGAATCTCTAATTTCAGCATTTTTCATATAGCTACCATGCCTATAAGATTTCTGCATTTTTCATATAGCTACCATGCCTACAAGATTTCTGCATTTTTCATGTAGTTTCCATGCCTATAAGATTTTTTGCGTTTTTCATTGTTACCATGTCTATAAGAACTTCAGCATTCTCATTTAGATGCCATGACTATAGGGATCCTGCACTTTCATGTAGATATTATGTCTATAGCTTCTGCACACGCATGTAGAAAATATGCTTATAGGTCCCTTTTGATTCTTGCATACCCGCTTTTCACTAGGCAAACTTGTCTATAGGTCCTAATAACCAAAATGTAATCAGATGTCATGTTCGTAATAAAATGTAACACCTAGATATCATGTTGTAGGTTTTCTGCATTTTTTTTCATATCTATAAAAGTGTTTAAAATCAACCACGCATAGAAAGCATGTCTATAGGAACTATCAACCAAGTCTGAAACATTTCCACTCGCTTATGAGTCTAAAACCAGTAATAATGCTTGCAGAACCTGTAACTTTTGCTAAAGTTTGCTTTTCTTTAATAATCTGGTAACCCCTCTTAATCAGTATGTATTCAATCCATTTCATTCTTTTCTGAAATCAGTAGATATCATGTCTATAGGAGCTCTTGTCCCACACCTAGGCAAGCCTTGGGGTAAAGTTTTTAAACTGCATCAGTCTTTATCAATTATGACCAGCAGGCAAGCCTAATTCGGACTTCTTATCTGGAAATATGTGATAAATCAGCCTGCCCCAGCTTTTAAGTTTTAATCAGACCCTTAAACAGTACATGTAAGACATGCTAAACTATGTGCTTTTCTTTGCTTAAAGGACGTCTGTTTGAGCCTTTTGTTTGTTTATATGCTTCTCCCCCCAAACTTGCTATATGTGTTTTTGTTTGTCGCCTTAGCATTTTACCTTTTGAAACCACAAATAAGCCCAATACCTCCTCCCTTTAGGATTAGTAGTCCCAAGTACCTCCGGGACTGATAGGATTGGGGCGGGTAATAGCATGCAATAAGTAAACGAGACCATTCTGCGCTTTAATACCTTAAAGGGGTGGAAAGGGTAGATATGGATATGATGGCCACGCGATAACATCACGCGTAAGAGTGATTACCGGATGTTGTGTGGGGTGATCCATATTATTAACAAACATAGGACCCCCTTCCCTTTGTTTCTTTGTTTCTTTTTAAATCTATTAAAACGTTTCTTTTACGAAAATCAACTCTCTTTAATGCTTTCCAACTTTGTTTATTTCTAACCTTTATGTGAAAAATTCCCTCTTATTTGAAGTCCTATTTGTCTATATGTTATTTGTACCTTAAGTCACAACAATAGCTTGGCCGGGAACCACACTAGTAGATTCTGAGGGGTGCCTAACACCTTCCCTTGGAATAATTTCAAGCCCTTACCCTATCTCTGGTTATCCAAACTCAAACCCTGCTTAGTGTCCTAATGCACTTAAATCATTAGGTGGCGACTCTTCAATTCTCTTAAACCCAATTCCCAAAAGGGAATGAGTTGTCCTTCCAAATGTCCTAAACCCGATTTGGCGAGAAAAAGGGGGCGCGACAATAAGCACATTGACCCCTTGTCCTGCAGTCTTGTCCATGGCCATCTCGACCTCGTCACGAACCTGCTCCTCTCTGATACCAATTGTCACAGGGGCATTTTCTGTCCGCCTAAAACACCGCCGCTATGGGGCAGTCAAGTCCCCACTTGGCTTCAGTCTTCGCCCAATTTTCTTTCGCTTTCGAGGTTTAACACTTAGAATAAATTCAAGGCAGCATAAATAAATAAAGGCACAAGCAGATTACGGGAACCCTTTCCAAACCTTTTATAATATATGAAATTACAAAGAAAATTCTCGAGTTTGGCAAGGTGCTGCCACCCATGGCAGGCACCAACTCACAAAAATAGCTGACACTTGCACAATTCTACCCTATAAAAGCCCCTGCCTAAGGCGTCTCGTGCTGCCCACTCGTTTGGCAAGGCAATGGCACATATTTTTCCATGCTCAAGCCTTGACATAGACAACCCTATGTCTATATCTTAGACTATTTCCCTCCCTAGGTACTTAGCCTGTTTTTGGGGCTGCTAACACACATATATATAGTGTAGTCATCCAAAAACTGTTTCCTATTTTCAGTTGACATCCCCCAACTGATAGGACATGATCCCATGATCAAAATGTGCATGTCATGCCTAGAACATGCCTAAAAACATGCATTGACTTAGCCTTATAATCAGCAACTCTTGAACAAAGGCAGTTGTAACCGCCCAACTGCATGGCATGTGCACAACACACTTGAAAACCACTCCATGTGTGTTGCATGTGCGCGTTCCTAGCCAGCTGCTGCACGCCCAAGGCTGGCTTTGTGCCCAGCCTTGGCCTTTGACACTGCTCCCGCTCAATGCCATCGCCACAGCTCGTCGTCCATGACTTAGCCGCACGCCCGCTCGCTGCCACAGTTGCTTGTTCTTGTCAAGTCGCCCCTACTTGATCAAGTCTGCCCTTTGCCAATGCTAAGCTGATTTTGGCATCAAGTCACCAAGCCATGATGCCATTCCCTTTGCTAAGTCGTTTGCCCACAAGTTCCTTAGGTGCCAACCCGCTCACTTAAGTCATGGCAACATCATATTGCCAATGCCACTGCCTTGGCACTAAGCTACCCCATTTTAGCGCCGAGGTCTTTCCCGTTTTGCCTTGTCAAGCTTCCGTCCAGCCCGCCTAGTTCCGTCAAGGTCTTGGCCTTTGCTTGCACGCAGCCCACTCATGTTTTAGTGTAGTCCGTAACACCATAGCCCTCAAATAGAAGTGTAGTCCATCACACTTACCCTTGCAACAGTTTGTTGCCATTGACAACACCAGCATTGTCTTGCATGTTGATTTCCCCCGCCCATAGGCCAATGGCAAGGCCATCATGCCAAAATCCTTGCCACTGCCACGCCGCTTGCCGATCAGCTTTGTCAAGGGTCTAACACAAGGGGTAGTGTATTTTTTTTTACAGCATCAATAAGATAATTTAAAACAAGTACTTAATAGTTACGATAATCTAATGTGATCATATAAAACAAAGTAAATAACTTGCTATAACACATGAAAATACACTGATTACTAGTGTATACATAGATATACCTTACCCCTACCTTGTGAAGGTAGAGATGTTATTTCCGATAGACCTCGGTTCAGTAATAGCATAGTCACACTATTATTATAAAAAAATACAATAATGGAAAATAAAAGAAGTAACAAGGAGCATTATAACATAGCAAGATAATAAGGTAACCGAAGCAAAAGAAATAATCGATAGTATTAGAAATCTAAGTAAAGACAGTACGGGAATAATATTGATACTACAAGTATGAAAAAGAGATACACTTGACTACCTACTAGCCTTATATCCTAATTCCCGACCTCCACACCCTCCTATCAAAGGTCATTTCCTCCGTAAGTTACATGTGTGCCATGTCCTGCCTTATCATCTCTTATCAGTACTTCTTTCACCTACTTCTACCTCTTCTAAGACCCACCATGGCCAACCTCTCACACTGTCACGACCCACATATCCACCTAGTCGTGGTGGCACCTTACCCAGTACTAGGTAAATCTAACGTAGAATTAGGTAACTTAAGTGAAAGATCAATAACAACAAGAATAAAATAACTGAATTCTATACAACTTCTGAAGGACTGATAGTACAAGTCACGAGCGACTACGAATAAGATTACAATTTCAGCTTGAGGAAAGATACATCTATCCGTTTGGAATTTATATAAACCAAAATATAAATTCTAAACTACCGCGAACAAATAGTAGCTTGTATCTGGAGTGCTGATACGTGAACTCCGCCGTAGCTGCCCCTCGTTGAATATTTGTACGCAAGGTGCAAAAGTGTAGTATGAGTACAACGACCTCATGTACTCAGTCAATATCTTGACTAACCTTGGTGACGTAGTGGCGAGGTTCTTTAGTCAGAAGATACTCACTAATATAACTTGTTCNTCTAGTAGTATTGACAATAAGAAACAATACTAAGAAAATAAAAAGAAAAGAGTACATGAATAAATATGCGAAGCAGTAAATGATTACTAAAGAAATCACGCTCAATTTTCTCAATATCACAACCCATCCTTTTCTTAAAGGGATAACCACCAAACAACATAGTAAATTTTCAAATCTTCATAGTGTTTTACCAAAAAGTGCTAAACCTTTTCTTAAAACAAATTAATGAGAAAATAGAGGATGAATCCTAGTTAAATATAATAACCACTAGATCTAACGTTTAGATGTGTGTATAATGTAGGGCTGAATTCGAAAATGTTGTATACCAACTACAAATGCTCAATGATTGTCAATGAATGTAGTAATAAAAGCATGCAATAAATGTAGATCATGGCAATAAATGTAATAAGAAGGAATTTATCATCCGAAATGTTAGATACTTGGATAATTCTCCTTCCTGACAACAATGTGGAGTAATAGAAAATGAAGATGGATAAGGAATCTTTGGATCTTGTGAATAAAAAGCATATATCGAACAATGTTATCCATGGACATGACAAGCTTTTATATATTCTTTGTAGTCAACCTTTTACAATATGTCCTTATCAGAAAAGTGAAGATCCCCCTTTTGTTCTTTATCTCTTCCTATTTATAAGGAATATTCCTAAGAAACCCTAAAAAGTACAACAGAAAGAATATCCAATGGAATATTCCTTCTTTCTATTCTAAACTTATATACCGTTGCTTCGTGCATTCTTTACTTGAACTCGGCACTAATCCTTCTTAAGATGACTCCTCGCCATTGTGCCATGGTCAGCTCAATCCTCGACCACGTTCATTTGCAGTTATTAAGTCCAGTCCAAATTTCGACCAATACAGTTAGTCCCTCCGCTTGTTGAGGTCGTGATGATTGAGTAGAATCGACCGAGGTCGAACTGGCGGCATTGTCAGCGGGGCTTCGGTTGGTGTGGTTGACGTAGGATGACGTTATGCCACGCGCGTCATCATTATACGTCTTCCCAAAGTAGTGGTTGTGCTTCTGTTGCTTCGATTTTGGTGCAATTGACGGCTTTTTGCCTTGATTCTGGTGTCACCCAACCCTATAAGTAGAGGAGAGGCGTTTCATTTCGAAACTTTCAGCTTTTCCCCTTTTTGTATGCATATAGTTTTTCTTTGAACTTCTTCTCTGATCTCCACTCCCGATTTCTTGCAACTTCTTCAATTCCAGTCCCTGATTTCTTTCCGGGCTGATGCTGGCGAAGTACGCAGAGCTGGCCGGCTGTGAGTCAATATATGCCATCTACTGCATCTATTCTCACCCAGCTTTTAGAGAGGCACGTTGATACATCTGCGACAACGTGGGATCAAAGGGTTGGTGGTCGGGATGGATGATAAGGCGAGCCAACGGTTCTGGCATAAATACTTCTTCATCAAAATCGAGCACTTGGTGGCGAATTCGACCGGGTTTCCCGAGCAATGGAACTAAGTATCTTGCCGTACGTTCATTATTTTCTTTCTTCCTCTTCTTTCATTTTTGACTCACTCATGGCTTCCTTGTTTTCAACTGAGAGGCGTGCACCTTCTCCCGTTTTCGATATTGATGATTGGGTGGCTCGCGTGTTATCCCACACCGTGGGAATTCACGACTGGCATCCTTTCACAAGCGCTTTGGACCCAAGACTTTGTCCAGTAAGTGTTATTTCTACCTTCCAACTTATTGTCATTCACTATCGCCTTTTGATATGACCTACCTTTGGTGCCAGGTCGGCGAATTTCCAAAAAGGCGAAGGCTCCCGTGCCTGCATTTCGCCAGGCTGTCGCGTCGGCTGGGATGCAGTTTGCATTAGCTGAGTCTGCTCGAGGAGGTCGCACTCAAGTTACGCAAATGAGGGACTCCGCCCCTCAAACTATTGTCGTGCCGGATGAAATCTTTCTCGGCCTATCTTTCACCTTATGGACGAGTCATCTGACGGCGAGGAGGCATCGCCGAGGAAAAGACGAAGGGTGAAGACCGGGAAGGCCATTGTCGCTGATGTTGAGCCGGAAAGATTCATTGCTTTGGGAGCAGAATCGGTGCTTACACCAGACGTTGAGGCCGTTTCTGCTGCGGGTGCTGCCATGAAGAAGAGGCCCTCTGAGGTTGAGGGGGTTCGCGGTAGCACAGAGCTTACCCGGGCTACTGAAGGTGGCTCATCATTGGCGATTGGTTGAGGTAAAGTTGTCCCTGCGGGGGACGATGACTCTGGTTCAGACACCAACCCTGAGGAGATACGGACCTTCGTGGAGAGGACTACTCGCGTGGAGATAAGGACGAAGTGTCCTAATCGGCATATAGTCATTCCCGTGGACTACGACCTCTTGGCCGACTCAGAATGGGCGGTGTCGGCTTTCACTCCCCTCTGTGTGGATTCCGACAATATCGTTGGGTATATCTGGCATGGCCCTGCGAGTGACTTTGCTTTTCCATGTTAGGTTAAATTTGTTTCATATGTGTAACTTGCTTACACTGACCTCTTTTTTTTGTATGTTAGACCCTTCTTATGGGGATTGAGCGTGATCGGCGGGAGGAGCGGAGGACGGCCAGTTTTAAGAAGATGACCTCCAAGTACAGAGAGTACCGTTCCAAGCACCGAATGCTAGCCGACTTTCTCAGCTAGGATGGCCAGTTTCAGTCGCTCCGTGATGGACTCAAACAGAAGGACGAGGAGTTGACGAAGAAGGACGAAGAGCTGAGGGAGAGGGACGAGGAACTTATGAGGGCCATCAGCAGGTGTAGCGTTCTTGAGGGAGTGCTAAAGGCTAAGGAGGACGAGCTCGAGGTGAGCAAGGGAGTGATGGCCAAGAATGCTGACCTTCAGGCGCAGGTGGCATCTTTAACGGTTGAACTCGAGCAGAGGGAGGCAAGGGCCGTCAATCTAAGGTATGAATTGAGTGCCAAGATCGAAGAATTGGGTCGAGCTGAGAAAGTCAGAATGGCCGTTGCGGCGGAGGCAGCGGCCCTAGATGACGCCCTCCGTGTTTGCAGGTCCGAGCGGGCTAATGAGACGGAGATGTCGGCGCTCAAAGTGGCGAGGTTAGAGGATCAGATCATAGGTTTGGAGGCAGAGCTGTCTGAGTTAAATGAGCAAGTCGTTGTCCTGAGGGCCGAGAAGACACAACAGCAGGCACATCCATTTACATCTCATACTTCCACCAATCCTGGTGTGTCGCGGGAGTTATATGAAATGTGGGTCCATGCCGAGGATCAACTTGACGTGTACAAGTCTTTGAAGGTTGCTGGGAAGATTTCCGAGGTGGAGCTTGAGGGCGTCCGTGTCAAGGCACGTGCAGCTTGTGAAGCTTGTGGTTATGACCCTGGTACACCCGGCGGGGATGATGATGACGATGTCGCGGATGGGCTTGCCTCTGATCCTTGGTATGATGATGAGTATGCTGATGGGGATGGTGTGGCGTGAAGTTTTTGCACTTAGGGTGTGTTTGGTATGAAGGAAAATGTTTTCCATGGAAAATGTTTTCATGGAAAATGAGTAGTTTTATCACTTATTTTCTCTTGTTTGGTTGGTAAGTGGATTGTTTGGTTAGAGAGTAGAAAATATTTTCTTTAGGAAAATATTTTTTATGCAACTCTCCTCACCCCTCCCCCTCCCACCTCCCCCCATCCCTCCCCCTCCCCCACCCCTTCCCGAAGTCTCTAAAAATTGACACAACCCAAAGGAACTAATGTGATGCTTTACTTTTTTTACGCAAAAAACCGTGAATTTTCAGAACCCCGTAAACTTCCAAACACATAAACCTCTGAACTCATAATTTTGGAACTTGTAAAATTTCGAACCTGTAAATCGAAAGATTAAACAAATAAAACTGAAAATTATATTAAAAAAAATATTATTTTTGCCTTGGGGGTGGGGTGGGGGAGGGCAGGGGGTATTGTGCAGAAAAATAAAAAATAGAAATTTGAAATTAAAAAAAAAAAAGTAAATTTTTTTGCGAGGGGGGGGCAGAAAAAACGAAAAAATAGAAATTTGAAAATTACAAAAAAGTAAATTTTTTTGTGTGTGGGGGGGGGGGGGGGGCTGTGAGGGTGGGGTTGTGGGCGGGGATAGCAGGGTGGGTGGTGACGGAAAAAAAAAACTAAAATTTTAAAAAAAAATTCCTTTTTGGAGAGAGGAGGTGGGGAGGGTGGGTGGGTGTGGGGTGGGTTGGTTAGGGAGGAATAGGATGGGGAAGGTTGAGAAGGAGTTTTGGAAAATGTTTTCCCTTTACTTGATAAGGAAAACATTTTCCATATTTTCCTCCAATTGGAGGAAAATGAGTTGATAAGGAAAATGTTTTCCAAAATATTTAAGCCAACCAAACATGGAAAAATTGGAAAATATTTTCCGAAAAATGTTTTCCTTCATACCAAACACACCCTTAGGTTTTTTTTTTTTTTTGCTTTGCTATTTTTGTGAGGGCGTTCTTGAGCCCTTTGTAAAAAGTACTATAACCCGACAATTGAAATGGAACAATTGCCTTTTTGCTATGTATTTCGAGCCCGTTCTCTTCTTTTTTTTGTTTGCTATGCGGGAAAGTCCCTGATTTTTTGACCGTTTGCATGTAATGTTGATTTTGGTGTAGTCAAACATAAACTGACTTGAGGCTGAGTATTAATTAGCTCGAACGAGGTCGAGGTTTGATGAGGTCGAAAAGCAAATAATTCGAGCGAGGTCGAATGTCAAGTAATTCGAGCGAGTCGAATGTAAAGTAATTCGGGCGAGGTCGAATGTAAAGTAATTCGAGCGAGGTCAAATGTAAAATGTAAAATGATTTGGTGGAGTTGTGCAAAGATGTTGCATGCTGCTTTGTTTATTTCATTCATTGGAGAACATTACATGTTTCTGTTTGTTCCATACATACATTTCAGAAGTTCCAGTCTACCTAGTCCCTTCATCGCTTGGCCTGGAGAAGTAGTCGATAGGCGGGGAGATGAATTATACTTGAACTTTGAGACGTCCCCTTCGTCACCTCATTAAAAACCTCCCCGATAAAACCCAATTGGGATAAAACCCGGGTGAGGGAAAATGAGTACGACTTGGAGGGCGTCCGTTCTCAAAAGTTGAAGTATTTGAGGTGGGCGATGTTCCAATTGTTTGGTAGTAGCTTTTCCTTCACTGTTTCTAGTTGGAATGATCCTTTTTTTGCTGCTGCCGTGATTTTGTGCAGCCCGTCCCAATTGGCTCCTAGTTTACCTTCTCTTGGGTCTTTACTCGCCTGTGTTTTGGCCTTGAGTACATAGTCTCCGACTTTGAGTGGTCGTATTTTGGCCTTTTTGTTGTAATACCGTCCTGCTTGCTGTTTTTGGGCTATCTTCTTATGTAAGCCATTTCTCTTCGCTGCTCCACTTCGTCAAGGTCTTGCTTTCTGTTTTCGTCGTTGCTTGGTCCGCTCTCATTGGAGTATCTCAAACTTGGTTCCTTGACCTCGACTGGTATCACTGCGTCACTCCCGTAGACTAGTGAATATGGCGTTTCTCCTGTGCTTATTTTTGGCGTGGTGCGGTAATGCCCATAGTACTTCTGGTGGCAATTCCGGCCAAAGTCCCTTAGCGTCTTCAAGCTTTTTCTTCAAGATGTTTAGTATTGTTTTGTTGGAGGACTCGGCTTGGCCATTGCCTGTATGATGATATGGCATGGAGGGTATTCGCTTGATATGCCATTTCTCGAAGAATTTGGCGGTCTTTTTCCTGGTGAATTGGGGTCCGTTGTCACAGCAAATTTCTTTGGGGATGCCAAAGCGGCATATGATGTTCTTCTATATGAATGTGATAACTTCTTGTTCGCGTATTTAGGCGAATGCACCTGCTTCTACCCATTTGGAAAAGTAGTCAATTAAAACCAAAAGGAAACGCACATTACCTTGTCCCCTTGGGAGTGGTCCCACGATGTCCATTCCCCGTTCAATGAATGCCCATGGCGATGCGACTGAGTGGTGGTGCTCGCCCGCTTGGTGTATCATAGGAGCGTATTTCTAGAACTACTTGCACTTCCTGATAAAGTCGGAGGCTTCCTTCTTCATGGTGGGCCAATAATAGCCTGCTCGTATGAGGCATCTGACGAGGGCTCGGTTGTCGGTATGGGCACCGTAGTGGCCTTCGTGTACTTCCTCGAGGACGCGTCTTGTTTGGTTTGGCCCTAGGCATTTTGCCAAAGGGCCGCCAAACGTTCTTTTGTATACGTCGTGGTTTATGATGTTGTATCTGGCCTCCTGCATTCGAAGCTTTTTGGCTTCTTTTTTGTCTGATGGGAGTACTCCCTCCTGCAAATATGTTATAATACAGTTACGCCAGTCCCAAGTTAAATTTACAGAGTGTACCTCAAGTTGGTCTATTGACGAGTGAAGGAGGGTAACCACGTTTTATTTTCTAATGTTTTTAGTGGCTGCTACTAACTTGGCGAGGCCGTCTGCCTCGATGTTTTGTGCTCGAGGTATCTGGTCGAGTTGACATTCGTCGAATTCCGGCAGTAGTTTATGAATCTCTGCCTGGTATTTTTGTAGCCTCTGCTCTTTGATTTGGAAAGTCCCTATGACTTGGTTGAAAACGAGTTGTGAGTCGTAGCGGAGGATGAATCGTCGTGCTCCGTATTTGAGAGCTAGCTTTAGTCCTGCAATTACAGCCTCATACTCGGCCTCTTTATTAGTCATATCGGGGCACCGTATGGACTGGCAAATGATTTCGCCTGTTGGGACCTCGAGTACGAGTCCCAGTCCAGATCCTAACGCGTTGGAAGCGCCATCGGTGTATAGGATCCATAGGTCGGGTAAACTGGGAGAGGTACGAGAAGTTTCCTGCTTGGCCTCGGCCATTATTTTAGCACTGAAATCGGCGACGAAGTCGGCGAGTACCTGCGATTTTATCGTTGTTCGCGGCTGATATGTTATATCATGCTCGCTCAATTCTATAGCCCACTTGGCCAATCTCCCTGACAGCTCGGGTTTATGTAGGATGCTCCTTAGGGGGAAGGTCGTGACCACCGATGTGGGGTGACATTAAAAATAGGATCTAAGCTTTCGTGAAGCTATGACCAATGCCAAGGCCAACTTTTCGAGGTGGGGGTACCTTGTTTCGGCGTCGACCAGGGTTTTGCTAATTTAATAGATTGGAGATTGCGTACCTTTATTTTCACGGACTAGCACTGCACTTACTGCGACTTCTGATATGTCCAAGTATATTAGGAGGCGCTCGCCGGGTTCTGCTTTGGCGAGGAGCGGAGGCGAAGATAAGTATGACTTTAGTTCTCTTAAGGCCTCGATGCATTCTGAATTCCACTGGAGTCTGTTGTCCTTTTTAAGCACATTGAAGAATTTGTGGCATCTGTCAGAGGATCGTGAGATGAACTTCGATAGGCAGCTATACGGCTGGTCAGTTTTTGTATCTGTTTCTTGCTGGTCAATACTTCGGGTATTCCCTCGATGGCTTTGATCTGGTCGGGATTGACCTCGATGCCTCGTTGTGACACCAGAAAGCCGAGGAACTTGCCCAAGGTCACGCCAAAGGCACACTTTTTGGGGTTCAGCTTCATGCCGTATCGCTTAGTATATCAAAGGCTTCCTTCAGATGGTCGATGTGGTCTTCCTTCCTTTTTGATTTAACCAACATATCGTCTATGTAAACTTCCATTATTTTTTCGAGTTAGTCCTTGCACGTCTTGGTGACCAGCCTTTGATAAGTCGCCCCTGCGTTCTTCAACCTGAATGGCATGACTCTGTAGCAGTACGTTCCTTGGTGGGTGATGAAGGTGGTCTTCTCCTGGTCTCTCTTCCTCCATGAGGATTTGGTTGTAGCATGAGTAGGCGTCAAGGAAGCTTAATAACTCGTGCCCCGCTGTTGCGTCGATGAGCTGATCGATGTGAGGCAACGGGAAGGAGTCTTTCGAACGGGCTTTGTTTAAGTCCCGTGAAATCCACGCACATGCACCATTTCCCATTTTTTTTTCACCATGACAACATTGGCGACCCATTATGGGTATTTTGACTCCCGAATGGAACCGTTGGTGAGATATTTCACTACCTCTTCGTGGACGGCCTCTTCAATTGCAGTGTTAAACTTTCTTCTGATTTGTCATACTGGTGGGTAGAGTGGATCGACATTCAGCTTGTGCGTGGCATTGTCTTTCAGGATACCTGGCATCTCTGCATGGGAGAAAGCAAATAGATTGGCGTTGTCAATTAAAAATTTAAGAAATTTACCTGGTTCTGCGAGTTTTTGGCCGATGTAATCCTTTTTACTGTGGTCGTTGTTTACTAGCTGGACGGGGTCGAGGTCTTCTATCGTTGACCTCGTGGCTTCCACGACGTCGGGATCCTTGATGACGTCTTTTTGTTCTTCAGGTTCGGACCCCGACTTTGGTAATTGCTATGCTTCCGAGCTTGTTCCCTTTAACTGTTGAGTGTGTAAACAATATTAGGCGATGCGGTAGCATTCTTGGGCTGTGCGTTGTTCGCCTCGGATGCTGAATATCCCCCATGGAGTAGGGAACTTGATTACTTGATATAAGCTGGACGGGATGGCCCTCATGGAGTATACAGGGTCGCCCTATGATGGCATTGTAAGCTGTGTCCTGGTTCATGATATGATACGTTGTTTCTAGGGTGATGCCTCCGGCCAGAACGGGCAGCGTTATCTCTCCTGAGGTTGGCTCAATTGCATTGTTAAAACCTCTTAGCGTTATAAAGCGTGGTACTATCTTGTCTTCGAGTCTCATTTGTGTGAGAACTCGAGGTTGAATAATACACGCGCCACTCCCGTCGTCTACCATTATACTTTTTACATCAGTATCTAAAATACGTAAAATAATGACAAGAGCATCGAAGTGAGGGAAGGTCAAACCGTGGGTATCTGACTTATCGAAGATGATACTGTCTTCGAGGTCATCATACCGTTCATGGGTGATCGACCGCTTCAGCTTATGTGTGGTGGTGAACTTTACGTGATTGATTGCTGCTTCATCGCCTCCGCTGATGATCATTTGGATGGTACAGGCGGGGGAGGGAGGATTTGGAGGGCCCTGGTGTTGTTCCCGTCCGCGGCCAAAGTTGGCTCTTCCTCGGTCGCTCATCAGCTCCCTTAGGTGTCCTTGGTGAAGCATGTTCACCACTTATTGCCGTAGGGCTATGCGGTCTTCGGTCTTGTGACCCCGCTCCTGATGAAACTCACAAAGGGCGTTTGACTTTCTGGTGCTTGGGTCGGACTTCATCTTTTGTGGCCACTTCACCTTCGGGCCGAGCTTCTCTACTGCGTACACTATTTCTGAAGGGGAAACGTGAAAATTGTGAGCAGATAAGAGTGGAGGCATACCTCTTTTGTTACGCTGAGTCCATGTATGCGGCCTGGACGGCCCTTCTGTATGGCGAGGAGATGGTGTGATGGTTGTTCTGTCATATGGTTGGTGCCTGTCCCGGTTGAGGCGTGGACCTGGATGGTCTCATCGGCCGTTATTACGGCGATCTTTCCTCCACTCTATTTGGGCTGACGTGAGCCGTTGAGTTGGACCGTTGAGGTCGTCCTCGTCTGCTCTCACCTCGGCGCAATAGGCGTTGTGAATTTCTTCCCAAGTGGTGGGAGGGTATTTCATGAGTCTACTTAACAACTTTTTGGTCGCCCTCGACCCATTCCTGTTCAATCCATTTTGGAAATTTTCCATCGCCATACCTTCTGATACGTTTGGTAAGCTCATTCTTACTCTGTTAAATCGGGCGAGGAAGTCCATGAGTCCCTTCCAGGCAATTGTCTGACGGCAAATATATCATTCACCCTGGCCTCTGCCTTTTTAGCCCCGGCGTGGGCGGTGACGAACTTGTCGGCCATTTCCTCGAACGTTGTTATTGAACGTGTTGGTAATTATGAGTACCATGTTAAGGCTCCCCCTGTTAGGGTTTTGCCGAACTTCTTCAGCAACACTGATGGTACCTACTCTTTTGAGAGGTTGTTGCCTTTTACTACTGTGACATAATGAATGATGTGATCTTCGGGGTATGTTGTACCGTCGTATATCATCAAATATGGTGGAATTTTGAAGGTCTTGGGTATGGAATTTGGGGATTCCTCCTCGCTGTACGGTTGTTCGACAAACCGGCCGACGTCCCGTTTTGGTAGCAGTTTCTGGGCACCCGGTATCTTATCAACCCTTTCTTGATGCTCCCTCATTTGGTCGCGGAGCGCTTTATTCTCGTTCTCCATTTCTTCCATCTTTTTTAGAATGGCCGCAAGTGCGTCGCTACCTGCATCAACAGTGGTGTAAGTGTTACCTGTTGGAAGTGGAGCGGGAGCAAGTTGCTCGTTGGTGGTTGTTGTGGTATCTGCTTGTGTGGTGCTTCTATTCGCCCCTTGAACGGGTTTGTCGAGTATGTTGTTTAGAGTACTTGTCAACCATGCCTCTAGTAGCTTTTTCACTTCTGGTGGCGCTTCTTCAGTTGTGGACGTGGAGGCCCCCCTTTCGCGTGAAGTGGTCACATTTCCATGAGAGGTGAGTCACTCCGCCTGGGTGTAGCACTCGGCGTCACATTCTTCTCGTCTTCTCTGTCAACCTCGTTGATGGTGTTCAGGAGGTTAGTATTGTTACACCCCACGTTTTCGTACGTGAAAGTACGCCATAAGTAAATTGATGAAATTCCGGAAATGAGATATTACATTCCGCATTTTCTTACGTTAAAACTTCGTCGTAAGTTAATTGACGTAAGTTCGGGAATGAGATTTATTTTGGGATTATAAAGTATTACGCTATTTCAAGCAAGGTGTATAAAGTGTGTTAAAAGTGAGTAGCATTTTTAAGTAATTTGAGAGAATTCTTAATTATGTGGATAATTGGATAATTATCGATCAGTGGGAGATTAATAAGATAAATTAGTAAATAATTATGATTGGGATAAGGCCTAAAAGGCCCAAAACGTGGCAGCCCCTAAACCTTATGACTCTTAAGTCATTGTAAGATAGGTGGCAAGAATAAAATCATTAATGATTATGTGGTAGCTGCACAATCCATGTATAAAACATATCTCTAAACTTAAGAGACATGGATGGATAAGCAACTTAAATCACAAACACATTCTCATATGCATCTGATGAAGATTCAAACGTAAATATTGTGTGTTACAAATGAAATTCATGTAAGCAACGCCCAAGACCTTCAACAATTCAAATTAACGTGAGATTTTGCAATTTTAAGGGAGTACGGTGTAATCTTTCTTAAGAGAATCGACTCAGGTATGTTAAGGCTATCCCTTCTTTCCTTTTGGCACGATCCATACGATACAAATGAAACGAGCAAATGCACAACTTTCATAAATGATTCTATTCATAGAAGTATTAGGGGTGCCTATGTTCTGAATTCCCATATGTCTTATTGTTCTATCGGCTGTTCATGGGTCTCAGAAAAATACGTAAGTTGAAAAAGTTTACATCATGATATTATTCAAAGGCATAATGTTCTTATGACATTCGGAGAGATTTTATTGACGTACTTGTCATGCATTGCATTATTTATACATGTACATTGACCCATGAACAGATGGCGTTATATACGCGTATATATATATATATTATATGTATATGGGATATGGGAAAAGGTTACGGCGTTATATACGCACCACCACCTAATCAGCTGGTATACGTTGATGATTTTGCCCACAGTGGCCGAGATGATATGATGGGATGCCCTCAGAGGCTTGATGATGTTATGAACACATGTACGTATGCACGACATGACATCCATATGCATATGCATGACACTATAAGTATTCCATGATTTACAGAGCTATCCAAACTTACAGGTTGAGTCATTTACTCTATATTTCTTCCATGTCTTTTATGTACTTATTTATGTGCCTTACATACTCGGTACATTATTTGTACTGACGTCCCTTTTGCCTGGGGACGTTATGTTTCATGCTCGCAAGTCCCGATAGACAGGTCGAGAGTCCTCCAAGTAAACTATCAGCTCAGCCGAAGATGTTGGTGCACTCCATTTGCTCCGGAGTAGCTTGTTTGGTCAGTATGACTTAGATGCGTATTGTTGGTATGGCGGGGACCTGTCCCAACCTTTATGTTAAGTGTGTACTCTTAGAGGCTTGTAGACAGATGTCATGTATACGAATGCTTGTATGGCCTTGCCGGCCTATGTTTTGAGTTTACAAATGATCATGTTGGCCTTATAGGCCCGTATATCACATGTATTAGTTTTTATATCAGGTTGGGTCGTCCTATATTGGGTATTCCTCTATGTTTATTCTGGTTAGCCCATGACGGCCCGTTTGGCCCATTTGCCAATGAAATTACAATAAGAAAGATATGTTATGTTGGTACTCGGTTAAGTAAGGTACTGGGTGCCCGTCGCGGCCCATTGGTTTGGGTCGTGACAAGTAGTGATGCCCACTACTGCTTTTTGTCTTTCATCTCTTTTCCCTACCATTGTTAGATCGTGCAAACGAGAAAAAGATGGTTGTTGTCATGTGTTTTTTTTTATCTAGAAGAAACTAAAATTTCGACTAGAAACTCCCCACAGACGGCGCCAAATTGTTTTACCAAAAAAGTGCTAAACCTTTTCTTAAAATGAATTAATGAGAAAATAGAGGATGAATCCTAGTTAAATATAATAACCACTAGATCTAACGTTTAGATGTGTTGATGATGTAGGGCTGAATTCGAAAATTAATGCTCAATGAGTGTCAATGAATGTAGTAATAAAAGCATGCAATAAATGTAGATCATGACAATAAATGTAATAAGAAGAAATTTATCACCCAAATGTTAGATGACTTGGATGATTCTCCTTCCTGGCAACAACGTGGAGTAATAGAAAATGAAGATGGATAAGGAATCTTTGGATCTTGTGAATAAAAAGCATATATCGAATAATGTTATCAGTGGACAAGACAAGCTTTTGTATATTCTTTGTAGTCAACCCTTTACAATGTGTTCTTATCATAAAAGTGAAGATCCCCCTTTTGTTCTTTATCTCTTCCTATTTATAGGGGATATTCCTAAGAAACCCTAAAAAGTACAACAGAAAGAATATCCAATGGAATATTCCTTCTTTCTATTCTAAACTTATTATACCGTTGCTTCTGTGCATTCTTTACTTGACCTCTGCACTAATCCTTCTTAAGATGACTCCTCGCCATTGTGCTGTGGTCGGCTCAATCCTCGACCACGTTCATTTGCAGTTATTAAGTCCAGTCCAAATTTCGACCACTACACATAGTATGAGGAATGTGTTGAAGATATCAAGTCAAATGGCACGGCAATACCCATCGTGCATTTATCTCATCCTCACCAAATATATATATATATTTGAATGTATGTCAAATCAATTGCACGACAACACGCTTCGCGCATTTATCTCATCCACACCAAGCATATATATAACAGTACCAACTAGGTAAAAAAATAGCAATAATAGTAACAGCAAAGTGGAAAATACACAGGGAGCAATACAGTACAAGGTAGATCATACAGACAACGGTAACAGACAGGGTGAAAAGCACAAAAGTAATGATAGCAATTAAGGTAGGAGAACATAAATTTCACTATCTAGCAAAGTAGAAGTTTTAGATGAGAGCTCAACAAACTAGGAAAAGCATAGGTTTAAATATAACAAATAAGACAGAAAACATGATTGTGAACAGATAAACAGATAAAAAGCGTGGATAGAACAATAACAATTAAGGTATGAGGCAATGACGTGACAACAATAATAAGTCACATAGAAAGCATAGGTGCAACAATGACAACTTGAAATGAAGACATAAATGTATTTACAATGGAACGACATCAGTCTTGGTGCTTTACTCTCCTCCTCGCATGATAATGTATATGCAGGCACGGAATCACCCTTCGTGCTTTACATGATAATATAAAATAATGGCAAGGACTTATCCTTCGTGCGTAATAATGTATATGAAATGGTACGGCATCACATTCGTGCTTTACACTCTTACTCACATGATAATGTATATGCAATGGCACGGCATTATCCTTTGTGTTTTACACTCTTCCTCACCAAGCGCATGTATATTAATGTGAAGCAAGGTAGGAAGCATGGATAGCATCAAGAAGAGTGGTTAAGCAAATACACCACGTGAATATCAATCACACCTCTCGAACCAATAAACAATTCAATAAACCTCAACAACTCTATTGTTCAAGTATCTCGACAAAGCTCAAACATGCATTTCAATAAAAGTATGGAACCCAAGTACCTCAGAATTACAACCATAGACATGTACTTTTTGATTAGGTATAGTGATGACCGAATTTAGCACATCAACAGTTTCACAAAGAAGCCATCAAATTTAATCATGTTATGACAAGCTGAATCATGGTTTCTATCATTGAAATTCATATCCATATTATTATAGAAGTCAAGAAAATCACGTAGTCCTACAAGGCACAAAGAATCGTATAATCTACCCCGAGCATGGAAAACCCTGGCACATGCATATATGCTCGTCACCTCGCATATACATCACCGGCGCATGTAGCAAACAATATCATTTTATTAGGAGAAATTTCACCAACAAAGCTAGGCAAGACACTTACCTCAAGTAAATTAAATCAACATTCTAAGAAGCCCTTCCCACGCAAATCAACCTCCGAACGGCTCGAATCTATCAAAATAACTTAATAACATAAATAAAAGTCATATAAAATGATTCCGAATAATAAAACTTCGATCTTTAACTAAAATCAAAAAGTCAACATCGGGCGTGCACTCCGGAACCTGATAAAATTTAGATATTCCGGACACACATTCTGATACTAGAACAAATATATGTGCTTCATCCAAATCTGACCTAAAATTAACCCTCAAATCATGAATCTATATTTTAGAAAAGGTTTTACTAAAATTCTCAATTTCTTCCTTTTGATTCATCAAACAATCGCTAAATTCAAGGTTGGAATCATGAAATATAAACAAATCCGAGTCAAATATACTTACCGAAATCCAAATCGTGAAAATTCTCTCCAAAATGGCCCAAATCCGAGTCCCAAAACCTTGTGAGAAAAAAGTGACTAAATTTCGGAACAAGTAAACAAATGCAGCAGTTATTCCAGCTCGAATCAAATTCTAGATGACCCTAAAACTCACATTTGATAATCTTAATATAATTCTTGCGAGATTACACCCAAGATAGCCTTTTGAATCGCCCAATTTGGCCTTAAAATGAGGGAGATATGATGTTTTGAAGTTTTAAAGGAAGTTTGAAAATTTCAGGGACGTAAAGGGCATTTTCGTAATTATTCATACCAGAAAAATCAGCAATAAAAAAATCTTCGTTTTAGCACCCAAACTCATTCGGGACCTCTCGAACACAAACTATATATGCATTCCAATCATAAAACACGCTACGAATCTGCTCGCGCACTTAAAACACCGAAAAGAGGTCATCTTGACCTGATATTGACCATGGTCAAACTCCAAATCCTTAACTAGTCTCTCAATCAATGACCCAAAACACACCTGAACCCCTCAAGACCCCATCCAATCATAACAACACGTACAAATCGATTATGAAAAGTTATCCAAAGCCTTAAAACACCAAAACACCACAACAAAGAATCGAGGCTTAAACCGAATAGAATTTTTCCTAGGTTGTTAAATCTTCATTCCTTCGAAAGAGTGTCAGAATCACACTTACACTCTTTGGATTACTTCCAAACTTTGCACACAAGTTTCAGTTCAACTATATAGACCTATCAAAGTCTCGAAATACCAATTGGAGTCCAATAACATCAAAGTCAACTCTTGGTCAAACATATGAACTCTTAAGTTCTTCAAATTGCCAACTTTCGAGAAATAGAGTCGAATTCTTCTAGGAAACTCCAAAACCAAATCTGAACATACGTACAAGTCCAAAATCATCATACGAACATATCAGAATAATCAAATCCCTTTTCCTTTTCTTTATATCCAAAAGTCAAACATTGGTCAACTCTTCCAACTTAAAGCTTCCAAATCGAGAGTCATTCTTCTAAATCAATTCCGAACCTCTCAAAAATTAAAACCGACCATACACAAAAGTCATAATACATCATATGAAGCTACTCAAAGTATCAAACCACCGAATAGATGCTAAAGCTCAAAACGGTCGGTCGAATCGTTGCACACATCTTCTTACTAGGACATCTAAGCATCTCCTTTTCACATGTCTGAACCATCTCAACTTTGCTTCCCGCATCTTGTCCCCAACGGGAAACACTCTCACCTTGACCAGAGTATCTATATTCCTAATCTTATCTATTCTACTATGCTCGCACATCCATCTTAGCATCCTCATTCTGCTACTTTCAAGATGTGAGCCTCCATTTTATTTACCCCACTCTAATACGATGTGTGCTATCATCGTTAATCTCTCTATTACCTTTATAGACCCTAGATACTTTAAACTTCCTCTCTTCGGGATGACTTGTGTATCAAGCCTCACTTCTTTTTACCCGTAAAATGGTACAGTTAAATTTATATGTGATTTCTAGACAAGTGAATTAATTTGATCCTGGAATAATAGAAGAATTAAATAAATATGCAATACTTCTTGAGATGGAGATAAAATAGCAGAAACTGTAGTTCCGGAAGCAAGGTCTCCGGGCACAACAGCAATGAAATTAAAGAGCAAGAAGATAAAATTGTATTAAGATTTAAAATAAATTATAGCTTAAGTTTGCCAGAACATTTGTGTATTTTACAATGACAATAGAGCTGACTATTTATAGCTGCATCTAGGGAAAAAGGTCCTAGGGTCAAGCCCTCCTTTAATGTCAATTATGAGGGTCATTGAAGAATGTGTAACGGCTGGCATGAAGGTCAAATTCTTTATAACGGGTAGTGTACCAAATATTATAAAATATTCTTTATTAAATGCTACCGGGTGGCAAACATTTATTTTATCTTTATGAGCACTATTCTTTCTTATTACAGACGGAGTAGTTGCCTTCGGTTTTAGCTATCCTCTGCCTTCGGCTCCACGTGTCACCCCCTTATGCGATCACTTAATATAACATGTTTTACCTTATACAGATAGTCCCCCTACTTTCCGGTGACATAACTTTGTGTCACCGGGAAGTTGGTAGAAACATTCTTTTTGGTGGGAATTTCACTAACTCCCTCTGAAAACTTTTGATGGTTGATTAGACTCTCTCCGCATTTAATGTCCCGAAAACGCGTCATCCAATGATCCAGCATAACGTTTGCCGGCTATCGAGGTAATAATGGCCACAAGTTTAGCCGCCTAAACCTTCACTTATACGCATCAACTTCCTTCGTTTACGCTTCATAACACTCTAAAATTTCTAAGACTTTCTTCACTCAACTCATCTTTAACATTTCTTTAGCTTCCTTCTTTGAGAGAAAACCTTTCCCTTTGATAAAAATGGCCTCTTCTTCAGGAAAACCTAGTTATTCAAAGAACAAAGGCAAAGCTTGTGATGCCGCTCCTCCTACGGTAAGTACCATCGTCCCAAAGAACCCGATTACCACCAAAGATTTCGAAGAGAAGTTTCCTCCACTAACCCTCGTACATGGGCCGTTGGCAGATACCCTTCTTCCATCCGTCCTTCCAGTATTCCTGCTCTGAAGGAAGATTGCCGCTGCCAGGATTTAGACATTATCGCTCCTGATCTGGCGGAGAGGATAACTCTACCCAAGGAGGGTTTAACATATTTTTACACGTATACCTTTACTTTGGGAGCGTTTTCTCTAAGTGGAGAGCTTGACTCTGTCATTGTGGAGTTCTGCCTCCGTTACCAGGTGTGTTTGGCACAAGTAAGCCCTTCCGTGTGGAGGACGATTGCTTGTCTTCGGCGCTTGTTCCAAGAAACGGGAGAGGATCTATCCCTAGCTCAAGTGATGAACCTCTATTCCCCCAAAATCTTCCGCGGGGAAGTGGTAAACTTCAGCAAACGCGGCCACCATGCTCTTCTATCTAGCATGGATGATGACAACGACCGTGGGTGGAAGAAATGGTTAGTTGCAGTTGCCACTAATGATATCATTCCGGCAATGGCTTCATCCTTTCCGGAATCATGGAATCGCACTCGTAAGATCCCTGTTTACTATCTCTTTCATTACAGATCTTCTTATATCTTTATTGACTGTCTCAGCAACTCGATGGGTACTACCTAGGGTTGAAGTCTTGGAATAGTGGGTCCAAAAAATTTTGGACATTACTACGCTTGAAACCCGCACGTGAAAAGAACTAGCCCTTAAATACGGGTAGAAGGCCAAAAATCATGGTAACTTAGACTCATCTCATCTTTTGCTATTATGTGAGGAAAATGATTTATCCTTTCTCTCTTGTTGAATTCAAGTCTGCCCCAGGGCTCGGTTGTCATCCCCGAGGAGGACGTTTTGGTTCATACTGCTGATGCGGCGAGGCTGTTTCAGAAAGCCTTTACGCAAACAAGTGTTTCCAGGTTTGCTTCTGGTGCAAGTGCTTCTTCTCGGAGTCCCCGAATGGAGAACAAGCAACCAAAAAGGAAACGCTCATGCGCGGGCGGGGGAACAAATAAAAAGGCAAAGAGCGCAGCACCCAAGTTGTCTTCAGATATTATGGTGACAAGCGTCGCGCCGGGGTCGGTCCCAGAAACCGTGGTGATCGATGATGATGGAGAAGCCAATGATGATGAGGATTCTCTACATAGAGGACGACAATCTTCATCAACTCAACGGAATGCCTAATCTGTTGAGTTAGCTACGCCAACCGAGGATGATACCTCGGCACTCTGGGGGGGAGTTTGATGTGGTAGAAGAAGTCAACTCACGCTCCCGAGTCCCAGCTATCGCGCCCGATACTATAGGGCTAAGTATCGGGCCTTATTCATCTTTAGTTGACGAGCAACCATCAACCATTACTACACCTGCCGCAGCCGTTTCTCGCCCTAGAATGCCATCTGCTTCATTTCCCTCCTCTCCAACTCAGCCTTCGCCACCAGCAGCTACTACAGCTACCCGAGAGGAGGATGTCTCTCTTCCCCAGACCCTAGTTCATGGGAACCTGAGGCAAAACTATGCTGCTCCCTCAGAAGATCCTCAAAGGAGAAGGAGCGCCACCCTCCACTGGATGCAATATGTTGTCCCGGCCGGTGGAACTTGCTAACTATCTGAAGCCCTGTCTTCGGACAAAGATTGGGAAAAGATAAGAACTTTCTCAGGAGAATATTTGTTGAACAATGCCATGCACAATGCATCGGCGGTATAGTCTTTGTTTTCTTCTGTTGTTTCTTCTACTTGTGTAATGGCGAAGTTTTGAATTTGCATTCTTGTTTTACAGATCAATTTCCTTGCCTCCAAGGGCCTTCAAAGGTTGATTCGTGATAAGGAAGAACTTACCTCCGAGCGAGATCAACTTTCAGTCGAGAGAGGCCAAATTTCTTCTCACCTCTCAGAACTGGAAATTCGAGCTGCTGAGGTTGTTGAATTGGAGGCTCGGTTGCACCAAAGTGAATAGGAAGCAATGACTCTTAGCCAAGAGGTTGTTCCATTAAGGGCGCAATAAGAAGAAACTGAGGCCAAATGGGTTGAAGTTCATAATGCTGCCCTTGCTGCATCCGATCGTGAGGCTGCGTCTGCTGAAAGATTGCATAATTTGGAGGCAGCCTTAAGCTCCAAGGTTGAAGAACTTGCTGTTGTCGAAGAAAAGCTTGCCCAGTTGGAGGAGAAATATAAGAAAGCCTTTTCTCTTTATTTTTCTGAAGTAATAGTAATTTTAACTTTCGATAACAGATCTGTCACTTTCTGGAAGCAATTGTTCGCAAGGTCAAATTTTCAAAGGACCGGCCAAATAAGATCGGTTTTGTAAAAGAATGATGCAGATTTAAACGCCGGCAAAGAAATGCCGGAGAAGTCACTGGAGAGGAAGAGCAGGTCGGCAGAATCCAACAAGGCAGTATTTCTCAATATCTTTATTGATGACTCGCTTTGTGAATATAGGTGATTGCGGAGATGAGGAATTTTTGCTTGTTAAATCTAGGGTATCTTTTCCGAATATCACTTAAATAATTTATACAAATAGGGCACAAGTTGAATGGTGGCACAAAAATAGGCTATGACTGCAATTCACCCAGAAAACATCGTCAGAAAAAGGAAATAGACTTATTGTTTGTTTGGCCTAAAATTGAATAATCTAAAAATTGGTACGAAATATGACTGAATGTTACATCACATCAATACACACTTATAAAGTTGACTTTCATCAAATGAAAACCTTAATTATTATTATACGCGCAGATTATTTGCTGAACACTGTCAAATTGCAATCATTTGCTAATTAGAGCCCGTTTGGCTTAGTTGATTTAGGGTAGCTGATAAGCATTAGGTGCTGAAAAGCACTTTTAAGTGCTGAAGTTGATTTAAAAAATAAGCAGTTACGTGTTTGGATAAAAGTGCTGAAATTAATAATATGCAGCTGAAGAACTGAGTATACGAAGAGTTATGTTTTAAAAAGAAGTATTTTAGGGATAGAATAGTAAATATTTTGGTCAAACTTAAACTGCTTATAAGCTGAAATTTGATAAGTTGGAGGAGACCAACTTATGACTTTTGGCTTATAAGCACTTAACTTATAAGCACTTTTAATTTTACCAAACGCGTAAATAAGCCAAAAAGTGCTTATAAGACAGTTTGACCAGCTTATAAGCTTAGGCAAACACCCTCTTAATCAATTTCTTATCTCATGAGTATAATTTAACAGGTTACTCACCATTTATCATATATACATTACTAGTGAGCAATATTAAATAGATTTACTAGTAATTATATCTCATAATAAAAGAAATGATTGTTAAACATCCTTTATAAGATCCATACATACAACTTAAACTCGTAAATTCTCTTTGTTGCTTTTATTGGATAGAGCTTTGGTTATAAAATGACTAATAACTCCAATGGGGCAAGACATCAAGCACAATGACACAGAATGGCGGGTCTCGACACAATTCTGCAATCCATCAAGATAAACCAGCCTGTTTCAAAAACAAAAAAAATAATTAATTATTTAAGAGTTTTAACAGGGCATCCCATCTCCAAAACAAATAAACAAATAAATAAATAACCAAAAAAAAAAAGAGAAAGAATGGGGCAGGTAATTAAGAGCGAACACACACAAATATAGTCAAACTTCTCTATAACAACATCATTTGTTTCGGAATTTTCTTTTTTTGTTTATAGCGAAGTGTTGTTATAAAAAACATATATTATAACAGAGCATAAAAATTGGTTCTTTAAAAAACTTTCTTTTATAGTAAATGGTTATTATATAGCGATACTGTTATAGAGAGGTCTGCTTGTATAGAGATACCAACCTTGCAGCAAAAAGATCCATAACCAAGATGTGAATCCAAGCAGAAGCTAATGACATCTCCCTAGAGAACAACTGAGTTATACCAGCTTGCTGAATGACAACAAAATATTGTTAGGACCTCCAATAGTGCAATCAGTACAAAATATCACTTTATCCACTTCATTTTTATATGACAGCATTTAATTAGACACAAGGAGGGTGTGTTTGATACGAGGAAAATGTTCTCTATGTTGAGAAAGTTATTTTTGAGTGTTTGGTATGACAAAATCATTTTTTATGAAAAGGAAAAAAAAATGATGCTATATTCACTTATGATGAAAGTTATTTTCATTATAATTATTTTAACTTTTAACTTCATATAGTTGCTTCAACTAACATATAGACATTATAATTAATCTCCAGAGCTCAAAAGTTTCGTCAAAATATTTTCTAATTTATTGATATTATTATTAATCTTAACATATAATTTTGGTGGAATACGTATTTTCACACATCAACCAAACACCAAAAAAAAAATTCAATAAATATATTTTCCATGAAAAGTGACTTTCATCATATCAAATATCTGGAGGATAAGAAAGAAGAAAAAAAAAAGGCTTATGACATACCAAGTACGCCTAAACTTGTGGTTTTGAATACGACATAATAAATAAATTTCTATACTTATAAGAGCATGTCATTAAGGATAAACGAGAAAGTTCAAAACTTAAAGAGTTTTCAAATATAACAAAGTATCTTTTTTCCGGAAACAAAAAGAAAGCAGTGTAATTAATAAAAAATGGAACAGAGTGTGGTTGAGCACATACATCAGGGATCAGATCTTGATAATGAAATAATAGCTGAAGCGTATCTGGTCTCCAGGAAAGGACCAAGATATATGCGTACAGACGTCCAAGCACAATATAAGGTAATTTGCTTTCCATCACTTTGTGAGTCTGCAATTGGCAAGACGATTGACGAATTATCACCAGTGGTGAAGCCAGAAATTTTTTTAAGGGTATCCAAATTTGAAAAATCTCGACAAAGGGTGTTCAGTATATGTTATATACCTTTAAAATCTAATATTTTACCTATATATACATTGTAATTTTCCGATGAAAGGTGGTCAATCGACCATCCTTACCAGAGTGTAGCTTCGCCCTGACTATCACAACTTAACTTGGAAGTGAAGCAATGATTTCTCAGACTTCATGTTGTAGGACATACATTAACTTTATCCAAATTCAGTACCTCACAACTAATTGAAAAATCAATGCATATATTGAAATCATACAGTGCTCATAACATGAGGAGAGCAAAAAAAGATGGTGAGATAAGTTGTGCAAGGAAGTTATAAAATGGTCCTTATGTTTGGATTAGGTTTAGAATAGTCCCTTAAATATACTACTGAGCAGTTTTGGTTCTTTAAGTTCGTCAAAAGTACACATTTTGGAGGTGCAGTTATGCTACTTTTGATCTATTTTCGCTGCAGTTTCTACCTTTTTTTTTGTCATTGCTAGTATCTGGTGTAGTTTTTGGTGTTGTGCCTGTGAGACTTGACTGGACTTTCAGGATGTTTTTAGTTAAAAAAAATTTTTTAACCGTTCCACTTAAATCTACCAGTCAAAAGTTGTTATAGGAATTTTTATGCGGTATAACCGCTCCCCTCCCCACCCAAATAATAGTCGGAAAATATATATTTTTTGTATGTTACTATATAATACACATTTTATATATACAATATCTTTGTTTATATTTGACTAGCGACTGTAATTATTTTTGGCAGACCAGCGGCCAAATATGCTAAAAGCACTCGAAAATTATCAAGAAAACTTACAAATTCAGCTTTAGGTGCCACAACCATGAAGACATAAAAGGGAAGAACTGATAGTGATCCCAAAGGGAATGCAGTAGCAGCTATTTCAGAAGTTGAAAACCCTGCAAAAGAAGAGCACAAACACTTAATTTCCCCAAATACCTGATAATATACATGCTAGCAAGAGGCTTCTACATTGATTCAAAATGTTAAGAAATGCATACAATACTTCTTTTCTTTCTTTTATTTTTTATAACCGTGATGTCCAGGTCAGCTTGTGCGCACCTCGACTAATTTTATGGGGTATATGCTACCTTACACTAGTGTCGGTATCGGATAAAGTAACTTTGTCCATAAAGGCTTGACAAATGAGAAAAAACATACAACTCACAAAATTGAATTTGGCGCCTTAAATTAGACTTTTGGTTGATTTTAGCTTATAAGCACTTTTGGAGTTTGCAAAACGAGTAGATAAGCCAAGAAATAGCTCATCTACGTTCAAATTTGAGGAAAATATTCTTGAAGCAAGTAACTCATCTATTAATTATTCTTAATTAGCACTCTAAATTGCTGCAATACTTTTACTACTTGCTTCAAACATGTTCTTTAAAAATTCTAAGATCATCAGTGACTGAGACTGCAAATACTCCTTCACTGGGTAGGGGTAAGGCCTGCGCATACACTATCCTCCCCAGACCAGGGATGGATCTAGTGAATGAGCTACGCGTTCATATGAACTCAGTAGCTTTAGCTTAGAATTTGTGTATGTGTAAAAAAAATCATAAATAAGTATAAAAGGTAGATTTAGAATTCAGTAAATTAGATGGGATGTGGTAGAAATCCGAATTCGAACCCTTAAAGTTCAAATCGCGGATCCGCCTCTGCCCCAGATCCCACATGTAGGAATATACTAGGTATGTTGTTGTTATTGTTGTTTATATTATTTAGCACTAGTTTAAATTAATTTTTTCATTAATTAGCACACATTTAAAACTATGGAGGAAGATGATTACATGAAGCAGACACTCTTGAGCTCTTTCTTTGCAGAAGATTTCTTGTAACATTTGGACGAATAACGATTCTTGATCCTCCCAGAAAACTCCAACCAGTGCTTAACTTGCTTCTTAATTCCTCAACTTTTTGACGTGAAACATCAGATTTCACTGGTCCAAGAGCAAAAGATGCAGCATTGTTCCTCTTTGTATAGATGTTTGATGCCAAAGCAGAAACCCTACAGTTCGTCTGCAACTAGTAGTACAGAATCATTCTAGAATTAATTTTTGTCAAAAAAAAAAGTGAATTGTAGATCTCACCCAAACATTCGACTCTTGATAAATTATAAGGAACATACCTTTGGTGAAATGAAAAGGTGACAGAAACAAGAAGAAGAGATGGCCATGACTGAAGGGGAGGGAATATTCAACCAAGAATGCGAAGAAAATCAACAACGAGAACTATAATAAGGTAGCACTCTCATTTGCTATGGATATATAGTGCACGGATGTTACGGTGGGGACCCAGAAGCAAGCGGGTTCAATCTTAGAAGTATATAACTTTAGTCGTAAAATAGGTAAGAATTGCACGGAGCGCCCTATTTGGTCGCCCCCATTTAACCTATACCCATTTTTTTAAAAAGTTTTAACGTGTTCCCACTTTTTAAACAACTTCAGCCCCCTTTCTCCTCCTTCGTTTTCTTCTTCTTCTTTCTTCTGGTGCTGTTGGTGCTGCTATGAAACTTCAGTTCATAGGATGATTGCCATAAATATGTTTATCAGATTATTTAAAAACAAATTATAAATAATTACGTAAGTTAGTAGACAATAATTTGTGAATATTTCCACGTAATTCTGTTCTTTTCACGTTTATTGTTTCCAAAATTTATGATTTAGATACTGTTGGCAATCTGATTATTTATCTAGTATGTTATACACCATAAAAGGCAATCTGATTATTTATCTAGTATGTTAGAAAGCTTTTTCAAAAACTTCAGCTTATATAGTGTTGAAGTTTTTACAAATGAACTAAATAACTTCAGCATCTTCTGCTGAAGTTTTTGAAAAAGCTTTTATGACAAAACTAATGAATCCAGGACAAAAAAACTTCAGCTTTTAGTGCTGAAGTTTTACAAATGAACTAAATAACTTCAGCATCTTCTGCTGAAGTTTTTGAAAAAGCTTATCCAGGACAAAAGAACTTCAGCTTATTTAGTGCTGAAGTTTTTATAAATGAACTAAATAACTTCAGCATCTTCTGCTGAAGTTTTTGAAAAAGCTTAATGACAAAACTAATGAATTCGGGACAATAAAACTTCAGCTTATTTAGTGCAATTACAAACAAAAACTTCAGCAAATAAAGAACAAAACTTCAGCTACTATGCTTAAGTTCAGCAATTACAAACAAAAACTTCAGCAAATAGAGAACAAAACTTCAGCTACTATGCTTAAGTTCAGCAATTACAAACAAAAACTTCAGCACACTTGCTACTTCAGGCCCATCTACTAGAATGCTGAAGTTTTGTGTGATTGTCTTTGCTACTTCAGCCCCGTATGCTAAAGTTACGCGAAAAAGTGGGTACGCTTGCAATTTTTTTTGCAAAGTGGGCACAAGTTAAAACGTGACCCAAAAAGCGGGTATAGATGCAAATGCCCCGTAAAATAGTAGTTGTCAAGTGGGTTCAAATAAAATATTTATACAAATAACTTTAATCATAATTTATACATATACACAGTATTATTTTTTGATGAGGCAGGTCCAGTTGAACCCACTTGCCACCATGTGCGTCCGTCACTGGGATATTACAAGGTAAGCAAGCAAACATTTGAATACACCCAACTAATGAATATTACTTGCAATTTAGTTGAAATGTTTCGCTTTTTTGTGAGTCAACTAATATGAAGTTTGAATAACATTTTAAAATATTCTTTACCATATTAAAATGAAAAAATTTGCAACTTACAGTACGTTTCATATAGGTTTTTTAATATCCATATATTAAGTTTATAAAATACTGAATTGAACTAATCTAATTTAGCTTCAAAATATAGTCAAGTTGACTCTCGATAAACAAAATATGTGATCTAAATTAAAACAAAAGGAGTATATAGTAGGTATGTTTTATTTACATATACTTCTATCACTTAATCATGGTTGTTCATATGCGTTCTAACTTCAATTTTTCACTCTGCTATACTGCTATAAAATTAATGTAATTTGGTGTAAACACCGAAGATTGTGAGTAAAAACTTATACGAAGGATAGAGGTCATCAGTTAAGACCGCTACGTACTACACTTTGCCCTCGTAGTGAAAATGCCTAATTTATATCTTCTAATAAATTTCCATGGCCACTAATTAAACTACGTGGGAGTTTGGACATAAGAATAGTAAAATTTCGGAAAAAAATGGTGAAAATGGTATGTGAAAATTAGAGTTGTGTTTGAACATGAATATAATTTTGAGTTGTTTTTGAATTTTTATGAGTGATCTGAGTGAAACTTTTGAAAAACAACTTTTTGCAGTTTTTCAAATTTAAAAAATTCCAAAATTCATTTTCAAGTAAAAACTAAAAAATTTATGATCAAACACTAATTTTGAAAAAAAAATAAAAAAAATTCGGAAAAAAAGTGAAAAGATTTTCATGGCCAAACGGGCTCGTACATTTGGTTTCAAAAAAAGATTCTTTAACATCGATCTAATTATTCAATCGAATGATCTGAACATAACATAGCTAACTGGTTTGTTAAACATCTCTTTTTTTCTTTAAAATATAAATGCAGTATATAAATTTATACTGATTAAATTGAACCACTGACACTTCTATTGATAGTGTAATACAATTTGTCTAAATCGAATCTGGCCAGTGGCCAGCTAATTAATGGAATATATTTCCATTGCCACAAGTGGACTACACTCTGCCCGAACTAACTCGTAAATCTCGTATAGTGCAAGTGCCTAACTAAAATAACCATATAATGAAATTAAACCAATTCCTAACCACACAACCCAATTGAAATGTGCATACACCAAAACAAGTATGGTGTTTGGCAAATTCTAAAAGAAAAGCTGTATGTGATAAGTTGTAGTAAATGAACAGAGAGAGTAAATAAATTAAGTCGACTACAACTTTTTTTTTCCGTTGGTTCTGACTTATAACGAGAAAATTAAGGGAGTCAATACAAAATATATATGCATATAAAAATATTTATACCTACCTATACAATGTATTTTTCCAGTGAAGGGGCGTCGTGGCTCCGCCACTGACGACACTGGTCTAAGTCCATGTAAGAATTTCGTAAAAGTAACTTTTTATGGTTATGATCAGTAGCAGATACAGAATTCTTAACAAGTGGATTCAAGATATAAACTTTTTTTTTACTCAATGACATTTATAAAAGTGAACAATAAAATTTTCGACAATTGGGTTTACATAAAAAAGAAATGTAAAGCAAAATACGAATAAACTATTTTTTAAGATTAAGTTAAAATATGTTAGATCAAAACTAATACGCTAGTACGTTGTTCTAAAGTAACTTTTCTTTTTTGAATTTAAAAGGTGTATGTGGTCGAAACCGGATCATCTATTGCATGACAGACCGGGGTTGAAACGCGACGGGTTAAAGATCGACTCCGGATTATATCGAACTAAGGTACGAAGATTAGAGCATGTGTCTTCAAGACCATCGAGCCCATAGCTCCGGAACCGACCCCGACTCCAATCAAACTCAAGGAAATATTATCGGACCAAGCCGAAATATTCGTAACCGGTCGGATATCACGGCGGGAATCTCGGCACGTATGAACGAGTGACCAACTAATTAGCAAATCACGAGATTTCTTACCTTTTATAGAATTGTATCTAAAGTAGGACTCCCCTACTATATAAGGGGGTCTGATTATTTGTATGACACATGGCAATACGCATCAAAGAGCAATACACTATCATTTCTAGTTCTTATTATCTTTTTAATATGTTCTGACATCGATTGAGGCACTTCTTGGCTCGAGGGTGATCAAACTCCAAGGCTAAGACTGTTCAATTTGTGTGGTTTGCGTTTATTTTCTTATCATTAATTTCAGCATTAATCTATTTTCTCAATTTGTATCAAATTATATCACGTATCCTTAAAACCGCCTATAAATTCAATTGTTATCCGATTTTAAGGGTAAACAGTTTGGCGCCACCATGGGGCTAAGGATAATAGTGGTTACTTGGTGCAAACTTTCATAACACACACTATTTTACACTTGTTCTTTGAAGTGTCTTTGATTCCAAGACCAAAATTTCGAACTCTCAGTCAGCACCCCTACACGTTGACAATGATTTCAGCCACCACAACGAAAATGAAACATAGCACCGGGGAACGACAAACCTACGGTCGATCTCGATGGAGTCCCGACTGTAGATCCGATCGACGTCAGCTCACATGTAGCCATCAACGCAAATTTGGTCGCTGATCCCGAGGGCAGCGTCCGTAGGGATGTTCGATCAGCCGCTCAAAGCACACATGGCGGCGAAGATGGCGGAGTCAACATGCGGGTGATCTTCGAAATATTGCAGGCTTATCATGCGGCGATACCCCAGCTCCAGAACCAGAATCACCCACCGAATAGGATTGAGCTCGAGCCGTCCCAAGAAGTTGTCCACAAAGCTGAATCGGTCTCAAGGAGATCGAACGAGAAAGAATCGGGGACCAATCCTGTAATCATGAAAATGCTCGAGGAACTGACAAAACGAATCGAGTCGGGGGAAAAGAAGATCGAGGCAAACGACAAAAAGGTGGAAACTTACAATTCTAGGGTCGATCAAATCCCGGGAGCACTGCCGACATTGAAGGGCCTGGACTCCAAAAAGTTCGTGCAAAAACTTTTTCCCCAAGCGCTGCTCCCAAGCCGGTCCCCAAGAAGTTTCGTATATCCGAGATTCCTAAATACAATAGAACGACCGACCCGAACGAGCATGTCACCTCTTACATATGTACCATCAAAGGAAATGATCTAGAGAATGACGAGATCGAATCTGCCCTACTAAAGAAATTCGGAGAGACCCTGTCAAAGGGAGTTATGATATGGTATCACAATTTACCACCTAATTTTATTGACTTATTTGCTATGCTTGCAGATTCTTTCATAAAGGCACACATCGGGGCCATCAAGGTCGAGACTAGGAGTCGGACCTTTTCAAGGTAAGGCAGAAGGACAATGAAATGCTCAGAGAATTTGTGTCTCGATTCCAAATGGAACGGATGGACCTACCACCGGTCGCTGATGATTGGGTCGTTCAAGCCTTCACCCAAGGACTCAACGTTCGAAGCTCGGTGGCTTCATAGCAGTTGAAGCAGAATCTGAAGGAGTACCAGGCTGTTACTTGGGCCGATGTGCATAATCGGTACCAATCAAAGATCAGGGTCGAAGATGATCAACTTGGGGCTCCCTCCGGGTCCGTTTATCCTATCAGACCTGTCGACAGAATCAAGAGAGATATTGACCGGGAACCGAGGTCGAACTGAGATCGGTACCAGCCATATAATAGAGATCGTAGAAGCAGCGAATCTGGGTGAAGTTCTATGCGAAATGAAAGGAGAAGCAATCGAGGTCAGAGCTCTCGAGGGCTCATGAGCAAGAACTATTTCGATAGACCTATGGGACCTAAAGAAGCACCACGATTATCGAAAAACAACTTTAATGTTGCGGTTGCCATCATATCGGCTATCGGACGCATCAAAGATACCAAGTGGCCTCAAACTTTACAAATCGATCCAGCCCAAAGAGATCCCAACCAAATATGCAAATATCATGGCACTCATAGTCACAGAACGGGGGATTGTCGACAGTTGAAGGAAGAAGTGGCCCGTTTATTCAATAACGAGCACTTTCGAGAATTTCTGAGCGATCGAGTCAAGAATCATTTCAGAATCTAACAAATAGACCGAACCAGAAGAACCTCAACACTTTATCAACATGATCATCGGTGGAGTTGATGCCCCCCAAGTACTCGAGATTACATACCAGAAGGGACCTTGTCTTTCAGCGACGAGGATGCGGAGGGGATCGTGCAACCTTACAATGATGCTCTGGTAATATTCGTACTTATAAATAAATCTCGAGTTAAGCGTGTGTTAATTGATCTAGGTAGCTCGGTCAACATCATCCGATCGAGAGTTGTAGAACAGCTCGGTCTACAAGATCAAATCGTGCCCGCAGTCCGAGTCTTAAATGGATTCAACATGGCATGTGAAACCACTAAAGGGGAAATAACATTACCAATCAATGCCGTCGGGACCATCCAGGAAGCTAAGTTTTATGTGATCGAAGGTGACATGAGATACAACGCCCTGTTCGGGAGGCCATGGATCCACGACATGAGGACAGTACCTTCGACCCTTCACCAAGTGTTGAAGTTCCCGACACTGGGAGGGATTAAGACGATCTATAGAGCTAAGAGACAATAATTTTGGTTTTGGTTGTTTTTCAAGTTATGAAAGATCCAGGGTTGCGACCTCCGCCTTGTTGGTTACCTAACGGTTTTAAAGCTTTAGAGCATGTTTGGTTGATCGGGATACAATATAGCAATCACACTCAATTATTCACTCTATACCTCTTGGTAGTTTGAGTGATTTTGCCCGATTTGGCTTTCTCAAGTCCAAACGGGTATTTCACAAAGCAAGAGATAAATGCTCTAGTCGGGTCTTACTATCTCTAGGTTCGACCCTTTAATTGGGGCTATCATTTTCTTGAGTTCACCCCAATTCCTAGTTAGTCAAGTTTTCCTAGACTTAGTCTTTGTTTCTCAAGTAGAGACTAAGTCAAATAGGCATGAATCAATGTTTGCAACTATCAATTAAGCAAGAACTAGGCTAAATATCATAAACCCAGTCATAAATAAGCCCTAAATCAATTACCCATTAAGTATCCATACTAGGGTTGGGTCACAACCCTAGCTAAGGGTTTAGCTACTCATGGAAAATGAAAAAAATTAAAGAAGAGACTAAGATAGAATTCATAATACTTGATTAAGGAAAGAAAATCTAATATTTGAAAGCTAATCTAGTACAATGTTACCCAATACAATAAATAAAAACGGCTCAGGTGCTCCCAACATACAAAACTTGATCTAAAATGACAAAAGGTTCTATTTATACTAAGCTGAAAATATCTGACAAAATTGCCCATGCGGAGATTGTGCGGCCGCACAATTCTGTGTGTGGTCCGCATGTTGAGGTTGACTGGTCAATTGGGTTTTCTGCGGTTGCATAAAATTGGATTGCGGCCGCACTTCATTTAATTGTGCGGATCGCACATTTCTGAGTGCGCCCGCACACTTGAACTTGGACTGGATCTGGCCTTCATTGTGCAGACCGCACATTTATGAGTTCGGCCGCATTTTGGCCTCCTGCGGCCGCACAATAATAGTGCGATCCGCACATCTTCAATCTTCCAAAATCATGGCTCTCTGATTCTCCTCTTCTGCGGACCGCACAATTATGAGTGCGGCCGCACCTGGCATGCCGCACAATAATTGCGGTCCGCACATCTTCAATCTCCCAAAATGCAAGTTCTCTGAAGCTTGTTTTCTGCGGCCGCACAATAAGTGTGCGGTCCACACATTGTAAGGAAATTCCATCAGTGCTCCTTCAGAGTTTGCGGCCGCACACAATATTGTGCGGTCCGCACTGTGGTCCTTTTTGCCTTGTTTTGGTCCTTGTCCAATTTTTCTCCTTTTTGAGTTGATTTTCACTTTTGTGGCTCGTTTTCCAATATTCCTGCAAGAAAGCATATTTCATTAATTTTTAGGAATACCTTTAAGCATTTTTGAGCTAAAACGCAAGTAAAAGAGAGCAAATAAGCAGTCAAAGTCCCTACTTATCAACTCCCCCAAACTTAAGTTTTTGTTTGTCCTCAAGCAAATAAGGTAATTCCCACCTCCACAAGACAAGAACTATTTCAGCTGGCCTAAGGTTAATCAATCACACATCAATTAGGACCAAGAATTATCCACAACACATATGAATTATCAACAACACGATGATTTGACTTTTTGAGTATAATAGTTCTAATGTGACACTAGAGCATCAGGAGTTGGCTTTATTCATCAAGGAAGCTCGCTCTTTCTTGGTCATGACATTCATTTTTCTCCTTTTCTATTTACTCCATGCCTTTCATCCTTGTTTTTCTTTGAATCCCTTCAACTTTTTACTTTATTCAGTTTCTTTTTGGCATTTTTCTTTTTGTTTTCTTTGCCTTCCCTTTTCTTCATTTCTCTCTTCTTCGTACCTTTTATCACTTTCAAACTCCTAGTCTCTCCCCCAAACTTATGTTTTTGCCAATTGTTTCTCAAGAATGCTAAGGAAAGATCGGGTGCCAAGAGAGGGTCATTACAAAACGGATAAAGGCTTGTAATGTGGTTATTGAAAGAAAAGGGGCTTAGGCTCAAATAGGTTGACTAGGGATATCACATTGGTAGGTTATGGAAGATTTCAAATTTCAAATTCGATCAAGGAGAGCCTACAATCATTTCTCAAGCCAAGCTACACTTAGAGTTTCACCTAGAAAAACATTCGGGCAAGTTCTAGACTATTAGCACGGGTACTTGGACTTGCAACTAAGTATCTCACCTCTCATGCTGCTGGATTGCTAAAGAGAACGGAGTCAAGGGCCCACAACAATCCTAGTTGAGATTGAGAATCACAAATAGCTCGACTGAACCACTCGATAACTGTTTATCAACGCAAGAGTCAAAAGGTCACAACTAGAGCTATTTTCTGCCAACAACTTGTTTTTAACCATAAGGCCGTAGGTAAATGTGTTGGTACCAAGTGAAACATGCTTGAGACCCTTTTATTCATTACTACTATTTTTGCCTAAACATAAAAGAAAACGGACTCAATCCCTTAAGAAGGTTGTCACACCATCCATCGTTGGGAAGAGCCACCCAGTTCACACAAGACCCACCTTTGGAAAGATCCGTGGCATTAAGAAAACCAAAGGCTTATTGTTCAATCAAACGAAAAAAAGAAGCTAACAAATCAAAAAGAAGCTACTAAAGTAAATAAGAAGTTATACTACTAAGTCCCTGCGAGCAGACTGCAGAGAACCATTTAAAGCATTTTCAGAAACCTTCAGTATATTGAAAAAGTACAACATGAAGCTGAATTCGGAAAAATGTGCTTTCGGAGTCGGATCGGGTAAATTTCTCGGGTTCATGGCATCCAACCGAGGAATCGAGATCAACCCCGACAAGATCAAAGCAATCGAGGATATCACGGTAGAGGACAACGTAAAGGCCGTACAAAGGCTAACCGGGCGCCTAACCCCCTGGGTGATTCAACTCGAGGTCCTCCGATAAGAGTCATCGATTTTTCTCGTTACTGAAGAAGAAAAACAACTTCACATGGATCCCGGAATGCCAACGGACCTTGGAAGAACTTAAGCGATATTTATCGAGCCCGCCACTGCTTCACACGCCGAGGGCAGTCGAACAACCATACTTGTATTTGTCAGTATCGAAAATAGCGGTAAGTGGAGTCGTAGTTTGGGAAGAACAAGGTATGTAATTTCCAATTTATTATGTTAGCCGGACCTTAGGTGAGGCCGAAACTAGGTATCCTCGCCTAGAAAAATTGGCACTCGCTTTGCTAAGAGCCTCTAGGAAACTGAAACCGTATTTTCGGTGCCACCCTATATGTGTTGTGACAACTTACCCATTGCGAAATATAATGCATAAAATCGAACTCTCAGGACGATTGGCCAAATGGGCCATAGAAATCAGGGGGTACGATATTGAGTATCGACCTCGGACAGCCATTAAGTCTCAAGATTTGGCAGACTTCGTAGCCGACTTCACGCTCGCCCTAATACCCGAGGTCGAAAGAGAGTTGTTGGTAAACTTGGGGACATCTTCGGGAATCTGGACCCTCTTTACGGATGGTGCCTCGAACGCAAAGGGGTCCGGACTTGGCATCTTACTGAAGCCGCCCACAGGCAATATAGTTAAGACGATCCATAGAACTGTGAAATTGACTAACAATGAGGCCGAATATGAGGCCATGATTGCAGGTCTCGAACTGGCCAAAAGCTTGGGGCGGAGGTGATCGAAGCTAAGTGCGACTCCCTCCTTCTGGTGAATCAAGTTAAAGGAACGTTCGAAGTTAGAGAAGAACGGATGCAAAGGTACCTGGATAAGTTGCAGGTAACATTACATCGGTTCAAAGAGTGGACTTTGCAGCACGTACCTCGAGATCAAAATAGCGAGGCCGATGCACTCACAAACTTAGGCTCGTCGGTTGAGGATGACGAGCTCAACTCGGGGGCAGTCGTACAGCTCATGAGATCGGTAGTAGAAGAAGGTCACGCCGAAATAAACTCCACAAGCCTAACTTGGGATTGGAGAAATAAATACGTAGAGTATTTGAAGACCGGGAAACTACCCTCAGATCCAAAAGAATCGAGGGCCCTGCGCATAAAGGCAGCCCGATTCAGCTTGTCCGACGACGGAACCATGTTCAGAAGAATGTTCAATGGCCCGCTAGCAATATATCTAGGATCGAGAGATACGAAGTACATTCCGAGGGAAGTTCACGAGGGCACCTGCAGAAACCATTCAGGCGCGCAAATCATTGGTTCGAAAGGTAATCAGAGCGGTTATTACTATATCGATATGGAAAAAGATGCCAAGGAGTTCGTACGAAAATGTGACAAATGCCAAAGACATGCTCCGATGATTCACCAACCCGGGGAACTGCTGCATTCGGTCATGTCACCATGGCCATTCATGAAGTGGGGAATGGACATTGTTGGCCCTCTTCCATGGGCACCAGGTAAGGCTCAATTTATCTTATTTATGACTGACTATTTTTCTAAGTGGGTTGAAGCCCAGGCGTACGAGAAGGTTAGGGAGAAGGAAGTCATCGATTTCATTTGGGACCACATCGTATGTCGGTTCGGGATTCCATCCGAAATCGTATGTGACAACGATAAACAATTTATTGGCAGCAAAGTGATCAAGTTTCTCGAAGATCATAAGATCAAAAGAATCTTATTGTCACCTTATCTCCCAAGTGGGAACGGACAGACCGAATCGACCAACAATACTATTCTCCAGAACCTTAAAAATAGGTTGACCAATGCCAAAGGAAAATGGAAGGAGATTCTACCCGAGGTCCTTTGGGCATATTGTATGACCTCGAAGTCCAGTACCGGGGCCACTCCATTCTCATTGGTTTACGACGCCAAAGCTCTAATACCGCTCGAAGTCAGGGAGCCAAGTATCAGATTCCGGTATGCAAGAATGGAATCAAATGACGAGGCCATGAATACGAGCCTGAAGCTATTGGATGAAAGGCGTGAAGCCGCCCTTGTCCGGTCGGCTGCCCAAAAGCAACAGATCGAGAGATATTATAACAGAAGAGCCAACCTTCGATAATTGAACATAGGGGACTTAGTATTAAGGAAGGTCACATTGAATACCCGAAACCCGAACGAGGGAAGTTGGGGCCGAACTAGGAAGGGTCGTATCATATTATCGAAATCACCAGCAAAGGATCATATAAGCTCGGAACCATGAACGGTGAAAAAGTACCGAGCAATTGGAAGATAACTCACCTAAAATGATATTACTGCCAAGGTACGGCCCCATTCATTCTCTTTTATTTATATTTCGGACTAAAGCTTGCAGGTGATCAATAAGAAACAATACGAAGTTTTTTAGGTCTGAAAGCACGCGTTGCACTCTTTTTCCCTTAGACCGTTTTTGTCCCAAATGGGTTTTCCGGCAAGTTTTTAAATGAGGCAACAGTGGATCGTGCTAACTTAGAATCAAAGACCGATCATGAACCGGTGTCGAAGATCGCATTAACAGTATCCGAGGTTCCTCTACAATCAACCTCGAATATTGGGGGGCATTACCCTTGGATATCGACTTTAGCAAGGAAATTACTTCGTAATGGAAGGGTCTCGATAGGTAGGATTTATTGTAAGGGCTAAACGGTTAAACGAACCGTGCCCACATAGACTGCTCGAGCCCTAGCATAAAGCATGTACGCATGTATAACTGTTTTGCACAAGAATAAAGAGAAGTACCTTCCTTGCAATCATCTTGTCTTTTAAAAAATTTCTTATTTACATTTCTTAAGGAATTCCCTACTTTCGATCCCCTTAAGGTAACGAGCTCAAGGGCCGCTTTAACCTGAGATCGAATAATCATTCTCCCACTCGGGGACTGTCGTCCGAAAATAAACTCGAACGGGTCGATTTATTAAACATCGGGGCATAAGAACTATTAGGCAACCCCCAAATTTTGAAGGCCACGGCCATCCCCACTCAGGGACTGTTATCTTAGGCAAGGCTGGATAACTCGGGAAAATAAGCCCATTGGGCGACACCTGAACTAAAAGGCTACGGCCATATTAACACGGCTTAGAGACGTTTGAGACCCGTAATAGAAACAAGGCCTTCAAAAAAAAATTGTCATAACCGTTTCTAAAGGCTACCCCAGGCGAACCATAATCTCAGCTACTTACTTTGGGAGGAAATTTTCCGGTAATACCGAACCCCCAAAATGCCTTAAAATAGATTAAGGTAAAGGCGAGGTTTGTTTGAACCTTCGAACATAACCTGATTATTTCGTTCTAAGTTATTTTTTATCTTTTTAAATATAAATAAAAAAGCAAAGGGAAAAATTCGAAAGCTGTGAAAGGGGAAGAAAGTTTTATATTCATACAAAACTCTTTTTACAAGGGCCAAATAGCCCGATGAAAATTTATACAAAGGCCGAACGGCCTCAACAAGAAGCAAAAAAAAACATCTAAAGGCCTAAGTGGCTTGGTCCTCATCGGAGGCAGCATCATCCTCGGGATCTTCCCCGCCGTCGGACTCGCTTAAGCCCTCGGAGTCATTATCATCCTCAGGATAAGCTAACCTTTTAGCCTCAACTTTGAGCTCCTTGGCGTTGTCGATCTCAGCTAATAGGTCGAAACATCAAGCATGGATTTCCTCAAGGTCCTCCCTTCTAGATTGCCATTCAGCATGCTCGGTGATGTCTTTTGCTCGAACCTGAGCCGCCTCGGCAACGGCCTTATAAACGGCCACCACCTCTTCAGCATTGGCCTTAACTACTTTTGCCTCCGATTTGGCCGCTTCAAGCTCCATGGCCAAAATTTCTCGATCAGAGATAGCCGAATTCAGCTGGAACTAGAGCTCATCGATCTTCTTGGCCTGCGCCAAGGACTTCTCCTTTATACCCCAGAGCTGGAGTTCAGCCGAAGCCAGTTGGGCTCGGGCGGTATCCTTTTTTGAGGCTAGGAGATCCATGTTATTTTTCCATTCTTCGGCTTCAACCTTCACCGCATCTACCTCTTCCCGGAGTTGCCCGATCTTGTCTACCTTCTGTTGGACCTACGGGTTTGGATCATTAGTCACCATGTCTGATTCGTCGTACTAACATCAAAATTCTTCTTACCTGCTTAGCCAGGTCGATATGCTCTTTTCAAGCCACCTCCAACTCAGCCTGGAGGCCTTTAGCCTCCCCTTCTCTTTGCTCACTAAGAAGTTTGTAAGCGTCTATTTTCTCAGTTAGCCCTCGGATCTCGGCCTCGTATTGGTTCAGCTCTTCCCGGTAGCGGAGGAACGTTTCATGATGGAGTACCGAAGCCTACAAACACAGGGAGATGAGTTACAATCATCTACAAAATAATCTAAGTACACACTAGAAATTATTAAAAGGTATCTGGGGTTACCCGATCTAATGCATGTTGGGCTTCGTTGAAAAAACAAGGCACTTCCACCTCGTTCATCTTGGCCCGATCCTCCTCGGTCACCAAGCACCGAAGATAACTGGCCACCCCCACGGGGGCAGAAAGAACCCGGGCATCTTCTGGAATGGACATAACAATTGACCGCTTCCGGTTAGGGTTCAAACTCGGGCCAGGGAACCGGTTGACTAATTTCGGGCTCGAGGAAGGTCCACTCGATGGACTCTTCTTCGGTACCAGTATATCACCCAACCCGGTGGCATCCTCCATAGCGGTAGAGTCTACGCCGTCAAAGAAGTTGTTAAAGGTATCTACCGCCCCTTGTGGATCTTTGATGGGTCGTTCCTTCAGCACCTGAGCATCGAAGATCATAGACTCAGTAAATAATAGCGAACCGGAGAGGTCTATTACTCCGGGTATACCCTTCGGAGCACTATCCGCTGTCCGGCAAGAATCGGCCACGATCTCATTATCGGCCTCTCCATCTTGAGGCAGAGTGGCCTCGCCCCCTTTTGATTCAGGAGCTTTAGCTAAAGCTCTCTCATCGGCCTCATCAAGTCGAGATGATTCAGTTTCAGCACCCGCCGGTTCAGAGGCCTCTCGTATTACGACACCTGCCCGCACGTGGGCCACCAGCTTGGATTTCTCTTCTTCTTTTACTTTGGATTCGTCCCTTAGCCGGAGGACTGAGTCCGAGGGTAGAGCGTCGGTGCTTCCCTTGGGTTTGCGCGCTGGCCTCCTCTTTGGTTTTTTTCTTTTCCGAGTTCGGAGAACTTGAGGGCCTCTTCCTTTTATTCTCATCACCCTGCCTCGGAGCAGGGGACTTGATAGGAACTTCCTCGTCACCGAATGGAGGCCTCATAGCAACATCCTTGGGGAGACCTACAAAAGAAAACGGAACCAATGAGAACTCAACAGCACGAGAAAAAAAAACAAATATTATTAAAATGGAAAAGAAGACTTACCATGGTAACGGGCCTCCCACCGGCCCTTTGACAGTTCGCGCCACTCGCGCTCGAAATAGGATTTCTACGACACGAAGTCCTCGACCCACTCCTCGATTCGAGGAATGGCATTCGGCATTTGGGCAACGGCTGCGCCACAAAACGACGATAATAAGGAAGGAAAAAGGAAAAAGTGAAACAAAATCTTTAAGGCAAAGTTATACTTACGTTTCATGTTCCATTTATCGAGAAATGGCATGTTCTCGGCCGGGATTAAATTCGAGGTCTTCACTCGAACGAATCGGCCCATCCAGCCTCGGTCACTCGTATATACTCGAGAATAGGGCCTTACTGGCCCGGCGGGCAAGTTTTATTAATCCCTTCGATAGAGTAGGGACTGTACATGCGCATGAGATGATCAAGGGTGAAAGGACACCCCTCGATTTTGTTTACAAAAAAGCGGAGGAGAATCACTATCTTCTAGAAAGAGGGATGAATTTGACCGAGGGTCACTTCGTGTCACGACCCCAAACCCGATCGTGATGGCGCCCAACAATATTGCTAGGCAAGCCTGACCACAATCGTTCCCAAATCAACCGTAAACCTCAAACCGACAATCTAAAGAGATTATAATAGTCTTAGAATAATAATCCTATAATTTATCGAAGAATAATACTGAGAAATACGAAGTCTAATAAAACACTCCCAAAGACCTGGGGTCACGAGTCTAGAGCCTCTAAAACAATCTGAATAACAATATCTGAACGAAAATACTCAAGTCTGGAAATGTATATATAAATAAAACTGAAATAGGAAGAGTAGTCAGGTCCTGCGAACGTCAAGCAGCTACCTCAACAACTCTGAATAGCTCTGGAAAACAAGGACTGCTCAGCTAAACCTCCGGTGTACCTGAATCTGCACACAAGGTGCAGGGAGTAGGGGTGAGTACTACCGACTCAGTGAGTAATAAGCATATAAAATGTCTGAAGATAAGAAATCCACGAAATGCCACAAAGCAAAGCTAAAACTAACAGTCCAACACCTAACTACGAACTAACAGCAAAACAACTTCAAATATATCAGTCAAGTATAATGTAAAGATGCAATGCAATGCACATGACTGCTACGGCGCGTAGCCCGATCCATTTAACGTTGACGGCGCTCACTGGGGGTGTGTACAGACTCCGGAGGGGCTCCTTCAGCCCAAGCGCAATATAATCATATCATTCGCTGCGGCGTGCAGCCCGATCCATACTCAGTCCACACAATATGCATATGAGTCACGTAACATATTCAATTAATTTCCCAATTTCCAATTTATTAAGGAGAATATACTTTAGATATTTAACTTCAAGAAAAGTGACTTAGCGTTTCATAACAGTGATTAAACACAGGACTGAGATCAATGATTATACAAAGCATGCTATCACAATGACAATCATCCTCTAAGGATGCTACAGATCGGCACAAGGCCCCAAACACGGCAATAAGCCCAGATATATTCAATACAGGGTGTGTATCAGTCGCCAATATAGAAATATTCTTGTTCGGGATGGACTAAGTCTCAATCCCCAGTCATAACTAATCATGCACCTGCCATGGGGTGCGAGTCACGCCCTACAATAGCGTCACAATGTGATAAGCCGGGGTTTCAAACCCTCAGGCCATCATATACACCAACTACTCACCTCTAACCGGCCGTAGAATGGTCCGCAATGCCTTTTCCTTTCGTATCGACCTCCTCGCGCGTCGAATCTAGTCAAATCACAACGAATACATAAATATGGGTTAAAGAAACATAACTCAATCAAAAATACTCGAAAAGTACTAAAATTCACGAAGTTGGTAAAACCCGAGCCCTGGGCCTACTTCTCGAAAAATTCCGAAAATCACACCAACGGATTCCTCGTCTCGCCACGAGTCCGTGCATATAAAGTTTACCAAAATCGGAGCTCGTTTGACCCTCCAAATTCCATTTTTACATCACAGCTTTCCAAGCCCTAGCTTGACCCGTTTTTGATGAATTTTCTACAGTTTACATGTAATTTCTACCATAAATTCGAATATTTAGGCCAAGGAACTTACCTCCAAGTGATTCTCAGTCAAAACCCTCGAATTTCCTCGTTCAAAGCTCTTAAGAACGTCAACAATGGAGGAAAAATATGAAAGGGTCGCGGATGAAATATTATTTTAAAACCCTTCTGTCGCCCAGTCCAGTTTTCGCTTCTGCGGTCCCGCTTTTGCTTATGCGGGACCGCTTCTGCGGCCACATTTCCGCTTTTGCGATCTTCACTTAGAAACCCGGACTTCGCTTATGCGACCCGAAGTCCGCTTCTGCGGTTCCCTCAAAACCGCTTCTGCGGTACAGTGTCCGCTTATGCGGACCCGCTGGTGCGAGCCACCTTCCGCTTCTGCGGAATTTCCCTAACCGGCCAATGACCGCTTCTGCGACCACGTACCCGCTTCTGCGGTACCGCTTCTGCGGNGTCAAAATCACAACGAATACATAAATATGGGTTAAAGAAACATAACCCAATCAAAAATACTCGAAAAGTACTAAAATTCACGAAGTTGGTTAAACCCGAGCCCTGGGCCTACTTCTCGAAAAATTCCGAAAATCNGCAATGCCTTTTCCTTTCGTATCGACCTCCTCGCGCGTCGAATCTAGTCAAAATCACAACGAATACATAAATATGGGTTAAAGAAACATCACCCAATCAAAAATACTCGAAAAGTTCTAAAATTCACGAAGTTGGTAAAACCCGAGCCCCGGGCCCACTTCTCGAAAAATTCCGAAAATCACACCAACAGATTCCTCGTCTCGCCATGAGTCCGTGCATATAAAGTTTACCAAAATCGGAGCTCGTTTGACCCTCCAAATTCCATTTTTACATCACAGCTTTCCAAGCCCTAGCTTGACCCGTTTTTGATGAATTTTCTACAGTTTACATGTAATTTCTACCATAAATTCGAATATTTAGGCCAAGGAACTTACCTCCAAGTGATTCTCAGTCAAAACCCTCGAATTTCCTTGTTCAAAGCTCTTAAGAACGTCAACAATGGAGGAAAAATATGAAAGGGTCGCGGATGAAATATTATTTTAAAACCCTTCTGTTGCCCAGCAATTTTCGCTTCTGCGGTCCCGCTTTCGCTTATGCGGGACCGCTTTTGCGGCCACATTTCCGCTTAAGTGGTTTTCACTTAGAAGCCCGGACTTCGCTTATGCGATGCAAAGTCCGCTTCTGCATTTCCTCCAAAGACCGCTTCTGCGGCACCTTGTCCGCTTATGCGGACCCGCTGGTGCGAGCCACCTTCCGCATCTGCGGAATTTCCCTAGCCGGCCAACGACCGCTTCTGCGACCAAGTACCCGCTTCTGCGGTCCATTTCCGCAGAAGCGGAAACACCAGATGACAGCAAAATCTGACCTACAATTACACCTCAAAACTCTCGTTTAACCACCCGAATTCACCCCGAGGCCCTCGGGACCTCAACCAAATGCAAAGATATGTTCTATTACTTCATTCAAACTTGCTCGTAACATAAAAACACTATCATAAACACCAAAATCATCGAATTACCACGGATTCAAGCCTAAGTTAAACTAAAACTTCCGAAGCTTGCATTTGATCTAAAACCCGACCTAAGCACCTCCGAATGATCTGAAACTTTGCACGCATATCCAAAATCACCTAACGGAGCTACTGCAACTTTCGGAATTCCATTCCGACCTTCGGATCAAAATCTCACCTACCATCCGGAATTCGCCAAAATCCAACCTTAGTCAATTCAAGCCTAATTCTCACCGGAACTCCAAATTCAATTCCGATTGCGCTCCTAAGTCACAAATCATCCCCCGAAACTAGTCGAATCATCGGAAATCCATTCCGAGCCTTCTAACTCATAAGTCAACATTCGGTTGACTTTTCCAAACTCACCTTCTCATAAAGAGACTTATTGTCTCATTTCCAACTGAACTCTATCCGAATTACTTCAAATTCTCCAAACACAAATAATGAAACATATAGAAGCATAAAACGGGAAAAACGGGGCGGTAACTCCCGTAACGACGGGTCGGGTCGTTACACTTCGTACCTCTTGTAGAAGGCAATGATGATCGGGTCTAAGGGACCCAACATGAAGGGATAAGTGTAAACACTTAAAAAAACCTCCACGTGGGTAGTAATTGCTTCCTCAGGCGAAGGCACCACCACATGTTTATCGGCCCAGTTGCAATCCTCTTTGACCTTGGAGAGGAGATCATCAATGATCGAGCATATATATCTCGAAAACGGCCCACATCGACCTGGTACCGAAGAAGTTTTTTCGACCTTGAAATCAGCACTGGTCGAGCACCCACCAGGAACAAACTCTTCAGGGTGTGGCTCCGCCGCTGGTCCCTCGCCGGCAGGTCGTGATCAAGAGGCAGTCTTTTTCTGCGGAAATGTCTTAGAAGTTTTCTCCATTTTTTCCTTTTAAATAAAGATGAAGAAGAGGAAGTTAAGAGGTCACGCTTGGTGCTTTGGAATGAATATAAGCGAAAATTCTTGCAAAAGCCTCAAGAAATCTGGTACGAATATTAGAGAATGCAAAGGTTGTTTAAGAACAAGAGTCGAAGAGGTATAAACGTAAAGTTTGAGTGAATGAAAATTTGGGTATTTATAGTTTGCAAACGACGGTTCAAAACCCGTAATGACCGACCAGCAACTGACGAACATTAAACGCCTTTAAAGACGTGACTGACGAGACATTTCATCAGTTTTGTCATTTTTGGTGCGAAGATCGAGGGCTCATATCAGTTTTTGTCGTTTACTCTCCGAAAAACGAGGGGACTATCTGTATGCGGTGGAAACTGGGCTCATCTATTGCATGACAGACCGGGGTTGAAATGTGATGGGTTAAAGATCGACCCCGGATTATATCGAAATAAGGTACGAAGATTAGAGCATACGTCTTCAAGACCATCGAGCCCATAGCTCCGGAACCGACCCGACTTCGATCAAGCTCAAGGAAATATTATCGGACCAAATAATGGAAGGCCAAAATATCCGTAACCGGTCGGATATCACGGAGGAAATCTTGGTACATATCAACGAGTGACCAACTAATTAGCAAATCACGAGATTTCTTACCTTTTGTAAAATTGTATCTAAAGTAGGACTCCCCTACTATATAAAGGGGGTCTGATTATTTGTATGACACATGGTAATATGCATCAAAGAGCAATACACTATTATTTCTAGTTCTTATTATTTTGTTATTCTATTCTAACGTCGATTGAGGCACTTTTTGGCTCGAGGGTGATCAAACTCCAAGGCCAAGAATATTCAATTTGTGTGGTTTGCATTTATTTTCTTATCATTAATTTCAGTATTAATCTGTTTTCTCAATTTGTATCAAGTTATAACACGTATCCTTAAAATCGCGTATAAATTTAATTGTTATCCGATTTTGAGGGTAAATAAAAGGCTATTGTGAAACGCGAATATCATAAAATAATTTTAAAAAAGCCAACTACTAACGATTATAAAAGTAAATAACAAATAAAAATCCTAATTAAAAGTAGAACAATAAAACATGTTTTGGAAGATAAACCATCAGCTAAAATAAAACAGATATTATAAGTATTCTAATAACAGTACTTAGAAAGAAAAAGAAGAAGAAATAAGAGCCCGTTTGGATTAGCTGATTGTAAATAGTTGATAAGCTTGGAGTGCTGAAACTGAATTTTTAAATAAGCATTTACGTGTTTGGATAGACACGCTAAAACTTAATAAGTCGTTGATGTGTTTGGTAGAAAAATGAGCTATTCTTTTGTTAAAATGACTAAAATACCCTTAAAACTTTATAAAAGATTATAAATTAGAACTTTTCTTCATAAAGAAAAGGATAAAAAAACGAATATGGAATGAAGAGAAACTTAGAAAAAAAAATTTAGGAAAAATATTTTGTGAGTTAAAAAATATTACTCCATTAAGGATAAACTGGTAAAAGTCTTGGTCAAACTAAAAGTGTTTATAAGCTGAAAAGTCATAAGTTGGGGTATTCAACTTGTAACTTATGGCTTATTTTAACTTATAAATACTTAAGTTATTTACCAAATACATAAATAAACTAGTTTGATCAATTTTTAAGCTTAGCCAAACACGCTCTAAGTCCGAAAGCGTTAAAAAGAAACGCAAGGCTTGAGTCAAAATGAGTGCACAGTGGAAGAGAGAGTGGTGCTTTTTGTTGGAAAATGAAGCAAAAGCTAGAAGACAACAAAGATTCGATGGATTTGAGAGGCGAAGTCAAGAATTTTGCAATGGCTGTTTAAGATTTAATATATATTTATAAAAAATAATTTTTTATTTATATGCATAACGTAATTTTTTAAATACTAAGTGTGGTTTTTCGATGAAGGGTAGGGCTGTGCATAATTTGGTAAATACCGAAGTACCGTACCGAAATCGAAACTTTAGGTATTTGATATACGGTATTTTGGTATTTGGTATGATATTTGGTTTAAGATTTTAAAAAAAATTGGTATTAGGTATGGTATTTGGTATTTTAAAATAAAATACCAAAATACCGATATCGTACCGAACTATATATTATATTACACAAAACACACATTATCAATTATAACATAAATATAAAAAATCTAAAATTTTACTTCCCTTTATTCTCAAAGTTCATCAATTAACTTTAAACAAGTAACAAGACATTTCTAATGATCAAATATTCTTTTATGTACAATTTTCTCTATTTGGGTCGATATTTGCTAGTTTTGGACAAATTTTTGTCAACAAACATTTTCAATTTTGTATTTTTGAGTACTTTAATTAAGAATATTAGAGTGTATTGCTCTATGCACTAGTTAGTATTCAAAACGAATAAACCGAAGTTACCGAACCGAATAAACCGAAACCGAAAGGAGAAAAACCGAACCATACCGAATTTAATTCGATACCTATATAAGATTTTAAGAAATCGAATACCGAAAATACCGTACCGTACCGACCAACGAACACCCCCAATGAAGAGTGTTGGATACTTGATCACGCCCAACTATGCCTTATAAAAAGGACTAAGCGGTCGCTGCAAATATAATCCGGTTTATAAGTCCGGAGTCGAATCCCACAGAGAACTAAGGTTTAGCTACAGTTGTTCACTATCACCAAGAAGACAAGCTTGAACAATTCCTAACTTATAGATATTAAGATTCTTGTGTTTAACTACTTAACTAACAAATTAAAATAGTAAATTAACAACTAACGACACTGAGGGTTAGAGAAAAGATTAAGGAGGTCTAGAGTTATGATTTCCCCTATTGTCGGAATCCTTCCCGCTATGTCTTCTATAATTTCGCCTAAGTATTCTCTACCAATCATGAGCACTCTTATTGCCGTAAATCTCTCTCGAGTAATTACGACAATTTACTAGACGCACTCTCCCGAGCTACGCTAGCTGGCTTTTAATACAGCTCACTTCATATCGCACCCAAGGCTTCGTTATCCCTAATCCCACCTTTAAATCCTCGGTTATTGATCCCTCATATACTCTGGGAGTGGTGTTGTTCAACAACTACCTAAATATGCACTCTCTCCCGAGTTATGCATACTAAATAGGCACAGCTAATTGAGAGCTCTTCAATCAACCAGAATATAAACGTAGTTGAACAAATAGAGAAAAGCTATGGCTCAATTATATAAAAACATAACAAGAATTTATCCTACAAAAGGTTCTATCAAAACTCTAGATAACAAATTAGCTATTCATAATAGTATGTAAAACTACAATACTAAAAGTCATAACCAACAATGAAAAATAGGAAGAGGAAGGAAAAACTCGTAGAAGAATTCTCCGCCTTGCTCCCAATGTGTTCTTGCCTCCAAGGGTGTTGTCTAACCCTAAAGTAGTGTCTCCTGCCTCCTTAGGTCTAATTTGTGTCCAAAATATGTCCCCTTCTTGTTCTTGGCCGGCCTCCTTTGTTTAATATAGGGTTTAGGACTTAAAATCCCATGTTTTGCACTTTAGTCCCTGAAATTTTCGCTTCCTGCCGCGGTTTTGCCGCGGTCGCGGTGGAACCGCGGCCAAACATGCCCTCTGATTCTTCAGTTGTCCGCGACCATCTTCTACCGTGGTTCTGCCGCGGTCGCGGCAAAACCGCGGTTTTTCACCCTGTTATGTTTGGAATTTGGAAAAACGTAAAACATGAAAGTTGTAGCCCTTTGAGTTAGCTTTCCAACCATATATTGTAGAGCCCAAATGGAATTCTGAGCAAAAAGTTATGTCTATTTTACTAGACAGTGCGCAATATGCCTCCTCAAGTCTTCGTTCGTACTTAATTATCAAATTTGACCCCCGAACACGATCCCGGCTTAATTCCTTGAGCTTTTACTCAGACTTCAAAGCTTCAAATCACTTAAATTCATTCCATAACATCTATATAGCTCGAAATCACACCTACAAGGCATAAAACACACAATTAGTACAAAACACTAGCGATTAAAGCGCAAACTCAATTAAAGTGCAGTAAATTAGAGTGTAATAAGCGACTAAAATATACAATTATAGCCTATCATCAATACTCTATGTGACTATGCCACTGGTACGTCCCTTGATAAAAGTATGACAAAATGATTAAACAATTGCCTATGTAAATAAAAAAAAGAAGTGGCGCATGCAACAATCAAAAGATTAACTTGTCACTTATCTTGAACCGCCTATACTGTTGTGCAACCTATTTTTCTTGGTTCAAGGGGGTCCAAAGTAATATATTGGATATTAGTGATATTATGTGAAATTTTACATATAAAATTATAGCCGATTTGGCCAAGCTTCTAAAATCAGTTTAGTTTAAGAAGTACTTTTTTCAAAATTGCTTTCGGTGATAAGCAGTTTGTGTTTGGCTAATAAATTTAAAAAGTACTTTTGAACATTAACTAGTGTTTGTTAAGCTTTTAAAAATTGCTTCTAAGTATATTTTTCTCAAAAGTGTTGTTGTAGAGAAGTTACTTGTTTCTGCTTCTCAAAAACTGCTTCTGCTTCTCAAAAACTGCGCTTCTCCTCAAAAGTACTCTTTTCTTCTAAAAGCTTGGCCAAACACCTCAATTTTTGAAAAAAAAAAAAACATTTTTGACCAAGAAAAGTATTTTTGGCCAAAAAAAAAATTGACCAAACAGGCTATTAGTAAATTTTCTGGGAAAGAAGTTCGGTTGAATCCTCTCGCTACCATATAGATCCATCCGTGGTTATGACATAAAACATTAACTTCCAATTTAGGTTGGTTTATAAATTTCTAAAAGTGCATATAACATACTGGAATGTTCATTCATGTGGTGTGTATGATTTAAATGTTAATTATTAAAATTTAATGAAGACTAAAAATAAACGAAATTTGACTGCAATCAGAAATATGCTCTTACTTCACTACTTTACTAATCAAAGGGCGAAGCGGAGGCGCAAAATGTAAGTCCTATGAATTTTTTGATAAATTCATTGAAGAATACGTAAAAACGTATACTAATACTTAATACTATAAATTACAAAAATGTGCCAAAATTAATTTGGAATATCCATATATACTGATATATGTACATCACAGTATAGTAAGTCATAGTTGTTGCCTTTACTTGAGTTTAAGGGTTCAAAAAGGAAGGAAATGCACAAATAGCGATTTTTAGAATTGTTATTCAAAGAATAGTCGACATTTATAAAATAATTCAATTTAGTGACCTCTTTAAAAGATATGAAGTTTGAACTTCCAAAGAATGCAATTCAAAGGACAAAAGTTAACCTCATAGAGCCTAACTTCATACTCAAAAGCAGTTTAAACTTCAAACCTTCGAATTTGAAGTTAACCTTCTAACAGTTCAAAATGTCAAACATGATGGTTTGAATATGTTGTGTATATAAGTAAACAAGCCTTAGACCTTAGTGACGCGTTTTAAACCCGTGAAGGCTTAGGCCTAGAGTGAACAATATGACTAGCGGGATGGGCTTTTACATATGGTATCAGAGCCACTCTGCGTGCAACCTTGAACGGTGGTGGGACAAAGTGACGCGTTTTAAACCCGTGAAGGCCTAGAGCGGACAATATCACTAGCGGACTGGGCTGTTACATATGGTATCAGAGTCACTCCGCGTGTAAACTTGAACGGTGGTGGGCAAACCTCAGCGAGGACGTTGAGTCCCTAAGGGGGGTGTATGTGACACCCTAGGCGGATCTCACATCAACAAAATACGGGAGAGATGTTGGGTATATAAGTAAATAGGCCTTAGATCCTAGTGACGCATTTTAAACCCGTGAAGGCCTAGGCCCAGAGCGGACAATATCACTAGCGGGTTGAGCTGTTAATGGAGGAGGAGGAGGAGAAGCAATTCAAAATTTGATTTCAAATATTTTTTAAACACTAAATCGTTAAACAGTGACCTTATAATCGGAAGTATTCAGGATTAGCCTAATTTATAACCAGTAATTAAAAATAACCTATGATTTTAAAATTAATTAAAATTTAGTTATTTTTCATGCGGGGGTTTGGACAAGAATACCCAACTTAAAAAGAGTGCAAAGACTCACTTCTTTATCTGTTTTGCTTTCTTCGAACTCCAGCAAAAACTAATATTTTAATTATAGGACTGTGTCTTGTTTGAGTTCCAGCATAACATATTATAATTTAACTTCTAAAAGTTAAAATTCCGGCATAATATATTGGAATTTTCATACATGGTGTCTTGTTTGAGTTCCACAATTTTTTTAAAGCTCCAGTAAAAGATGTTGGAGTTTAACTTCTAAATGTTGGAACTCCAACATAATATATTGGAACTTACATACACAAAGTCTTATTTGAGTTTTAACATTTTTTTCTTAGAGTTCCATCACAATATGCTGGAGTTTAACTTCTAAAAGTTGGATCTCCAGCATAATACGTTGGAATTCACATAAAGGGTGTCTTATTTGAGTTTCAACTTTTTTTTTCTAGGAGTTACAACATAATATGCTGGAATTTAACTTCTAAAGTTTGAAATCCAGCATGATGTACTGAAATTTTATATGCATGAGTTTTATAATCCAACATATTATGCTGCATTTTTTCGTATATCAGTTAAGGATATTATGTTTAGATTTTACTTTTGCATTAAATAGTGACTATTTTTCAATCACTTTACAAATGTGTGTTATTCTTCAATTACCAATCTGAAAATTGGTCAGCCTATGCTATTTTGACCTTATAATTAGCTAGTTAGTTTCATATATACTGTAAAAATTTACAGGACGCCTTATTTGGTCACCCCCATTTAACCTATACCCATTTTAAAAAAAAAATTGATACACAATTTTTTAGTAACTTCATATATGCTTTTCTCTTCTTCTTCACTGCTGCTTTCTTTTTCTCTATATTCATGTCCTATGTATCGAGGAGCTTCGCTGCTGCTGATACGATCCGAGATAAACAAAATAGCGGAATATAAAAATAATAATAATTAAAGAAAAACTAATGATAGATTTGATTGAGATAATCAAAGTAGTCTGAATAATGAAATATAGAAGAAAATCCAGAACCCTAAGTAAACATCTCAAGCAACAATCGAAATACTATCTGATCGCCTCCCAAAAATGACAAATTAGAAACCCTAGATATAAATAAAGGAGAAGAATATTATCCTTAATAACCCAAGTCTCGAAAACAGGTAATCCAAATTCGAACTCGAACCAAGAGGTTCCAAATCGATCTCAAGAGTTTTCTTACGTCAAAATATGCTAAGTGCAACGACCTGACCGGTTGTTTTACTTTCTAGAACCTCGTTCCCATAAATAAGACTTCCCGTGTGTTCTTTTACTGTTTTATAACTTACGGGGATGGCTAGTTCGGGATTTGGAAGAGTTCGGGTTGAAATCGGAACACTTGGTTCCTTAAGTTGGCCTTAAAGGACTAAGTTTGACTTTGGTTAATATTTTGAGTAAACGACTTCGAAATAGAGATTTGACGGTTCTAATAGGTTCGTATGATGGTCTCGGACTTGGGTGTATGTTCGGATCGGGTTTTGGATGACCCGGGAGCGATTCGGCGCCTAATAGTGAAAGTTGGCTTTTTGAGGGTTTTTGAAGTTCTTTAAATTTGATTTGGAGTGGGTTTTGGTGATATCGAGGTCTAAATGGAATTTCGAGACCGATAATAGTTCTGCATGGTAATTTAAGATGTGCACGCAAAATTTGGTGTCATTCTGAGTAGTCTAAGTATGATTCGGCGCGTTCGGAGCGATTTGGAAACTTGAAGTTCATATTTTGATTCAATTTGGTTTTGGGGTGTGATTCTTGATTTTGTTGTTATTTTATGCGTGTTGAGAGTTCGAGCAGGTCCATATTATGTTTACAGACTTGTTGGTGCTGTTGGACGGGGTCCCAATGCTCGGGTGTGTTTCAGACCACCCGGAGCAAAGTATGAAAAACCAGAAATTTCCAATTCTGGTTTCCTTCTACGCGAATGCGGAAGGACCCTCGCGTTCGCGATGAAGGATTTGGTGTACTGGGGGCTGGGGGATTTTGCCCTTCGTGTTCGCATGAGCAGGGTCGCGTTCGCAGAGGCCTGCTTCCTCTAGCCTTTGCGTTCGCGTGACCTGGCCCGCGTTCGCGTAGTGGAGGCTGAGCTGGGGTATCCGCTGATCATTCTCGCGTTCGCGAAGAAGCCGTCGTGTTCGCTTATAGGCCAAGCAAGCCTCCGCGTTCGCGAGGTTTCTATCGCGTTCGCGATGAGTAAGTTTCCTGGGCCTGGTCCATTTGCCTTCGCGACCGCAAGGCCTCTTCCGCGATCGCGAAGATGGCAAAATTGGCAGAAACATTTTAAAGTCGGGACTTAAGCTTTTTTCCTCTAATTTTTCACACACTTAGGCAATTTTGGAGCTTCAAAAAGGGGGATCTCAACCTAGCTATTGAGGGTAAGTAATTTCTACCTAATGTGAATTTAATACATAGATTACGGATAGATTTTAATATGTAAATTTGTGGAATTTATGGGTTAGATGAAAAACCTAAGTTTTTGATAAAAAATAGGATTTCACCACGAAATTGGTTAAGGAATTTAGTGAGAATTATATATTTGAGTTCATGAGGTTATAGGTAACAACTTTTTTCAAAAAAATTCGGAATTCGGGCCCGTGGGTGAATTTTAGGGATTCTTTAAATAGACTTGGGAAATCACTTTGATAGTTAGGATATGAACTTTTGAACATGTAATGATTATTTTATATAACATTTGACCAGTTTTGAGTCGTGTGGTACCGAATTGAGGGTTTGAGCACAATTTTGGACTGGAAAGTAGGCTTTGAGGAGAGGTAACTCTCTTTTCTAACCTTGTAAGAGAGAATTAACCCCATAGGTGAATTGAATTAAAATGTGCTTCTATTTGTGGGGGGCTATGTACGCACGAGGTGACGAGAGTCCGTACGTAGCTACTAATTATGCTATTGTCCGGGTAGTCTAGGGGCCACATCATGCTATACTTAAAATATTTGCACCCTACTTGTTAACTTAATTTCTTAAATTATTTGTAATCTGATAAAAGAATTGTAAAAGGTTAATTTTACTTACTTGAAGTTGTGAAAGGGACACTTGATTGTTATTGAGAAATTGTGTTTCAATAAAGTATTTTCTATTTGTGGAGCGGGCCGAAAGCCTCGGTAGCAGATATGCATCTATGGTCAGTGTCGTTCGACCCTCGACAGTGCACAGTTTAAATATTATTATGTTGGATCGGGCCGTACGACCTCGGCATAATTTGCGCGTGATAAATCATTGGAACCAATTATAATTGATATTGTTCATTGACTTGAAATATAAATTGTTAAATGATGGAAAGTAAACTTGAGATATATTCTTAGTGTAAGAAGTGCTTATTATCCCTATTATTGAGTTTTCAGCTATATTTATGTAATTCATGCTTAGTTATTATCTTAACATTTTATTATTAGCCTATAGTAAATGTCAAAGTCGACCCCCCGTCACTACTTTTTCGAGGTTAGACTGGATGCTTACTGGGTACATGATTGTTTATGTACTCACGCTACACTTTTGCATTAATATGCAGGATCAGAGGCAGGTGCATCTGGATATCAGTCTGGCGCGCAAACTTGATCCCTGTTACGAGACTACACGGTAAGCTGCCTTTCGAGCCGTTCTGCAGCATCCGAAGTCTTTCTTTTGTTTATCGTTTTGTCTATTTCATTTCAGACAGTAGAGTAGTAATCTTTTGTATATTCTACTAGCAGCCCATACACTTGTGACACCAGGTCTTGGCACACACACTAGTAGACTTGTGATTTTGGTTTATTGCTATGGTTATGATTACACTTAGCTGCTTTTGTTTTATCTATTCTAAATTTGCTATTTCTTAAATCTTTAAAATTAAGAAAAGTTTAATTACTTGGAAATCTATTTAAAAGGGAAATCACGTGGTTAGTTCACTGTTGGCTTGCCTAGCGGCGGCGCTGGACGAGAGCACGAGCTAGCTGATCTACCGACAAGTCCTTGATTTCTTATCCGCGAAGGCAGACTTGGACTCATTGAAGAAAGCACTTGAGGTGAAGACCAATGCCATCACGACCTATAATAGAATTGGGTTGTAACACTAAGTGGCTAATGAAATAACCCTAGTCTATTATAAATACCCAATGCGTAAAATCGGAAAGTTTCAAAATTAATTTTCTAAAAAAAACTCGCTAGGCCAAACCGTAACCTCAACCACAACCCCAACAGTAACACACAACTGAACCGTGTCGAATTTTAGAAACTTATTTTCTTTAGCTCTTCAGGCCCCGCTTGAACCGTAGCCAACGGTTGGTGAAACGTGTCATACACGGTTTTGTCTTGTAGTCTTGATTCTTCAATTTTCAAGATTCCAAATACGGTATCTTTTGCATGAATCCTCAAAGTGATTCTCCAAACATCTTCTAGTCACTTGTTGAAGATCATGCAGCTCCTTAGCGTGTATCCCTTGGACGTTCTTGGACGTGGAGCGGGTCAATGGTCCACTAGATAATTTTGGGTCATTCTTAATATTCTTCACTTTACTCGGACTATCCAGGATCATATCATTCTCCCCGTCTTAAAAGAAGATTCGTCCTCGAATCTTGACCTACAACACAGAAGAACCACAATAAGATGTAGAACTTACATGATAAACAACACTGATTTAGTATAAGCAATATAAGATAGTGTCCATGCATCCACTTGACCCAGTTACACCTACAAAGTATAAATACTCCCCTAAAAAGCATATGAGCATCATCATCCCCATAAAATTTATACCAACCCAGATACATTGGATTAAAATCTCTCTTAAATGCATTATTCATATGGCATATACTAGATGAAGTTAATGCATTAAAGAGATAATTACACATCTCTAGGTCCTAATGATGGATCTCTATGTCTTAAATGAATATCACGCCAATCCTCAAAAGGATCTAACTCTAGTTTCAACATAAATCTCTTGGCGTAAGCTAAAGAGAATGACTTATCAAAATTAGAAACCAAACAGGTAAAGATATAAACACTAGAAGTAATGTCAAATGGTTTACTTCCCTTTTCATCTTTGTAGTCTTCAGTCTTGACATTTTCCTCTCAACTTGAGCCACTATATTCTTCTTTCAACTCAATCTCCGTGGTATCTAAGTAGCCAAAATCTCCATGGGCCTCATTTTCCTTATTGGTAACCTTTTGCTTTATTTTCTCATCCCATAATGGCTTCGAATAATACACCTTAATTTGACCACTCGCATTCTCATCATTGTCCTTTTCCTCGTAATTTTTTTAAATTCCTGTATAAATGGAGTACTAATACTAAAACAAGAAATAGTTAATGGATTAATACATGAACATGGTTCATGCTCTGCAGAGTTCTCTTTGAGTTTCGCATTCAACTTTTCTTGTGACATGCCCTCATCACATTGCAGTATATTATTCTCATGAGAAGAAGAATCAACAAGTTTAAACTCACACATTAAGGAAGTTCTTTCAACAACACAATTGTTACTATGAGTTCACACAAATAATGAACAAAGTCATGTCCATCAGTACTTTGAGTTATATCTCCACTTAAAGTATCCATCCCTTTAGAATAAGGTGCACATTCAACTTCTCCTCCCCTTTCAAATAGAATATCCATAGGCCACCCCATATAAGACCATCGAGTTCAAACTCATAGGAGTGACTGTTATCCCAACTATTGAGCTCAACTAGTGAATCATCACATCAAACTTCATAATTTGCAACAAAGATTAAAGATTCACTAGGCTAAAAAGAATCACAGCTAACCCAAGCACTTATACAAGAATCAAATTCTCTCAAAGAAAAGGAGTTATGATTAGTCATTATACCTCGAGTTATTTCCAAAAGTTCTTTTTTTACCTTTGTTTATTACACTTAAGAATGGATCATTATGCTTTAATGTTGTATCCTTTTGCTTTCCCTGACCACTTAAAATAGTAGCATCGTGCATAATTTTCTCTGGTCTGCCAAAGGTATCCTTTAAGGCTTGCATATTAGAGAAATACCCACTAGACAAAGAAGGTACTAACAAGTCAGAATGAAGTCAAGAAGTATTTTCACTCAAGCTTTCTTTTGCAACACTCTCTTTTCCACTTTCACTCGAATTTTCCCCTTTTGACATCTCTCTCACATTACTCCTCTCAACCTCTCCTTTTGCTTCTATTAAATTGTGAATTGTCACTCCCGTTCTCTTCTCTTTCTTTTGTCTCGCTTGCTCACTTTTTTTTTGTTGCAGATGGAGTTAAACATGAAGAAGAATCTTTTGTTAGAAGCTCTCCTTTTGGAAGCTTCCATGCTTTAATGTTCTTGGGTAATCAAAAGAAATAGATTTTCCTCTCCCGAAAGCCTTATTCTTCTTGTGCCCCATATCTTTTAAACTCAAAGGTGCAAACTTGCTTCTTAAATGAAACTTCATTGTATCCCAAGTCTCAATGGATGGGCAGGAAGTTCCTTTAAAGATAGTTTCATGGCTATACAACCACAAAGAAGCATTCCCATGAAGTGCTTTAGTAACCAACTCCAATATTTTACTTTTCGAATATGGATAAGATGCAAAGACATCGTCCACCTTGCTCTCCCAATTAAGGTAGGCATTCGGACAATGAGTACCTTCAAAGAGTGGTATTAATATCTTATAGTTTCCAAGGATAAAACTCAACTCACTACCCTTGTAAATTATTTTTCCATGTTTCTCTTTCATGTTACTTGATTCAACTCCATATCTTCCATGATTAGCATGATGGTTATCATACTTGTTAGTAACATACTCGTCTGTATCATAACCATATGAATCATGATAAGGAACATACCCTGTTTCGTCATCACTTGAGTCTTCACCTGAATCATGACAAGTAATATGCCCATCGTAGTCCCTACAAGAATTACATGAATTGCTTCCTCCATCATCTTTATCATAGTAATCCCAACATTCGTCATCACTATATTCAACCATTCTTTCACCCCAATCACTTGAATCTGCAGAAGATATGCTTATAGGAAAAAAAATTAATTAGCAATAAGAGGATCGCATAATAGCACACCTCTTGTAGTTTGATTCAAACAATCTCACTCAACTTCTTATGATTTATCTCACAATTTATAAGTTTTCACTTTTCACTCGTGTATAATCTCTGCCTCATCCATTGAAAATTCTCAAAGTTCGAGCTTAACTCACAAATCACTTGTCTAGAATGAGTTTTCTTGAAAGCAATCTAAGAGTGGAGTTTATGTAATCAAGAACGGACTTTTAAAAACTAAGAACGGGAGCCAAGAAATTTCTACGAAAATAAAGAGAAAAGCACGAACGAATTGACACGAAATAAATAGTCAATTTTAAATATTAAGAACGATTAATGCGAACTAGCACTAGTTCGTCCTTAACAAGAATCCCCAATGAATCTTTCTTACCCAAAAGTAATCTTCCCCCAACAATCAACACGAATACTTTAATAATTTCTTTTCTGATTTTTTTTAAAACTCAAGGATAATTTTTTTAAGCAACTCGACTAGAGTTTAGTCGAAAACAAGAACTATACTTTTTTTTGCCTTTTTTTTACTAATTCGGATCTTGATTTCAAGACTGGGGAATGTGGGGTTTTAGAGCAATACATGAGCCTTCGCTCTGATACCAACTGATACGATCCGAGATAAACAAAATAACGAAATATGAAAATAACAATAATTAAATCAAAACTAATAATAAATTTGATTAAGATAATCAAAATAGTCAGAATAATGAAGTATAGAAGAAAATCTAGAACCCTAAGTAAATGTCTCAAGCAACAATCAAAATACTATCTGATCGCCTCCCAAGAACGACAAATTAGAGACCCTAGATATAAAGAAAGGAGAAGAAGATTACCATCAAGAACTCAAGTCTCGAAAACAGGTAATCCAAAGTCGAACTCGAACCAAGAGGTTCCAAATCTCTCTCAAGAATTTTCTTATGTGAAAATATGCTAAGTGGCTAATGAAATAACCCTAGGCTATTATAAATATCCAATAGGTAAAATAGGAAAAGTTTCAAAGTTAATTTTCTAAAAAAAACTTGCTAAGCCAAACCATAACGTCAACCGTAACCCCAACCGTAACAGACAACTAAACTGTGTCGAATTCTGGAAGCTTGTTTTCTTCAGCTCTTCAGCCCCTCTTGAACCGTAGCCAACAATTGATGAAACCGTGTCACACAGTTTGTCTTGGTGTCTTGATTCTTCAATTCTCAAGACTCCAAACATGGTATTCTTTGCATGAATCCTCAAAGTGATTCTCCAAACATCTTCTAGTCACTTGTTGTAGATCATGCAGCTCCTTAGCATGCATCACTTGGACGTTATTGGACTTGGATCGGGTCAACTGTCCACTAGATAATTTGGGGTCATTCTTAATATTCTTCGTTTTGCCCGGACAATCCGGGATCATATTAGCTGCTTTATTCTTTTTTGTATTCATGTCCCATGTATCCAAGAGCTGTTTAATTTTTCTTCTTCTTAGTTGTAAAACACCACTGTGGGTTACACGTAGGATTTTCTCTTCTCCTTAGTTGCAAAATGGTTTCTTAGATTTGTTGTTGTTTTGACAATTTGATGATTGTGGTTTATTCTTTATAATATTTGAAAGTTATATTTCAAATTTGAGCTTATTTCGAGTAGATTGGTGTTGAATTGTTGAAATTCAAATTTATGTTTCAAAACTTAAAATCCGATTTCTGAAGTTGCATTGAAGAGATAGAACTACTTAAGATTAGAATTTTGTAAAGTTGCATCAAAAAGATAAAAGAACTTAAGAACCGATTTCTGAAGTTGCATTGAAGAGATAGAACTACTTAAGATCCGATTTTCTGAAGCTGCATTGGAAAGACAAAACTTCAAATCCAATTCTAAAGTTGCATTGAAGAGATTTAACTACTTAAGATCCGATTTTCTAAAGTTGCATTAGAAAAATAAAAGAAAGTCATATTAGATTCTGAAATTATATAGAAGAAATAGAAGCACTTTAGATCCCAATGAAGAAATTTTTGTAAATTTTTGTGCAATACGGGTATAACTTCAACAGCGGCCCCATAAAGTAGGTTTATGTGAAAAACTCCCTTTATACTCAAAGAAGGCCTTCTTTTTGTAGCCCAACTATTAGAGAAGCCCAGGCCCATAATTGGCTTTCCTTAGGTCCTGCTGAAATCAAAGACGGAACAAATCCAAAATTCGTCCCGCCGGTGAACAAGCCCTATAGTCCCTGCCAATATTTTTAGCTTTACCTCGATCGACTCCGCCGCCTGCTTCTACTTTCCTGGTGTACCGGAAATGGTATAGCATCTGACTTTATGCTCTTTGCTTTCGTTTCGCACTATTGAAAACCTAGTTCGAATCCCCCCCCCCCCCCAATTAGAATAATAAATACTAGTTGTTCTCAGTTATAAATACATAGAATCGGTTATTTTATCGTACAGTATAATAACTCGAACTGTTGAGCATAATGATTGCTCTTTTGTTGAATATAATTTCTCAATGTCGTGAAACTGGTAAAGTAATACATACTACTTGGGGGAGAAGCAGAAACAAAATTGATGAAGCTGTAATTTATACTTTTTAACAACATTAAATATTGTTAAGACATATTGTACTTAAGTAATTAAAAGTGTGTTATCTCTCATTGCTTAAGCTTTTAGACAGAGGTGGATCTAGGATTTTAACTTTATGTGTTTTAGAATCTAGGACAACGACCTCAAGTCCTAGTAACCGGGTTCTAAATTTAATTTGTGTACATATTTAGTGAATCTTTTAATACATATACAAGGTTTGAGCCAAAGCTATTGATTCCGAACCCGTATATTTAAGCCTACATCTCCGCTGCTTGAGATGGTCACACACTTCAATATAGTATCTGAACGGGCAAAGGTCGTTGGTTCAAATCACACCACTACCCAAAAAGCAGAAAAATAAAAAAAGTTGCACGTGTTTGGCCCATAAAAAAGAATTAGGCCCGCATGCAAGGGGGTGCATAGAGACAGTATCTAAATAAGTAATTAAATGTGTGTTCTCTCTAATAGCTTAAGCTTTTAGATGAGATAGTCACACACTTCAATAGTAATGTATAACTTTAGGTTTCATAAGAGCAACTTGGAGAATATGACTTCCATCTTCATTGCGTACAAGAGGATCCAACTTAAGGAGTTTGATGAAGTTTTGCTTAAACGAGAATTTTTTTCTTTGTAATACTAGGAGCTAGAACGAATAACCATCTAGTGCAAATTTTCTTCTAACCCGCTGGATCCACCGTTTTTAAAGGCACAGTTAAGGCTTGATTAGGCCCTAAAATTCTGTGTAGATCTGTTTTAGTGTAGGCATCAAGGCGCTAAGCTATAAGTCTCAGCACTCATGAGCTTTATCTTAAAGTGGCGAACATTACCCAAAAGGTATAACTAGTAAAGTGATATATCAATTATTATGAAAACATTGTGGATGAACATACTAGTGATTAGGAACAGAAATTAGAAATTTGGTGTGACCAAATTAATCATTAAATCTAAGTTACAAACTTCGTCTTGGTAAAATGATTTTGAACTTGATACATAGTTTTATTGAATAAAAGAACCTTGACTGACATAGTTTTGATTTATGCTTAATACACTTTTTTATGACCGAGAGATCCGTCTAAAGCCAATCCTTCGGGACAAACATAGCCTTCAGAGCTCGGGGATGATGGGCCTGCCCCTTTACCCTCCTCCATTCAAATACTAAATTTAGGCCCAATACATAAAATGACAGTCCGACTTGCATGCAGTGTCCTACATAGACTTGTGGCACATCTACTTGTTAAAATCCCATATCATCAACAACTTTGGCACTTGACTATACGTATGTGACATGTAAGCGGCTGAGCTGGTTTAATGGCATGTGAATTAGGCGTTTAGGGAGTGGGGATGTGAACATAGAAGCTCGCTTTATCTTCTTTCTTCCATTGCTCTCACTTTCTACTCTCCCTCCTCTCCTTGTAAACCTCTACCCACCCCCTCTCTCTAAGAAAATCTCTTTACCTTCTCCATTCTCTGTTTCTCTATACAACGCTCACATTCAATCTCTACCCTACCTCCTCTCTCTAATTCATTCTCTTTTTATAGTACCGAATTTGGTCGTCGATGATAAGTTTCTGTCGCTTTGGAGGAAGAAGAAGAAGAGAATGTGGCAAGGCGTACAACACTTGTGAAGTCACTAAGTATGGTGTTGAATACTTTTGGGGAAATAATGTCGATTATCACAGTTTGTGGGCTTTGAGTCATCATCATCGGAGCTGCAGTGGCCTGTGACAGAGACTGCAGCAGTGGGTGGTTTAGAGGGTGTGAAGTAACAGGAGGTTTCTTTATTTTGTAGGAATCTCTATTTACTTTAAGAGGAGTTAGGAGGAGGACCTTGTAGTTCTCTCCTCATTGGAGATAGCATTCCGTCAATTGGGCTCGTGGGAAACCCCGTGGTGGCAAGTCTATTTGGTAGATGATTATTTGTGGATGTGTATGGTATAAGTTGGGGTTTAAACAAGTAAATGCAGCTCCACTTGAAGATGCATGGATTTGAGTTTGAACTTTGAAGTGAAGGTCAATAATAGTTCTATGTGATAAGTTATGTGTTATCTACGTAAACACAATTGAGGAACATGTGCTATTTTAAACCCTTGTCCCTCTTTCAAATGTGTTTATTATGTGGGATTTTAACAAGTCGATGGTCTAATCTGGAACAAGTTTAATTAGGGCAACAGTTTTGCAAATGTGTGCAAGTTGGAGTTTCATTTCATGTATTAGGCCTTTACCTAATATATTTTTACTTAATTGTAGTTTTTTTTTTCCAACTTATCAAAATATTTTCCAAAATGTCCATATAGTTATAGGGGACCAGTTTTGCAAATGTGTGCAAGTTGGAGTTTCAATTCATGTATAGGCCTTTTACTTAATTTATTTTCACTTAATTGTAGTTTTAATTTTTCCAACTTATCAAAATATTTTCCAAAATGTCCATATAGTTATTTTTCTGGTTATAATTACTTGTCATTGCGGTGTGTTTTCGTCATATAGTTATTTTTCTGGTTATAATTACTTGTCATTGCTGTGTGTAAGTTTTCGTGTGTGTTTGCGCGCACACACACACACACACACTCATATATACACACATAGTATATATTCCTTCATTTGCATGTTCTTCATTAAAGTGCACATTTCATATCTTGCCACTTCTCTAGGCTGTTAACCTTTTGACAATTAAGCTGGAAGAAGATTCTCTAGAGGAACTTTTGTTGCTCTAGACATAATCTTACACTATCCACCTCTTATTTGATTCTCTTTCCTCCGGGGATTCCGGTCGTTGAATGTTATTGGATGCTTTTGATACTTGATGGGAACTTTTCTGTCTAATTTGCTTTTGGGAAAGGGGGCAGTATGCTTATTTTACAAGGCATGTTTAATTGTTAATTCATTCCTCTGGTCACGAACCCATACCATTAACTTAACCTGAGGTGCATTGGTCTCTGATTATCAATAAGCCTATTTACACTGCAAAAGAGATGGGGACTGGTAAAGCACCAATTATGAGAACAATCAACTGGCTGGTCTCTAAATAAAACTGAGCTGAAGGCACTCTGCAATGTCTGAGGATTATGTGTTTGTTTCATTTCCACCGGTCCAATTGTTGAAACTTAAGCCCCTTTCATGTTAGCAGAAATTCCTTCCTCCTTTCATACCCTATCAGTAATTTGGATGCAATCATATCTTATAAGTTATTTTACTTGTTTATTTTTGTACTTGGTGCCCTCTCTGTCTCTTGCTAAGCAATTTTCGTTTTTCAGGTGATAACCCTATTGGAGTAACTACTAAAATAGAAAAAAGTTACACGAGAGATAAAAATATTCTTTTGTTGAGAGTTATTTAGTCCATCCAGTCATGGACGAATACAAAAGAAATTTTCTCAGGCAACGCTCTAACCCCCAGTTCAAGAGGAAGGGAGGCTCTAAAAATGCAAAGGGGAATTATCCTGGTCATGAACGGTCATCTGAAAGTTCTCGAAGTTCAGATACTACCTATTGTATACTTTGTCAATCCAAAAAAATTGGTAGTGTAATTGGAAAAGGTGGTAGCATAATCAAAGCCCTGAGAGAGGAAACTCAAGCAAAGATTACGGTTGCTGACAGTGTGCCTGGTTTTGATGATAGACTAATAATTATCTCTAGTCCCTCTACAAAGCTAGCTAGGAGACAAAACACTGACAACAACAATGAAAATCCAGAATTAAAGGAAGAAAATGGTAGCATGGAGCCACATTGTGCAGCGCAAGATGCTCTGTTAAAAGTTCACAATAGGATTGTTGAAGAAGACTTGCATGAAGCACAAGAAGAGGATAAGAATGAAATTGTAATCGTCACACGTCTACTTGTGCCAAACAATTTGGTTGGATGCCTTTTAGGAAGAAAAGGCGATGTTATTCAGAAATTGCGAAGTGAGACTGGGGCAAGCATTCGTGTTCAATCTGCTGAGCATCTTCCAGCTTGTGCTATGACCACTGATGAATTGGTCCAAGTAAGTTTCATGTTCTTTTCTATGGGTGCACAACTTATTTAGTTTCTTTGTTATTTTTAAGGTGAGTAATCTTTGAAATGAGCTTTCGTTACCTGGAGAGTATGATAGTGCAGAGGAGAAAGGGGAAGAGTACCGTTAAACACTTAAACTAATTGTTCATCTGTATTGATCTTAGTTCTATGGGATTAAAACGGATGTTGTTGTTGTTGTTGTTGTTCTACTGATCTTAGTTCTGCATGCAGCAGTTGCATTATGTTCTTGCTCTGTTGTACGTTTTTTTGGGTCCTATGCTTATCTTCAAGCATATATTAGTCCTGATTCCTTAGCCCTAGATTGTCTTCTGCTTATCTTCAAGCATCTACTACTCCTCCTGATTCCTTAGTCCTAGAATGTCTTTTTATAATTCACCAATGTTTAGCTATTCAATGACGTGTAGGCTAGACCAGCTGTCCAGTAGCTAATGTTTATCTGACTGCTAGTTTCCTCATTTATCTTTTATCTTGAAAAACAAGGTGCCCCTTTGACAAGCTGAAAGTTTCTGTGCACTTAGTTAATGTCTGCGCTCTAAATTTTGCAATTGGTAACCGTGCCAAATTTTTGTTTGTTTCTCTGTGTGTGTGTGTGTCTGTATGTCTGTCTTTTTGGGTATCCATGCTATTTCTTCTATGAAACATCAATAGATGATTAGAGGATTTGTGATTTCGATTCTGTTAAGTTTCTTGGTTTTATGGTGGTAATTACATTTTTTAGGATACAATCATGTCCATACTACTTTTTTTAACGAGGAGCATCTTATTTTAGTTATTTTTTTTGCTGATAATTTAGGAGTTACATATTAAGTGTCTCTTTTGGGCCATATCATGTCAAAAGAATTTTCAATATTGGTAGGGTTTTTCAGATATCAGGTAAACCTGCTTTGGTAAGAAAAGCCTTGTATGAAGTATCAACTCTGTTGCATCAGAATCCACGCAAAGACAAACCTACCTCGAGTTTTCCCATGGTACATGGTGCTCAAGGTTTTCACCCCCCTGGTCTTCCCGTGGAAAATATGATTCCTCCAGGAAAATCAATGTGGTCTCGAAGTAGATCTAATTTAAATGGTATGCCGCCTGTGTTAGGGGTGGGAGGGTATAGCAACCAGCCTGGATTTGGTCGTCCAGATTTTGATTATGATCCTCCCCCTTGTGCTGGTGAAGCTCCAAGTGATTTCACCATGAAAATTCTGTGTTCAGCTGCGAAAATTGGTGGCGTTATAGGCAAGGGGGGCTTCAATGTAAAACAACTGCAGCAGGAAACAGGAGCAAGTATACATGTTGAGGATGTCGTACCGGAATCTGATGAAAGAGTTATTCATGTCTCCTCTTTGGAGGTAATGTATCTCATTGAGGAATTCATAATATTAGCATCCTCATGAGCATGTCACCAAGCCATTTTTTTCCTTCCAGTCTCTGTGGGATCCCAGATCACAAACTATTGATGCCATTCTTCAACTTCAAAGTAAAACAAGTGAATTTTCTGACAAAGGAATTATCACTACAAGGCTTCTTGTTCCCTCAAATAAGGTTGGATGCATTCTTGGTCAAGGAGGACAGGTTATCAATGAGATGAGGAGAAGGACACAAGCAGATATTCGTGTTATTTCCAAGGATGATAAACCCAGATGCGCATCTGCAGATGAAGAGCTTGTGCAGGTGATTTATCTGTAGTCTGCAAGTTTAGACTAGTCACTTCCGGTTCACATATGTCCTAGTTTCAGTTTTCTTGTGCATGTTGGTACTGTTGTTTCCACTATCTTGTGAGAAATTTCAATCTCAAAATAATTGAAGTTCTATTTATTCAGATATCTGGAAGCTTTGGTGTGGCAAAAGATGCCTTGGTTGAGATTGCTTCTAGGCTTAGAACAAGATCCCTTAGGGATGTAAATAGCAAGGCGGAATCTGGTCCTGTTAGGCGACTTTCTGGATTTGGTCCTTCAGAGGATTTCCGAAGTGGAGATCCACAACGTTCAGGTGTGATGGAAGCGGGCAGCTCTAGAAGATATGATCATTTGAAGGTATGGAAGATCATCTTGCTAATGTTGCTTCTACTGGAGTTTATACCTTTATTTTTTTTAAAGTAACTGTGGCGCTTGGACCAATTCATACCTTCATTTTGGATTGTTTATATTTGGTGTTAGGAGTAGTGCGATATGTTTGTTGTAACCTCTTTACTAGGATCATTTACAATAGGAGAACACAAAGTCGTAGCAACATTGCACTACCACATGACCTGCAGAATGCATCATCTAATTCATTTAAAGGGTGGAGATGTTGTGGTGGTATGAGGCACCAGTCCCGTACTCAAAATGAATTTACTGGAATTGTACATTAGACATGCCTATGTGGGGAAGCTTCTTAAATATTCTTATGCCTCATTTCTGTCCCTTATAAAGGAATAGATTACAACTATTGGTGTGTATTAGGGACATCATTGATGGTAAAGTTGAATATCCTCTGTACACTAGTTGTGCTTTGGGTGGAAGAATTGGTATTTGGTTCACTCTCTACTCACAAGTTCCTCAAGATGACAGGCTCTTGATACCAATATGTTGGAATTTAAAGCAAGATATAAGCAAAGGAATAAAGGATATATGAATATACTGCTGATAATATTTTATTCAATAATCAAAGCCATATTTATACAAGAACTTATAACTGAAAAGCTCTAAAGAGAAGCGGAAAAATCAGCTGCAGATTATCACTAAACAGCTATATCCTAACAAATAGCAACAGAAAGATAAGATTCTACTAACAGTTACAGGCTTATTTATCTCAAAAACTTCCTTGCTTTGAGCAGATTGTGAATTTCAGCAGTTATGCAAAATTTCCAGCTGTTGAGGCAGTAATTTCAACACTATTCCCAACTAGTAGATATCACGCATATGAATTTTTTTCTTCTATTGTGTCTTATCTTTAGCTAAGTTTTGCATTGATTCCAAGAATTTGTAGGTCTTTCGAAGACAACTTACTTCTATGTAATTTTAGGCCTACTAGAGCTTTAAGTACAAAAACAACAACTAAGCCGCAATACCAAATAAGTTGGGGTTGGCTATGTGAATCCTCACTTCTTCATTTAAGCTCAATTAATGTCATCATATCATATCAAATAAAATAGAAGTGGAAAATAAGTTTTACCTATTTCCAACTAGTAGATATCACACATATGAATCTTTTTTCTTCTATTGTGTCTTACCTTTAGCTAAGTTTGCATTGATTCTAAGAATTTGTAGACCTTTCTAAGACAACTTCCTACTATGTGATTTTAGTTCTATCCCATTCCCTTTATAACACCTTCACTCACCATAGTTTCACACATACGGACTGTGCATATGCAGGTTGACACAGAACATGACCAAACCATCTCAGGTGACCTTCTGCCACTTTATCCTCAATGCGTGTAGTCATTTCTAAACTTGTCTAATCTTGTATGACCGCACTTCCATCTTTGCATCCGCATCACTACAACACTCATCTTGTAGATATGTTGGACTTTGGCGGCCGGGTATTCATTACCATATAGCATTGCGGGTCTTGTAGCTCTTCGGTAGAGTTTATCTTTCACTTTGGTAGGCATCCTTCTATCACATAACACCCCAGTGATACTTATTCATTGCAACCATCCGGTTTTAATTCTATGAGTAACATCTTCATCTATCATTCCATTCTCCGGAAACAACGAGCCTAGATGTTTAAATTGTTTCCATTTTTTCACCACAATCTCTAGTCTTACCTCAGCTGCTCTCTTCTCATGCTTACTGAACTTGTAGTGCATGTATTTAGTTGTACTTCTACTTATCCTGAAACCCTTATTCTCGAGGTTTCTTTTGCATAGTTCAAGTTTTTGGTTGACATATCATCAACAAATAACATACACCATGAAATTTATCTTGTATTATGTTGGTTAGCGCATCCATAACTAGGGTAAACTAGTAGGAGCTGAATGCCGATCCCTGGTGTAGACCCACTATTATGAAGAACTCCTCTGTATCTCCTACTAATGTTTTCAGGCTAGTGGCGGCTCCGTCCGTTATGACATTTATATATTTAATATGAATTCCATCACTCACCAAAGGGCCTTTTGTGATACTCTATCATATGCTTTCTCTAGGTCAATGAACAAATGTGTAGATCTTTCTTCCGTTCGCGAGAAATTTCCATCAATCTTTTTACCAAGAATATAGCCTTCGTTTAGATCTGAAGGACAATTGGTTCTCTCACTCTCGTCGTGTTCCTAAGTCTATGTTCTATCACTTTTTTCCCAGATTTTCATCGTATGATTGGGTATCTCCTTTGTTCTTATAAATTGGAATCAGGATACTCTTCTTCCACTCATCAGGCATCCTGCCATTTTTTAGTATAGCATTGGATAGCTTGGTGAACCATTCTAATCCAAAGTCCAAGCTCTCCAAGACACTTTGCAACTCTATAGGGATAGTATCTGGACCACAAGCTTTTCTAATCTTCATATTTTTCATGGCACCATTTACCTCTGTCGGCCTAATTCTACTAGTGTAGCTAAAGTTTTTATCGTGCACAGACGTGTGGAGCTTTAAGTACAAACCGCAACTGAAACACGAGCTTCAGTGGAGGAAGGAGCTGACGAAGGAAAACAAGAAAAAATACATGTAATGCAAGAAAAGAAGGACAAATTACGAACAACAATTTTATGGACCAAAGAATTTAAAACGACGACCATCACAAGATTCACAACTACTATGTCTCAATGTTAGACTAGTTGGGTTGACTATATGAATCCTCTATATTTATTTTGCTGTATTTGAGTCCCTTTCATTTAAATGCTTAATATTTTGTCTTTTAGGACAAAATTATTGTAACTAGGAGCGAACCAGATAATTGAAAAACTGCACTTTGATTAGAATATTTGGCGTGAAAATCATGCTAATCAAATTCAAAAATTGTTTTAAATTTCTGATTCATATGCAAGTTTCTTGTTCAGAATAATGGCTAGTTTTTTTCTTACTATAATTCTATTTTCTTATTCTTCACTACTAACATATTCATCCATGAAAAATTCCATTAATAATCAGTATATCGCGTTGTCATCTATGTCAAATGTAGTGTTAGACAAAGCCTATAGTAGTTGTGTTCCACACGCTGGCGAGTGAGGCCCCTGGCCTGCACTGAGCTGAACTCTAGGAGTTTAAGCATGCCTAAACAAGCCTTTAGCAACATTGTTCTTCTCTAGCTTGTAGTTGGATGAGGCATAAAACATTAGTGAAGATTCCTTTCGCTAGTTTATAAGGCTATATAGGTGGTTTTCAAGATGGGTGTGTTGTTCCGTCAATTCTTACCATTTCAGTATTATGGATGAAAGGTTGTACTCTCTCTGGCTCCAAGATTTCAAGTTAAATGTCATGTTTGACCTTTTCAAAGTTTCTAAAGATAAGAATTGTGATTATCTATTGAGTTTGGAGACTAAAATTGGGCAATGTCTTATGTAAAAAGGGAAGAGAATACGAAGAAAGAATATTTTTATGGAATCATTTCTTGTCACTACAAGAGGAGCTGCTTAAATTAGGAGCAATAATCTATAAAACAAGTAATCATTTTCTAATAATGAAGAATATATATTTGACTTGCTTATTTTGGAAACAAAATGCGGGAAGCGAGGCTCAGATGGTTCGGGCATGTTCAGAGGAGAAGCCCATATGCTCCGGTAAGGAGGTGTGAGCGGCTGGTTGTGGAGGGCACGAAAAGAGGTAGAGGGCGGCCTAAGAAGTATTGGGGAGAAGTGATCAGGCAGGATATGACGAGGCTTCAGGTTTCCGAGGACATGACACATGATAGGAAGAGGTGGAGGTCGAGTATTAAGGTTGTAGGTTAGGAGGTAGTTGAGAATTGCCTTACCTTGTACCTTTGTGAGCCTAGTCTGGTAGGGTTTTTGTCTAAGATAGCTAGTGGCAATGTTGTGTCTTACTATTTCGCTTTTCAGTGCAGGACTTATTTACTAGCCATCGCTTTTGCTTTGCATCTTTCTTCTGAATTTCATGTTGTTTCTATTTTTCCTATGATTCTGTGGTGAAACTAATATTGTCTCCTTTGTCTTTTTATTTTCTGGAGCCGAGGGTCTTCCGGAAACAGCCTCTCTACTCCTTCGGGGTTGGGGTAAGGTCTGCGTACACACTACCCTTCCCATACCCCACTAATGGGATTCTACTGGGTTGTTGTTGATGTTGTTGTTGTTATTTTGGAAACAAAGAAGTAGCCTGCAAAATCATGCTAAAAAGCTATTTCCAAGACAATTGCTGGAAAGATGCACATCGCCACTAGAATTGATTTCGGAAAGAGAGTGGCACCGCACTCAAAGAAGAGAGGAAAGGTGCTAGTTGCTAAAGAGGAGGTGTTGGACGCTTGAGAAAGGAGGTGATTGTTGCTGTAAAGAGGACGCACCAGTCACTAGAAAGAAAGAAATAACGAAAAGAAAACACCGACCAGGTCACCGGGCAGGCGGAAGGCCTTCCACCTGTCGGCAAAGCTATTTGAGTTTCTAGAAAAATCGTAGAGGCTCTGATACCATGTAAAAGACGGAGAGTAACTGAAAAGAGAGTACTTCTTATTGAAGTGGTTCTGGGTACTACAAGTGGAGCTCCTTAAGTAAAATAAGATCAGTGATTATTCTCTGCAAACTATAAAAATAGTAATTAATTTAAATATTCATAGTTTTGCTCTTTGCGGTTTTGTTTGATGTGAAGCATACTGTCACACTATTGAAACAGATCTAACTATTCAGAAAACATCTGTTGCTTTTGCTTTTAGGGTCTTGAAAACATTTTTGTATTTTGACCAAAACTAATAGCAAGGTGGTGAATTGATTGTAATTTCCCCTTGAACATATATTTGGATGTTGAATGAGTGACTTGTCACACTATTCTGGGTTATGGAAACCATTTGCTGCCATGGTCTTTTCAGTTGGACCAGTTGACTAAAGAAGTGTCACATTCTTTCTGTAGGGTGCTGTTCGTGAATATGACCATCCGAGTTATCAAGATCTTCCCATTGCCACTAGGTACTACCAGTACCCGTTGCTGAATAAGTTCTTTTTTCCTTTGCTTTTTCTGTTGTAGTTCATCTGATCACCATTGTGAACTCTAGATACTCAAGTATCAGTAGTCCCCTGGAGGTGAAGTTTCCGGACCATTCATTTGGCTCTGCAAAAAGAACAGGAGGGTACAACATTAATGAGGTAAATTGCTCTGCCTAGAGCTCAAAGAGGTGGTTTTGTGAGTTATTCTTTTTCTCTCCTTCTATCCATTTTATTTCCAACTAGATAGAAGACTCTTACCTTGTGTTATTCCCTCCATTGGAGTTATAATAGACCTATTGAGTGAATTGCTGGACATTTTTGTTCTGATTCCACCTTTTCCTTTTTACGATACAGAATTATATCTCTCATGTTCTCCATTTTTACGGGATAATATATTTTGGACGTGCTAGAGATAAATAGAAAAATATCACATGTCTTTTACATACAACAACAACATACCCAGTATTATCCCACACCGTGGGGTCTGGGGAGGGTAGTGTGTACGCAGACCTTACCCCTACCTTGTGAGGATAGAGAGACTGTTTCCAATAGACCCTCGACTCATGAAAGTATAAGCATCACAGAAGGGACAGTACCAAAAAGCCATATAAAAGTAGAATAAAAGTAACAAGATATTAAGGTGATCAACAATGAAAGGAAACAACGGCTAGAAAAACCTACTACCAACAGAAAGCGAGACTGCGTGCCAATACGACTGTTATAAACACTCTAGACTACCTACTCTACTACTCTAATCCTCGACCTCCATACCTTCCTATCAAGGGTCATGTTCTCGGTCAGTTGAAGCTGCGCCATGTCTTGCCTAATCAAGTCACCGTACCTCTTCTTTGGCCTACCTCTACCTCTGCGTAGGCCCTCCAATGTCAACCTCTCACACCTCCTCACCGGGGCGTCTCTGCTCCTCCTCACATGACCAAACCACCTAAGCCGCGCTTCCTGCATCTTATCCTCGATAGAGGCCACACCCACCTTGTCGCGAATAACCTCATTTCTGATCCTATCTAACTTGGTGTGCCCGCACATCCATATCAACATCCTCATCTCTGCTGCCTCCATCTTCTGGACATGAGCGATCTTGACTGGCCAACAGTCAGCCCCATACAACATTGTTGGCCTGACCACCTTATGTAGAACTTACCTTTTAAGTTTCGGCGGCACCTTCTTGTCACACAAAACACCGGAAGCGAGTCTCCGTTTCATCCATCCCGCCTTAATACGATGTGTGGCATTTTCATCAATCTCCCCATCCCCTTGAATAATAGACCCAAGGTACTTAAAACTTCCTCTCCTAGGGATGACCTGCGAGTCGAGTCTCACCTCCCATTCCCTCCTTGTGTCTCGCCACTGAACTTACACTCCAAGTATTCTGTCTTGGTCCTGCTCAACTTGAAACCTTTAGACTCCAGGGTTTGCCTCCATACCTCTAATTGCGCATTCACACCGTCTCGCGTCTCATCAATCAATATAATATCATCTGCAAATAGCATGCACCACGGCACCTCCTCTTGGATGTGGCGTGTCAGTACGTCCATCGCCAGAGCAAACAAAAAAGGGCTGAGTGCCGACCCCACAAAATGGAAAGTTAACTTTATACTTTCCATTTTACCCTTAATTAGAAGTTTTTTTTATAGTCACACAAACTGAAAGCCCCACAAAAGCTTTTATCCTTAAGCTTTTAAGACCACAAGTTTCAAAAGTTTTCCTTCTTTTCTTGAACTTCGTGCTGAGTCAAACTGCATTACACAAATTGAAATGGAGGGAGTAACTATTACTCATAAGAGATAATCTCTCCGTCCCAATTTATCTGGCACTCTTTCTTGTTTAGTCAATCCCAAAAGGAATGCCATACATCTTTAGAAACAATTTAATTTTATTTCATTTTACCCTTAATGAGATGATTTACAGCCATACAAATTTCTATTGCTTGTTTAAGCCACAAGCTTAAAAAGTTATCTTTTTCTTTCTTACTTCGTGCCTAGTCAAATACCGCCACATAAATTGGGACAGATGGAGTAACGTATTTGTTGTCTTTAAATTTTTTTTGTTATGATAGAGCTTTATTCCATTGTATTCAGCTCTACTACAATACATTGCACAAACCAGACCAAGCTTATCTTAACCCTTCTTGCATGCCTTAATGAGTTGGATGTATGAGAAGACAATTTTAATGATTAGTTTGAACTTTGAACAACATTACAACATTGATGCAACCCTTCGTGTTTTTGGCTAGTGAAGGGGGCAAGCGAGCTACTACTAATATTGTCACGATTTTCCTAGAACATTTTCACTAGTGTTTGTAGTTGTTTGCTAGACTTGGTATTTTGAGCATTCTAAGTGATGCTCCTATAGTTGTATAATGACTTTAGTCTTTTGTTTTAATATATTATACTGTAATCATTAATTACCAAAAGTAAAACCTCTTTCTGGTTTAGCTATCCATTATGTAATCAACTGTATTACTAAATTTTACATAATCAATTGTAATATTCTCTTCCCTATGCAAATATTGTTTGGTATAGACTATAATTTTGTAGAAGCAGATGTTTGCGACTATTACGTACCTGATATAGTCATTACACATTACACAATCATAGGAGCATCTCTTAGGATGCTCAAATTACCAAGTCTTAGCCAAAATATTGCAAAACTAGGCGAAACACTTCTAGGAATACTTGTTCCTGCTTTATTTGCCACTAATGAAGCAATAACAAAATAAAGTGGAACTGAGTTCATGACAATGTTAATATTAGCTAGCTTGGCCTCTTCACTAGCCAAAAACACGAAGGATTGCATCAATATTTTTCAAACTAATCATCTTAATTGTCTTCTCATGCATCTAGAGATGATATAATTATCGTTGTTTCAACATATGCTATACATTGAGCACAACTTACGTTCACGTCTCTAATGCCATGAACAAGAACTTTGGGAATTAAAAGATTTCGACCTCTAGAATTGCGAAGCCTAGTTTGAGGTACTTTGTGTACATCGCCTGGACCAAGCATCCTGCTAAGATCTTCTGGACATATCATCCATATGGCTAATACCATATGGTCGGTTCAATAATCTCTGCAACACCTTTGCTCCTTGTATGTAGTTACCCAACTTTAGTAATAATATTTCATAGTTATAGTTAGCCTGGTCAAGACCGGAAGCATGAGTAACTTCTTTCAAGGTGCTTATCTCATTGTTATCCCGGTAAAAAGGCTATGTATACTAATCAATACCATACTTAAATTCTACTCTCTACTCAACTTTTCAAGAAAGCAAATTCAACAGTATCATTATGTGGTAATTTGGCTAGGTTTCTTTCTAAATTAAGCAAGTGCTAAAAAGATTTAGAAAATACAATGCCTCAAAATTCCTTACCGCTGCATTTATACGACACAGAATCCGGTCATAAGTAATTCACATATATGGTAGGCCAATAAATAAAATGAAAAAGCACGTCTACAGAATTTACTTTAAAAATAATTTACTAAGAGAACATTACACTGTAGGAATATTTGACAGATCCATGTCCATACTCATGTTTTTATCCATTTCAGTATCATAAACTAGATGATGAATAGTTCAGTCTATTGCTTCTTTAACTCTAGAACTTGTAAAGTGCAATAAGGCGTAAACTAGAAAATGAGTAGTTTAAATTGATGTATTTATGAAAGGTAAGACCTATTGCTTCTTTAGGCCTATTTCTTTATGCCATTCCTTACACTATAACCCATAAGCTCATTGTTCATCTTGATTTTCTTATGTATTGTGTTTACGTAATTGATTAATAGCATTTCTTTATATTTAATGTTGTTAGTGTGCCCTCTTATAATGGCCTTGGTTGATGCATCCACCTTCAGGAGTCGATGGATCAACGAAGGAAAATCACGTGAATTAGCCTTAGAGTGTCTTTAGTTGACGCCCTAGGATGTCGCTAATAGTAGTAATGCTGAAAATCTGGTTGAGTAAGTATGTGTAACTTAACCGGAGCTGGGTTTCTAGCCATAATTAATTCACTTAATAACGCATGCAAGATGGTTAAGATGAGCTTGGCTTGATTTGTGCATTGTTTATTATGATTGAGCTGAATGTATATGAGTCATAGTATGCGTAATTACCCAAATAACAAAATACTTAAAATGTATAGTTAATATAGTAAGTCTTTTATAGAGCATAGAATAAATTTCTACCAATCTTCAACATTTACATAAACTGAAAATCTTGGCATATGCATTTACCAAGGAGATGTAAACATGAGGTTTCAGGATATAAGAGACTAAAAAAGCATTGTTGGAAGGAAAAGAGATAGGAGGCTTTTGGGGAGAAAGCACATAAGGGATAATTGGAAGGACAAAAATTAACTGAGTGAAAATAAGAAAATACTTAAAATGTATAGTTAATATAGTAAGTCTTTTATAGAGCATAGAATAAATTTCTACCAATCTTCATCTCAAAAAAATAAATTTCTACCAATCTTTAACATTTACACAAAATGAAAATCTTGGCATATGCATTTCCGAAGGAGATGTAAACATGAGGTTTCAGGATATTAGAGACTAACAAAGCATTGTTGGAAGGAAAAGAGATAGGAGGGCACTTTTGGGGAGAAAGCTCATAAGGGAGTAATTGGAAGGACAAAAATTAACTGAGTGATATTCTTCCTGATGCACCTTGAAGATACAAATTGACGAACAAAAAATTCGTACTCCGTTTCAATTTATATGAGGTAGTTTGATTTTGCATGGAGTTTAAGGAAAAAAAGACTTTTGAATCTTGTGGTCCTAAAAGCTTTGTGGGACCATGATATTTGTGTGGCTATAAAAGCTTCTCATTAATGGAAAAATAGGTAAAAATAAAAAGTTTAAAGTTAAATTGTTTCCAAATATAAAAATGTATCATTCTTTTTGAAATGGACTAGTAAGTAAAGTGTATCATATAAATTGAAACGGAGGGAGTAATATGTAACATCAGGGAATGGGAACTCAACGATTGAGTAGTCAGTCATTACCAAGCAATTTAGTGAGGAGGAGAATTAGAGGCCAACTCTGGATAAAGTAACATCTCAGAGGATTAGAAGGGATGAAAGCGTAGCATTTGATAGACCTTTGATAAAGAAGAGAGTTGATGGAGGGACTAGCGAGGGAAGTAAGGTTCTGGGTTGTTATGGGTTTATGATGGTCTTCTTCCTTCGTTTCTGGGAATTAATGGAGAATGATGTGATAGGACGCATTCATTATTTTTATGTATGGTACTTTTGAGAAAGGTTATACTCATTTCATTTTGCTCATTTGGAAGATTGGGGCCAAGGACATATAAAGAGTCTTTGTATCCATTGTTTTCATGAATGGTACTTTTTAGAAGAGTTTTAGCTCATTTTCATTTTGCTCTATTGGAAGAATGGGGCCACGGTGATATCAAGAGTCTTGCTCTGTTAGTTTGGTGGAGAATGTCTATAAAATATTGTTCTTTTAAGAAGAGGAGTCTATTAAGTAATTGCTTGTGTTCCTATCGAGGTGGTTAAAAGCAATTGGGACTTTGTGTAAGTTGGACTCATGCTTACTGCAATTGTGAATTTTTTTGATACATTTGCTTGAGAGGTTGGATTTTGAACATACCCAGAAACATGGATGCACATTTCATATCTAATCATTAGAAAAGACGATACTTATCGAAAAGGTTTATTTTGTGCCTCACACAACTGAAACTAGTTGTGTGAGTCTTTTTTTTCTCTCATAAGTTGGTGGGCCTAAACCTTACACTTTTCGGTTCACAAACTTTGGGTCCACTAACTTGTGAGACAAAAAGAAGCCTCACACAATTAATGTCAGTTGTGTGAGGCAGAAAGTAAATTTTTTCATACTTATCACCATCGCGCCCTAGGATGTGACCTAGTGGTCAATGAAGCTGGAATGAACCATGGGAGACCAGAGTTCAAATCCTAGCCGCGCGAAGAAGAAATCTTTAAGTGATTTCTTCCCATATGTCTGAGTCTTAGTAGATAGAAATAGAATTATCCGATACTTGTGTTTCTAAGAGGTAGCAGATACAGTGTGATTTAATGAAGGTGCACGCAGGTGCCTAGATATCACCATTACTAAAATAAAAAGTAAAAAATGACATTGTTGAAATGAATCCTCTTAAAACATGCCCTGGAGGATGATGAAAGAATTTTTGTGGAGTGGGAAGAAAGGAAGAAAAAGTACCACTTGGTAGATTGGAAAAAAAAATTAACATTCGTAGCAATGGGTGGGGGCAAGAGATACAAACATTGTCCATATTTCAATAGGACATCTTTAGAGGAATAGTTGGGGAAATTTGAACATAAGAGAACATATTATGGCGGATAGTGAAGACGACTAAATGTGGGAGGTCGAATGAAGGTTGGTTTTTGGGAAGGTAAGAACTACATATGGATTGAACTTGAGGAAATGGATCATGACGGAAAAGGAAAATTTCACAAGATGTGTTGCTTAAAACATCAATAACGGCACCAAGATATATTTTTTGGCGGGAGTAACGTTGTGGGGGACAATTTTATTGGAGGCCTTTCCACGGGGTGTGCTATGGTGTATGGAAAGAGGCGACAGTGGCATGATTATTCATATCTCTGTATATTTCAATTTCCCAACTGCTCTTAAAGGATTTAAAATAACAAAAGTATGTGCTTTAGAAAAATATATAACCTATGCCTAGGACACCATTTATCGAACCATGAATGAAGTAAAGCAGGAGAGAAAGCATATTGGCTAGTGATGTGAGGTCCCAATTCTTGACTGGTGGGGATACCAAAGGCGTCTGCGCTTCCATCCCTGCCATCCTTTTTTGAATAAGGAAAGCCTTGGTCATAGCTTGAAAAGATATACTTTCTTCTCTTTCTAAGCAATTTGGATAAATAGTTTGACCTTCACAATATTTTTAGGTAACTAAGTTTAGGATTTTGCATGCAAGTTTACTTTGTTTGGTGCATTATCTTTTTCCTCTTGAAGATAAATATTTTTAAAAATTTATTACTTCAGTAAATACTTTATTACATCACAACCAATTTCTCTATTGCCAGTCAATCTTTTAAACTATTTGGTTATCCTTTTTTTGACAGGAGGGTTTTTTTGGGGGTGTTTGGGGGGGGGGGGGTATATAAAGTTCTTCTGTTGTACCTGCATCAATTTTGATATGGTATGCCCAATCACTAGGGGAGGGCATAGTTTAGGCAAAACCCTAATTCTATAAATTCAGATTTTTGGTTTGGTGTTTTGGAATTCCGGTTTGGATTTTCAAATATCTGACTTCATACTTTATGTTTGGCCCTACCAATTCGACCTTTGTCCAGTCCTAAGCCCAATAGTAAATTTAATCAGACAACAACAGAAAAGGAGAATAGGGTTTCGAAGTATAACCAAGTATATTGGTCTTTTCTAGTTTCTACACGGTACTCGCCACACTCGCTGCTTTCTGAAGTTGAGTAGCTTAAGTGCAGCACTTTTGTTGGTCTCACATACTTTTTGGTGTCACTCCAAAAAGTGGAGCACTCCTTATCTATTAGTGACTCATCTGCTGCTATTGTAAACAAATTCAAGCTGACCAGTGGCATATTTCAAAGGTTTCATGGTTGAACGGGCATTTAATGGCTAAAAATCCTAACGATATATTACTTTGTTTTTCTTTTTATTGTAATACTTTTTCTTATATGAAGGGTTTGCATTTGTACAATTTTTTTAAGAACCGTGGTATCCGGGTCAACTTGCGCTCACCTCGACTAATTCCATGGGATACCTGCTACCTCCCACCAGCAACAGGTACCAGGTAACTCTATCCACCAAGGCTTGGATAGATGGAAAGAAATCACCTAGTGTTTTTCGTCCGCGGGGATTTGAATATGAGATCTCACCCACTTCATTGACCACTAGGCCATACCTTTGGGTGGTTTGCATTTGTACTTACAATTATCAAATTTTCAAATGATTGTGGTGGGAGTGAGGAATTATTAAGGCACTTGGCAAGGATACTTTATTTGGACATTCACTTTTGTAGGAAGAAATCCAACTTATAGGCTCAAATCTGAAAATCCGAAACAACCAATCCGAATAATTTGAAACCAAACTTTAAAGCACCAAATGAATCCGAGCTTATGTGGTTTGGAAATGGATTTTAATTTCTAAAATCCGAAAATTGAAAATCCAAACTGAAGTTTTCATAATCCAATCCGACCCCACCCTACCCATCACTCCTCCTAAAACGCTTGCCAAGGAGTCAACTGACCTTTTCCCACTTTGCTACCTTAGCAACTCTAACAGCCAACATCAAGGTTAGAGGTAGAGGATCCTTTCACTTGGTTATTTCCTACTTGTCAAAAAATATCTTGCATTCTACTATGCATTTCCTTTAAAGTTTTCAGTAGAAGGCTATAAAGTGGATTACGTGTCAAATTATTGAAAGAGAATTATCTGCGGTATAAAGACATAAGAACTTAAAGCCACAAGTTATTATTCATACCGATTTATCCACATAAAAGGAAGTGGATTGTTTATTGAGGAGATGTTGCTTTCGCGACTTGACTGTTTATTTCTACTTCATATGGTTCTTACTGCTAATTATCCTTGGTATAAATCACAGGTTGCTGGAAGTAGGGCAAGATTTCAGGATCCTCGTTCTATCAATCCTGGATTTATTGATGATATTCGGGGGACTTCGGATTATACGAATGCTGGGCACAATGTTTTTCCTGGGTCTTCAGGGAATTTGAATGCGGGCCGCCCTACTTTTCAAGGATACGAGTCTCCTGCTGGACAGAGCAGCAATATTCAGCAAGGCGCTTACCACCAGAGTTATCCTGCTCAACAAAGTGCCTATCAAAGTTCTACAGCTAAAAGTGGCTACCCTAGTGGTAGTCCTTCCCAATTGCCTTACCAAAACTATAATCCTCATCAAGCTCCATATCAGAGCATGAACTCACAGCAGCCGCAGTATCAGCAGCCGCCGTCATACCAGAACATGACTGCACAAGGTTCCTACCATTATTGATGCTAGATACTAAAGTTCCTCAAAATACTTATGGCAGGTTTTAGTCACTCTTGTACCCTAATTTAATCTCATGTTGTGCTATACTTGTTTCTGAAAGTGTTACTAAAAGTAATTTAACAGCTTACATTCCATGGAACTTCCCCCACCTCCCTTCTGCGTTGGTTAAGAGTAGTGCATTATGGTTGAAGAGAGGTTACGTAGTTAAACGTTTTGCAAAATTTCAAAGTTCAGTTTTCCTCTGTAACATTTAACTTCCTTTTGTCTTAAGGTGATACACTCAACTCCCTTATTTTGATTTCTTTGTAATGAGATTGTTACTCTCTAGAATTTGCTTATTCTACGTATATAAATTGATCGACTTACCTTGCTCTTTAAAATATATTTATTCTACATAGATTAATTTAAGTGGAACAATAAACATACTAGACATTCAAGTTGTTCTCCTTTGAGTGGGAGTACTAGTTAATTTTAACATTTCTATCTTACCTCATTACCGGGCCTGGTTGAACTATGACAGTTTTTTTATTAGTTAATATCTGGTATTTTTTTTTGATAAGGTAATAGTCAATATCTGGTAGGGTGGCAAATGGGCGGGTTGGGTTGAATTTGGGGGGGTTATAATGGGTTATTGCCCAACCCAGTCCAAAGTTTACTTGAGCTAAGATGAGTTGTGTTAAGATGGGTTAAATAATAGGTCATAACCTAACCCGCCTACTCAACCCAATAGTAAATATTCATGCTAATCCTATAGAATGCCATAAGCCAAATCGAACACGATCTTGGTGTAAAACTGTTTGTCTAGTATTGTTCCCATTTTGTAGTTTAAAGAAAAATAATCATATTTTTTGTTGTAAATTAAGACTCAACGTGCCCTATAGATTAATTAAGTTTTAGTTCCATGTATCTAAATGTAACACCCCGTAAATTTGACTTAGGTATGAATGAGTTAAAGGAATAGTAAGGATATATTTTGAACATGTGAAGTCCCATCGGGATGATTATGGGTGGAAATAGTTGTTTCAAAATCAAGATGGAAAGTGAGGTGCATAAGATTTGGCAAAATCGACTAACTTTGCAGAAGGTCTGTCTTCCAGAAGGTTTTAGTGAAAATGTGTAAGGAATATGGGAAAACTCAAAGCATGAAAGTTGTAGGCCTTTGAAATAGCTTTCCAACGATATATTGTGGAACCCAAACGGAGCTCTGTGCAAAAAGTTATGTTCGTTTTACAGAATGGTATGCAACCACCGCGGTCCGCCGCGTTTTACCGTGACCGCGGTGGCAAGGCAGTGTTCCAGCGATTTACCTCGGTCGGGACCGCGGCCGCGCCAACCGGGACGCGGTGGACGACTTGGGAAGTCATTTTTTTAGCCCTATTTCGTCCCCCACAGCCCCAAAACATGAAATCTTGCTCTAGGAAGTAAAGCTCTCAAAAACCTAACTCCTTAAGGGTCCCTCCACCACCCAAGGTAAGTTCTAATGGTGATTCTAACTAAATTTCAATTTCCCAACATCTTATTAACATGGGTAAACCCTCCATATCATTAGATATTCGATTGGAACATCATTGTTGAGAGACGGAAGCCTAGAACGCGAATTCAAAGGGTTGAACTTCAAAAAGGTAATGTCTTCACCCTCTAATTGATTCTAGCATTGGTTTAATGATTATAAATCCTAGTTCATGAGATATGAGTGGTTGGGTTTGATAGAAAAGCATGAACGATTATAGGGTTGGGGTGTTGAGTGTTGATTATTGGTTAAGGGTGTTGTTTGCCTTATGGGTGATGAAGAGTAATGTTGGTGTAATCATTTGAGACCTTAGAATTTATCTAGGAACAAGAGGATGGGTTGTTGGGTGTAGAGACACAATTAATAAGGACTATGAAGCTTTATTTTCACCAAGTGTTTGATAAAGTGCTTAAGTGACCAAAACATGAGCATTATAGCTAATATGGAATCCCTTTGACTTGTATTGCTATAGATTAAAGTTGAAGGATTGACAAACGTTGTATTACGCTCAAGAGCAGGAAGTTAAGGTATGTAAGGCTAACTCTTTACGTTTGGGAATGTCTATGATTCTCCCTACGTCCCATTCCTTTTGATCATTACCAGTTTCCTCAGAAAGGAACTATGCCTTATTTCCCTGAACAGTAGTAGGACTTCTAGTCTCTAGATGGCATATTCTCATAATCATTCGATATTCTATGAGTTTCAGTTATGACAAATCAACTTATTATGAATACTCATCTCAGTCTAATCCTATTCACCATTCCAGTATCATGTAACCCAGTATGGCTCATTATTTCAGTATCATGTATTGTAATATGATTCTCAGTTCCTGATTTTATATTCTTGAATGTTGAACACTTGTATTTGGGCCTGAGGCCGCAGTTTATGCTTTATGCATTTTGGACCTGAGGTCGCAGTTATGTATACGTATACTTGGGTCCGAGGCCGCAGTTGTGCACACACACACACACACACACACACACACACACATATATATATATATATATTGGGCCTGAGGCCGCAGTTTAATATTCAGTTAAACAGGTTGTTCATCATTCAGAAGAGGGAGTATTCACATCCTTACTTCCTTGTTCAGTTATCAGTTTATCAGCTAGCAGTTCCGTTTCAGTTTCAGTATTTACAGTTCTTTTGTTCAGCTATTTTACATACCAGTACAATTCAAATGTACTGACGCCCCTTTTGCCCGGGGCCTGTATCTCGCGATACAGGTAACGATTTTCAGCTTGCTAGGACATCTCGTATCAGCTATTGGTGAGCCCCAGTCTTTCGGGGCATTATCTCTCTTTTGTTTTAGTCATTATAGTATTTCAGTTAATAAGGTATCCCGGGAACCTTGTCCTGGTAAACAGTTGGCATCTTCAGTATTCTTTAGAGGCTTTGTAGACTATAACCCAGTCAGTCAGATATTAGCAGGCTTTCATGTGTTAGCCTTGTCGGCTACTTGTTTATACTTGTAGACCTTTCCGTATTTTTCGCATCTATGATATTTCAGTCATACTTTTTAGCAGATTATCATGTTTTACATTTACCTCTAGCTCATAGTTATACCACATGTTGATCCAGCTATACAGTTGGTTTGCTCGGTCACATGCAGTCAGGCACCGAGTGCCGTGTTACGCCCAGGCCATGGTTCGGGGCGTGACAAAGCTTGGTATCAAAGCACTAGGTTCAAGAGTCCTAGGGAGTCTATGAAGCCGTGTCCAGTGGGGTCTCTTTTATGTGTGTGTGCGCGCCACACATGTAAATAGTTGACCACCAAGACATCTAGGATTGTTCCATTTCTTTCATACTCTAGATCGGTGCAGTTAGAGCTATGCTTTCAGGAATCTTTCTAACCCGTGCGAATTGCGTATTTCAGAAAAATGCCTGCAAAAAGAAAGTACACCAGGAGGGCCTCAGCTACTAGCCAGGGGCCCACAGCTAATGCTGCTCAGGAGGAGGACACTCCGGCCCAGGGGGTTGCACCGGGTTCAGTGCCCAGTGCTTCAGACATGGATGTCAGGGGAGCTATCCAGTTGCTCACCCAAATTGTTGCCACTCAAGCTCAAAGGCGGGGAACAAGTGATGTTCATGAGACGGGTAGTTCCAGGTCTAGGGAATTCCTCAACATGAAACCTCCCGTCTTCACAGGGTCCAAAAAGGATGAGGATCCGCAAAACTTCATTGAAGAGGTTCAGAAGATATATCGAGTGATGCATGCTACAAACACTAAGGCAGTAGAGCTTGCTGCGTATCAGCTTAAGGATGTTGCCAACACTTGGTATGAAACATGGGAAGAGTCCCGAGGGGAGGATGCGGATCCTGCGACTTGGAAGGAGTTTGTAGATGCGTTCCTTGAGCACTTTCTACCCATTGATGTCTTGGAAGCTAAGGCTTTGGAGTTTGAGAGACTTAGACAGAATGATATGAGTGTGAATGAGTACTACCTCAAGTTCATCTCTCTGGCCAAGTATGCTCCGGAAATGGTACGTGATATGAGGGCCAGAGTTAGGCGGTTTGTGTTGGGGCTTGCAGATGATTTGTTTGCTGATGCTAATATAGCTGCTCAGAATAATGACATGACTATCACTAAGATGGTTGCCTTTGTTCAAGGGAACGAAGACAGGTTGAAAGAAGAAGAGCAGCTACGGAGAGAGAAGGAGAGGGAATTCAGCAAGAGAGCTAAGTCTGCAGGAAATTTCAACCATAGGGGATCTCAAGCAGGAGGCAATCGCCAGTTCTTCAAGAAATCAAAATCAGGACCCGCTCCATCTTCAGCTAGTGCACCGGTTCAGAGGTCCAAGTTTAACAAGAAAAACCAGAATTTCAGAACAGCAGACTCACAGTCACAGGCTAATGTGGGCTATAGAGTCCCTGGTTACCCTATTTGCAACACGTGTGGCAAGAGGCACCCAGGGTTGTGTCGTTTGGGCACAAATGGTTGCTTTGGGTACGGTCAGCAGGGCCACTTCTTGAGGGAGTGTCCATCGGTAACAATGGAGGCAATGTATCTCAGTCCACAAATTCAGCAGCCCATCATAACTCTCAGGCTCAGCAAGGGCGCGGTGCAGCAAAGTCTAATAATGCAGGCGGTGGTCGAAATCGCTTGTATGCACTGGCAGACCGTCAGGATACAGAGGCTCGTGGAGACGTTGTCACAGGTATGCTAACAATATTCACTTTTGATGTCTATGCTCTTATAGATCCGGGGTCCACCCTATCTTATGTAACCCCATATATTGCAAAGAAATTTGGGATAGAACCAGAAAAGTTGTGTGAACCCTTTGAAGTGTCCACTCCAGTTGGAGAATCAGTTATAGCAAGGTGTATCTATAGGGGATGTCCAGTCAAAGTGCATCATCGTCTTACTGCAGCAGACTTAGTAGAATTGGAGATGGTAGACTTCGATGTGATCATGGGCATGGATTGGTTAGAGTCCTGTTATGCCACAGTGGGTTGTAGAACCAAAATAGTAAGTTTTGAATTTCCTGGTGAACCAGTCTTAGAATGGAAGGGTGATGTAGTAACACCTAGGGGTAGGTTTATTTCCTATCTTAAAGCCAGAAGGATGATCTCCAAGGGATATATCTATCACCTGGTTCGAGTTAAGGATGCAGATGCTCAGATTCCCACTCTCCAATCGGTACCAATTTGTAAATGAGTTTCCAGAAGTGTTTCCCGAAGATCTCCCTGGAGTCCCTCCCGATAGAGAGATTGACTTTGGAATTGATCTACTTCCAGGCACTAAGCCGATATCTATTCCGCCTTACAGAATGGCTCCATCAGAGTTGAAAGAGCTAAAAGTCCAATTGAAAGATCTTCTAGATAAGGGATTTATAAGGCCAAGTGTCTCACCTTGGGGCGCACCGGTCTTGTTTGTCCGAAAGAAGGATGGGTCTTTGCGTATGTGCATTGACTATCGTCAGTTGAATAAAAGTCACCATCAAGAACAAGTACCCTCTTCCCAGAATAGATGATTTATTTGATCAACTTCAGGGTGCCCAGTGTTATTCCAAGATTGACCTCAGATCGAGATACCATCAGTTGAAGGTTAAGGAAGTTGATATTCCAAAAACAGCTTTTAGGACTCGATATGGGCATTTCGAATTTTTGGTAATGTCATTTGGTTTAACGAATGCACCAGCAGCTTTCATGGACCTTATGAATAGGGTCTTCAAGCCTTATCTTGATTTGTTTGTTATCGTGTTTATTGATGACATCTTGATTTATTCCCGTAGGCGAGATTGACCATGCAGAACATCTCAGAATTGTGTTGCAGACACTGCAGGATCACAGGCTATATGCAAAATTTTCTAAGTGTGAATTCTGGTTGAAATCAGTAGCGTTTTTGGGCCATGTCATCTCAGGGGAAGGCGTGAAGGTGGACTCTCAGAAAATAAAGGCAGTGAAGAATTGGCCTAGACCCACCTCAGTATCCGATATAAGAAGTTTCTTGGGTCTAGCAGGCTATTACAGGTGTTTCGTAGTGGGATTTTCTTCTATCTCTTCCCCTTTGACTAGATTAACTCAGAAGAAAGTCAAGTTTCAATGGTCGGACGCGTGCGAGAAAAGTTTTGAGGAGTTAAAGAAAAGGTTGACTTCAGCTCCAGTCCTGACACTACCGGAAGGAACCGAAGGGTTTGTTGTTTATTGTGATGCTTCAGGAGTTGGTCTTGGGTGTGTATCAATGCAGCACGGTAAAGTCATAGCCTACGCATCGAGACAACTCAAGGCCCACGAGAAGAATTATCCGACTCATGATCTTGAATTAGCAGCTGTGGTATCCGCGCTTAAGATCTGGCACCATTATTTGTATGGGGTACATGTTGACATTTTTACAGATCACAAGAGTCTCCAGTACATCTTCAAGCAAAGAGAATTAAATCTACGTCAGAGAAGGTGGCTCGAATTACTTAAAGATTATGATGTTGATATCCTCTATCATCCGAGGAAAGCAAATGTTGTAGCCGATGCTCTTAGTCGGCGTTCTATGGGCAGCTTAGCTCATGTTGAGGCAGACAAGCGAACTATGATGAAGGAAGTCCACCGCTTAGCAAGTCTAGGAGTTCGACTTTTGGACTCCGAAGATGGTGGCATTGTTCTCCAGAACAGGGATGAATCCTCCTTAGTAGCTGAAGTGAAGGAAAAACAGTTCAGTGATCCCTACTTATTGCAGCTGAAGGAGGGAATTCACAAACACAAGACTATGGCTTTTGAACAAGGGGGAGATGATGGTACTTTGAGATACAGAGGCAGACTATGTGTTCTAAACGTAGATGGGCTTAGAGAGAGGATTATGTCAGAAGCCCACAATTCCAGGTATTCTATTCACCCAAGTTCCACAAAGATGTATCACGATCTTAAGGAGGTTTATTGGTGGAACGATATGAAAAAGAATATAGCAGATTTCGTGGCTAAGTGTCCAAATTGCCAGCAGGTGAAAGTCGAACACCAGAGGCCTGGCGGTTTAACTCAGAATATAGAAATTCCCATTTGGAAATGGCAGATGATAAACATGGACTTCATAACAGGTCTACCTCGCTCGCTCCGGAAGCATGATTCGATTTGGGTGATTGTAGACCGACTTACCAAGTCAGCTCACTTCTTGCCAGTAAGGACTACAAATTCGGCCGAGGATTATGCCAAGTTGTATATCAAAGAAATTGTCTGGTTGCATGGGACTCCTTTGTCCATTATCTCAGATCGTGGTGCCCAGTTCACAACGAACATTTGGAAATCCTTTCAGAAGGGATTGGGCACAAGGGTGAACCTCAGCACCGCTTTTCATCCTCAGACAGATGGCCAGGCGGAGCGCACCATTCAGACTCTTGAGGATATGTTGAGAGCGTGTGTTATTGATTTTAAAGGTAATTGGGACGATCATCTACCTCTCATTGAGTTTGCTTACAATAACAGCTATCACTCTAGTATCAAGATGGCACCGTACGATGATCTGTATGGGCGAAGGTGTAGATCACCAATTGGTTGGTTCGAAGTCGGAGAAGCGGAGTTATTAGGACCCGATTTGGTCTATCAGGCTATGGAGAAAGTCAACTTGATACAAAGGCATTTAAAGACGGCTCAAAGTCGCCAAAAGTCCTATTCGGACGTATGGCGTAGAGACTTAGAGTTCCAAGTTGATGATTGGGTGTTTCTAAACTATCGCCCATGAAAGGCGTTATGAGATTTGGGAAGAAGGGGAAACTTAGTCCCTGCTATATTGGTCCATATAGAATCCTGCGAAGGATCGGACAGGTGGCTTATGAGTTAGAATTGCCACAAGAACTAGCTGCTGTACACCTAGTGTTTCATGTGTCCATGTTGAAGAAATTCATGGGAGACCCGTCACTTGTGGTTCCTACAGAGGTTATAGGGGTTAAAGACAGCCTATCTTATGAAGAAATTCCAGTGGCTATTCTTGATCGTCAAATTCGCAAGCTCAGAACTAAGGAAATTGCTTCAGTAAAAGTGCTTTGGAGGAATCAAAAGATTGAAGAGGCTACATGGGAAGCCGAGGAGGACATGAAGTCCAGATATCCCCATCTCTTTGAAGAGCAAAAGGAAAATGTGGAAGGTAATTAACCTTTCCATTCAGGTCTTATATTATAATCTCCATGTCCTTCAGTATTTACTCAGCTTAGTATTTAGTAATCACGTGCTCGTTCAGTTTGATATACATGTATTCATGATATTTCAATATTCTCATATCTCCATCACACCCGTTTAATGTCCATAAATAGCCGTAGTTGCAGCCAGGACCATCATTCGAGGACGAATGATTCCAAGGGGGAGATAATGTAACACCCCGTAAATTTGACTTAGGTATGAATGAGTTAAAGGAGTAGTAAGGATATATTTTGAACATGTGAAGTCCCATCGGGATGATTATGGGTGGAAATAGTTGTTTCAAAATCAAGATGGAAAGTGAGGTGCATAAGATTTGGCAAAATCGACTAAGTTTGCAGAAGGTCTGTTTTCCAGAAGATTTTAGTGAAAATGTGTAAGTAATTTGGAAAAACTCAAAGCATAAAAGTTGTAGGCCATTGAAATATCTTTCCAACGATATATTGTGGAGCCCAAATGGAGCTCTGTGCAAAAAGTTATGCCCATTTTACAGAATGGTATGCAACCACCACGGTCCGCCGCGTTTTACCGCGACCGCGGTGGCGAGGCAGTGTTCCAGTGATTTACCGCGGTCGGGACCGCGGCCGCGCCAACCGGGACGCGGTGGATGACTTGGGAAGTTATTTTTTTGTCCTATTTCGTCCCCCACAGCCCCAAAATATGAAAACTTGCTCTAGAAAGTAAAGCTCTCAATAACCTAACTCCTTAAGGGTCCCTCCACCACCCAAGGTAAGTTCTAATGGTGATTCTAACTTAATTTCAATTTCCCAATATCTTATTAACATGGGTAAACCCTCCATATCATTAGATATTCGATTGGGACATCATTGTTGAGGGAAGGAAGCCTAGAACTCGGATTCAAAGGGTTTGAACTTCAAAAAGGTAATGTCTTCACCCTCTAATTGATTCTAGCATTGGTTTGATGATTATAAATCCTAGTTCATGAGATATGAGTTGATGAGTTTGATAGAAAAGCATGAACGATTATAGGGTTGGGGTGTTGAGTGTTGATTATTGGTTAAGAGTGTTGTTTACCTTCTGGGTGATGAAGAATAATATTGGTGTAATCATTTGAGACCTTAGAATTTATCTAGGAACAAGATAATGGGTTGTTGGGTGTAGAGACACCATTAATAAGGACTATGAAGCTTTATTTTCACCAGGTGTTTGATAAATTGCTTAAGTGACCAAAACATGAGCATTATAGCTAATATGGAATCCCTTTGACTTGTATTGCTATAGATTAAAGTTGAAAGGATTGACAAACGTTGTATTACGCTCAAGAGCAGGAAGTTAAGATATGTAAGGCTAACTCTTTATGTTTGGGAATGTCTATGATTCTCCCTACGTCCCATTCATTATGATCATTACCAGTTTCCTCAAAAAGGAACTATGCCTTAGTTCCCTGAATCGTAGTAGGACTTCTATTCTCTAGATGGCATAGTCTCATAATCATTCGATATTCTATGAGTTTCAGTTATGACAAATCAACTTATTATGAATACTCATCTCAGTCTAATCCTATTCACTATTCCAGTATCATGTAACCCAGTATGGCTCATTATTTCAGTATCATGTATTGTAATATGATTCTCAGTTCCTGATTTTATATTCTTGAATGTTGAACACCTGTATTTGGGCCTGAGGCCGCAGTTTATGCTTTATGCATTTTGGACCTGAGGTCGCAGTTATGTATACGTATACTTGGGCCCGAGGCCGCAGTTGTGCACATATATATATATTGGGTCTGAGGCCGCAGTTTAATATTTAGTTAAACAGGTTGTTCATCATTCAGAAGAGGGAGTATTCACATCCTTACTTCCTTGTTCAGTTATCAGTTTATCAGCTAGCAGTTCAGTTTCAGTTTCAGTATTTACAGTTCTTTTGTTCAGCTATTTTACATACCAGTACAATTCAAATGTACTGACGCCCCTTTTGCCCGGGGCCTGTATCTCGCGATACAGGTAACGATTTTCAGGTTGACGATTCAGCTTGCTAGGACATCTCGTATCAGCTATTGGTGAGCCCAGTCTTTCGGGGCCTTATCTCTCTTTTGTTTTAGTCATTATAGTATTTCAGTTAATAAGGTATACCGGGAACCTTGTCCCGGTAAACAGTTGGCGTCTTCAATATTCTTTAGAGGCTTCGTAGACTATAACCCAGTGAGTCAGATATTAGCAGGCTTTCATGTGTTAGCCTTGTCAGCTACTTGTTTATACTTGCAGACCTTTCCGTATTTTCCGCATCTATGATATTTCAGTCAGACTTTTTAGCAGATTATCATGTTTTACATTTACCTCTAGCTCATAGTTATACCACATGTTGATCCAGCCATACAGTTGGTTCGCTCGGTCACATGCAGTCAGGCACCGAGTGCCGTGTTACGCCCAGGCCATGGTTCGGGACGTGACACTAAATTTCACATCAGTTTGTACTAAAATTTTACGTACTTATTGTTTTATCAAACATAGTTATTGTTTATTTTTTAGTTTTATAAAATTGATCTTTTTCAAAGATATTACTCTACAATTAATAACATAAGATCACCCTTTGCACTTTTTAGTATGTATTTCCTATTTAAGTCACATTTACCTCCTATAAGTAATATTGAAAGTATGAAAATCATGACCATAATGAGTCTTAATGTGCTATATCATATCAATTTCAATGATTATTATATATCAAAAATCAAAAGTAAAAAAAAAACAAGTATCACTGTTTAAAAATTAAGGGTTTTAACGTGAATGGACATTTGATCATTCATTATGGCTATATAACTAATGAACTGTGACGTGAGAGTTAGTGGGTCTATGGTTTGGAATCTCACGGGTCAGAGATGGGCACTTATACGGGTCGATATGGGCCGACATTTTTTTATGGGTCACTTTGGGCATAGCCCAAATCAGCCCAACCAGCAAAATACATGTTGCCTAACCCATTAAGACTTGGGCGGATTGGGCGGGTCGGGCGGGTCAAATGGCTGTGGCTGATTTTGCCACCACTACTATCTGGTATTCTCATTCTCATTCACCATTAGTAGAGACAGTTTCCTACATGGTCAATGAATGAATCATGCATCCGTGTCGTTTGGTTCACATGCTAGGTACGTGTAATTGAAATGTAGGAATTGATTGTGTGGTGATTAATAATGTTGGAATCTATATGGGTCAAAATTAGACCTGAGAAATTCGGCACGTGAAGACATAAGGCCAAGGTCGGACAGGCCGAGGTCGGACAGGCCAAGGTCGAACAGGCCAAGGTCGGACCATCACCAATAAAGCCAAGGTCGGACTGTCATCAGTAAAGCTGAGGTCGGACCGTCATCAATAAAGCCGAGGTCGGACAGGCCAAGGTCGGACAGGCCGAGGTCGGACAATGATGAAACAACTCGTCTGCTTTGGAATCCTCAAAAGGAATATTCTACCGAATATTCCCTCTAATTGTACCTTTTCTTTTAATATTTTTCTAGGAATACCCCTTATAAATAGGAAGGGAGGACTACCCAAAAAGGGGGCTGGGGCTCTCTCCCTCTTCCTCTTTCTAGAAAAATATGTAAACACTCCTCCCAGAAGAGAGGAGAGGATCTGTGATCCTAGACCTTGATCAGATCCAAAAAGGGTCCAATGGTTCTTGTATTTTGTCTATCATTCATCTTTATCAAATAAAAGAAGATCCGACTCACTCAAGATCGGGTGAATCTCTTCCTTTATCTACATTTTATTGCCATTTAATGTTATTCAATGCATCTTTCTTTATGCTATTAAATCTGGCTATACTCACACCCAATATTTATTCTCGGCTATGTTTTTCTATTCATATTATTCGTCTCGGATCTAGAGTTAATTATCTTTAACTAGGATTTACCCCTTCATCTTTTTGATTGATTTGCTAAAAAAGTGTTTAATAACTTTTGAGTCAAACAGAATCATTATGCGGTAAATAATAATAATGAGTTTATTATTCAAGGATTTCTTCTTTTAAAGACAAAATGTCTTTAAATAGTTCAATTTTCATTTTGCTATTACACGTATTCTTATTTCATATTCTACTACATACTAATACATAGATTATTAAAGTAACTTAATGCGAGTGTTATTTAATATTGTAAATCAAACGTTTTCGTACTTGGGTTAAAAAAATTGGATATCACCTCTCTTGTTGTAAAACTAGTTTTAGTTTTATGAAGTGTTGGGGCGAGTGTTTGCAACAAATAATTTGTGATATAAAAATAAATTGCAACCACAATATAAATATGAAGAAACATAATTGTATTGATAAAATTATGCGGGTACAATTCTATTTTATCCCTTGATTCTTCCCTCCGATTTGTTATCCGTAATTCGAGGGTTGAAACAACGTATTTCTTGAACGTAAGGTAATATGCATCTCCTTGATGTATTTGATAATCAAGAAGCAAGTAGCATCACTCTATTTGGATCTTGAATGTTGCTAAAACTTTGAGCAAGACATTTGATATGTCTTTAATCTCTTAATGAATATTCCAAGAGTTTATAGAATTTTGGAGATCGTATATTTGATCTCTTTGTGCATATTCCCAGTGTTTATGGAATTGCTGAGATCCTCTTTGAAGAACATATGTAGCCTTATTTATAGGCATGAATTAGGGTTTGGATGAAGTAGCCACCAAGTAACCCTAATAGACTCATAATATTTCAAGAGTTGTCTTGAATTTAGGATTTATTTTGATTTGTTAAAATTTCAGTGTTGTCTACAAATGCCCCCTACTTCAAGGTTTGTCGAGGTGTAGGCTTGCTGAAACTTGAAGACGAGACTTGAAGTACCCGACCATCACAACAGATAATCTTGAAACTTGAAGTTTTTGGTTTGTAGGAGGAAGAGATGAAGGGCAGAATTTGTCCCATTGGGCGTGCCAATTTGTTTGCAACAAATTATCTCTGATACAAAAATAAATTGCACCCACAATATAAATATGAAGAAACATAATTTTATTGATAAAATTATGCGGGTACAATTATGTTTTATCCCTTGATTCGTCCCTCCGATTTGTTATCCGTAATTTGAGGGCTGAAGCAGCGTATTTCTCGAACGTAAGATGATATGCATCTCCTTGATGTATTTGATAATCAAGAAGCAAGTAGAATCACTCCATTTGGATCTTGAATGTTGCTAAAACTTTGAGCAAGACATATTTGATATGTCTTTAATCTCTTAATGAATATTCCAAGAGTTTATAGAATTTTGGAGATCGTATATTTGATCTCTTTGTGCATATTCTGAGAGTTTATAGAATTGCTGAGATCCTCTTTGAAGAACATATGTAGCCTTATTTATAGGCATGAATTAGAGTTTGGGTGGAGTAGCCACCAAGTAACCCTAATAGACTCCTAATATTTTAAGAGTTGTTTTGAATTTAGGATTTATCTTGATCTGTTAAAATTTCACCGGGATCCGAAGGTCAATCTTTCTCTATTGAGGGTATAATTATTTCATCAATAAGAAGTTCGTCAAAATTGAATACTCTTAAGATTGGTCTCTCTCATGCATCCTTCATCTAAAATACCAGCTTAAACAATAAAAGAATAAATATAATTTGTTTCAAACATTAATAATTAGTAGCAATAAACAACTAGAGCTATGTGGTCCCTGCCAACTAGAGTCTGTATTTATTTCTAGCTAGACTAGTGCATGCATGGAACCCAAGTAGGAAAGCAAACGTTAATTTCTTCTTATAACGATTGTGTTTTAAGTAAATTTGTCCACATTTCCTCAATGATTCTTTATCTCTACCCGCACAAGCTAATAACTCTGTCTATGAAGGTTTAAACTGATTGGAAAAAAATATGACCTAAGATTCTTAATTTATGCTGAAATTAGGGATGGCAATGCCGCGGGCTACTTAGCTAAAATAATCAAATTCATTTTTTTTTGGAGGATTTTACATAGAATACAACCTTTTTAAGACTTATTTAAATAACTTACAACCACTTCTCAAAATTACATATAATACAACTTATTTTAAAATCTTACCTTTTTAATTAAATTATACATAAATTTTCATCCCTAATATCTCTCTCTTAAAACTCATTATTGAACCTAAAAAATAGGGATTATACCAATTATAGCATATCACTGCATTAAATTTAAAATTATCATATTTTCTCTGTCATCAAATAATATGTCACCGGTCTCTTCGATGTCAAATTCCGAAACTTCTTCCGATCTCTTTGGAGACGGTGATGGATTGAATTAGAACCATTATGTAGGATATTGTATAATAACTATTTATCTGTATACACTTTATTATAAATTAATATTTCTATATTGTATATATTTGCAAAGTGTTAATTAATATTTGTATACTGTCTAGTTTTATATATATAAACTGTTTTGTATATTTTATAATAACATATAATAGGGAATTTACATCCGAAATTATATGTTAATATACAGTATATATAATATCTCCCTATTATTATGAATAATAATTTTTATTTCCACCAAAAGAAAAAAGAATAAAGACTCTCTATCAAAAAAAAAAAAATCTCCGTATTATATTATATGTTATAATGAAAGAACTGAGAATTTACATCCGACATTATGCAACTGAGTCCCTACTTTTATGGAAAATATAGTGTGGGTACGAGATAATGTTAGTAATAATTAATAAATTGAAGAATCTTTAGGAGTTAATTATGGGAAACGTTTCAAAATAGAACTCCCCTTTATTAGGAAATCTACCTTTTGCTAGAGTATATATTTTATACATTTGTTGTAGAATATGTTATTCTATTATTAGTTGTAGATTATGTAATATTTTTAGAATTCATAGGTAATTAAGAAAATCTCCCTTTTTTTTGGCCCACTAAGAGGGTCTCAAGAGGGAGGCTAGTAAAGTGTAAAAATTTACCTGCACTGGGTATTTATACCAAGTTAATGAATGTGAGACAATGTTTTTGCATATACCCATTTTAGCATACAATCATGGTTGAGTGATATGTATTTTTTATTTAATTTGTTAATTCTTAAGGTTAATTATTTATTTAAGGTGTAAATACCCGGTGTGAATAAGTACTTACATTAGTAAAGTTTTTGCTTTAGGACCCTACAATTTTGGGGCCCCAAAAATTTTTAGAATTTTTTTGGGGACCCCTAGTGAATTTTATGATTTTTTGCTTTAGTAAAATAAAATTACAAAACTTTATAAAAGAAGAAAGGAAAAAAGATTACTCACTTTTTAATAGTAGAAATATTTATAATTTCAATTAAACTATTCAGATCTTCATATTAGAAAATAATTTTTTTTATAACAAGATCCACGGCAATGTATTGCTAACACATGGTTAAATATCTTACTAACTTGAATTAACAAATAATAATATTACTATGAGATGTTTGTTGCAAACTTAAAGGCTTTATGTCTTATAAGAATATTAGACAATAAATATTAAGTACGAAAAAAAAAGGAAAGGCGACACTAAGTTTTTGGATGTGTATATGTATATAATTTAAGGTCTCTTAATTAAAATTAAACTTTAGAACACTAATATTATTGAGCCGCCCCTATTACCCATGTGTTTATGCCACTCACGCGTCGTTTAGCACCCTTCCCCGCCCCTGATTGAAGTAACCTCACCCTGTAGAGAAGCCCATGGTTGTGGAGAAGTTCCTATGGAGCTGATGTAACACCACCCCGTGGAGAAGGAGTAGCAGCCTCCACTAATGGTGTAGAAATAGGAGAAGGATCCTTGATTGATGTAGAAAAACCAGGTGCATGAGTTATGTCCGACCACGTTCACGAATACGAGACAACACCACTAAGAACCTTGACTGAAGCTTTTGGTAGTGCAAGTAACACGTTGTAACCTCATAAACAAAAAGTCTTAGTATATGGAAGTAGATTGGCAGGTAGAGGACTACCCTACGCCGATAGGTTATCAAATAAAATCTGTCAATAAAAGAAAGAAGAGGATGAACAAAAGAAACTACTAGGATTTAGGCAAATTGAAAGAGTACTTATCAAACAAAATACGCCGACAAGTAAACACTCATAAAGGAGTAGTTATGCATATTACTATTGAATTATCAGTAAAAAAATTCAAATAATGATAAAAAAGGAAAAAAACATAGTAAAAGATCTAAGAGAAACGAAGAAATGTGAAAAGAGGAAAAATTCTAATAATAATGAATAATAAAAATAAAGAAAAGAAAAAAATGAAAATGAAAATGAAAACGTGAAAAGCTTAAATAGAACTTCATTCCAATAAAAAAAATATTTCCCAAAACTTAAAATTTGAGTCGAACAGTGGCGCTTCATTCCTAAACCCTAAAAAGCAAATAAACGTTCTAAATACCGATTTGAATATATATCTTGATTACTTATTAATTAATTAAAATCAAAATATAGTTTTTAATGGTGATATTTTTGGGAATTTCAAGCCTAAGACTTAGATCCATCAATTCTACAACAACAACAACAACAATCATCCAATAGAATTCCATTAGTGGGGTCTGGGGAGGGTAGAATGTACTAGATCTTACCCCTACCCCGAAGGGATAGAGAGGCTGTTTCCGGGAGACTCTCGGCTTAGAGAACGGAACCATCAATTCTATGATATGAATTCCTAAATGGACTCCAAATGAAAAACTAAGCATAGGTTTAGACGCCTGAAATTATGAGTAACTCGAATTTTATTTTTATTTCGTAGTTTGACCATGTGGATCTATTGACTTTTTGGGTTGACTTTAATTTTGAACAAGATTTTGATCTCAATGGGAAATTTTTTTCAAACTACAATTGTTATACATATACAACGTACGTATGTACATGAAAATTTCGTATGTATAAAGGTAATATGTTAGTAATGTACTCATTTTTGAGTTCACCAAAATACCCTTAGCAGCTAACTAAAAGTTCATCAAAACAGGGACTTTGGGGTCTTTCACCTGAAGTTCTCAAGTTCCCTTACAACTCCAAAACTCCGATTTCCTTCGCATTGTCTGAAGCTGGCTATGCAATTCTCATTTGTTTTTTAGTAACCGGGAAACTTCAGCTCTAGAGCTGAAGTTTTTGTCTTTGTAATCGGAAAACTTCAGCTATAGAGCTGAAGTTATTTAGTTCATTGTATGTTTACTACCCCAAATAACACTCTTTTCACATAAACTTCAGCTATAGTTCTATTTAATTACTACTAATTATTTCCCCACAAACTACAGAACCTTCAATTTACTACATTATCAACAACTGTAGTATTCTACGCAAGGCAAAGAAGAAAGAAGAAGATGCATTCTGTGAAGGAGAAAGTAAGCAACGCAGTGGAGAAAGCAGCAGCAAGGACAAAGGAAGAGGTAAGCAACGCAGCGGAGAAAGGAAGCTGAAGTTTTTTAAAAAGTGGATACAAGTTAAAAGTTTTAAAAAAAAATGGGTATAGGTTAAATGGGGGCGACCAAATAGGACGCCCCGTGCAATTTCTACTACTATTGCACCCATTACACTTCTGAAATTATAATTTTAATTTTTTTTAAAGTAGTGATTTTCTTTTATCTAGATCTGTACTCCGTGTGGAAAATATTGGAATTAATTAGACTCACTGACTATATGCTACACCATCTATTACAACTAATTTTAATATACATATTTCATTTAATCGTATAAGATTTTAAGATGACAAAAGAAGAAAAGGAGTTTCCACCAAATGAAGAAAGAAAAAAGTAGTACTTGATTAATACACAAAATTGACACCAGACATGACCATCTCCCGTGGGCGCCTAATTTTATAAGAAAAAGAAAAGGAAAAGATTAATATAAGTTTTGAACTCACTTGCAGAGATGTATCCAATAACCATCGCATGATATAATACTTTGAGCTTGAATGCACACACTTGTGCCTCATGGACCTTCCCCTAGATACGACCCTGCCCCCTTTCTATGCCCACAATTGCGACTTTTAAAACAAGTCACTTTAATAATTTTTAAACTAGTTTTATGGAATTTCACATTTTGGCATGGCGTATTTCTCGTGCCCTTTTGGTACAAAATCATTTCCAGTTTCCTTAGACAAGGAGAAGCAATTTTGCACAGTTTGTTTTTTTCAGGCAGTAAATAAAAACAAGCTTAAAGCAGTTCCAGACTTCCAATCAATCAAACAAATTAATGGATCAAATCAACTTCTATATCATATTCTCTATGCTGCAACAAACACTTTGACAACCAGAATTACGTTTATACTTTAACTTTCAGGGACTATGTTCTCCAAAAGAAGTCAATGTCAGGCAATTATATGCCTTTGGATTGACCACGGGGAGTAATCATGCTACGCAAATGAATCTAGTTTTCTCATAATGTGCAAAAAGAAGGGCGAGAGACTGTATATATAGAGTAATATAATGCAGAACTTGTTCCTTGCGCCCCTTAGAGAAGAACGTAGAGAGTTAAGGCATAATATGTTAGACAGCAAAAAATAAGAGGCCGGTCAATTACCAACAAGCTTTGCCTGAAGAAGAAAGACGCAACAGAATAGTATTCGTACCAACTATTGTTCAACACAACAACAACAACAAAAAACCAGTATAATCCCACAAGTGGGGTCTGGGGAGGATAGTGTGTACGCAACCTTACCCCTGCCGTGAGAAGGTAGAGAGTCTGTTTCCGATTTGTTGTTCAACACCATGGCAACAAGGTAGCATGTCCGATGATATATACAACGAACAGCATCACATACATAATCACATAGTTGTAGAATGGAAACTTTGAAATAAATAGAATCATAAAGCACTACAGAGTAGTCTAAACAGGTAATTTCTTCCGCTTGGAGCCGCATTCTACAAGGCAGACACAGAGAATATCTTTTTTACTATCATACTTTCTTTTGTTTCTCTTCCTTTTAAAACTGACTCTCATCATTCATATCTTACCGTGTAGAATATAAGGAATCAACAACAACAAACCCAGTGTAATCCCACAAGTGAAGTCTGAATAAGGAATATGTACGCAGACCTTACCTCTACCTTGTGAAGGTAGACAGTCAGAATAAGGAATCAAACAACGATATTCTGTAGAATTAAGAGGTAATCATAGCATGCATCCAGACTCTGGATTCCAGAAATAGGAGTTGAATGACAGTCACTTAATTCCCGCCCCTCTGTAATTACAGACGATTGGCTTCTCAAACAGATTTGATTATGAACATCTCCAGATGATACCAAAGCATTAAAAACATCAAGTAGGATCAAGACAATACACGACACGCTAAATGATATTGGACATATTGTGGAAGCACTCTCTGCCTAGAGGCTGAGACTTCAGACATTTCCAAGGTCTAAGGTGAAAACGAAGAAAGAATGCGATTGAAGTATTATAATGGAAACCAAAACTTTAGACGTGAAATGTCAAATGGCATGACATTTTGACTATTTCAGGTGAAGAGAGATATTGACAAAGTACATAAGCAGCTTCAGCAAACAAACTAGATGTAGTTAAACAATCCAATTGCATGATGCTAAGCATTAAGAGCAAATTAGAATTTCAAGCATGACTGATAGGAAAGCATATTAGCATCCGCGCAACCAGAAGATATGGGATTGTGTAAGGATAAAGATACCGAGAGATATCACATGGCCAATAATGAATTAGCATTATCCGACTAGGTGACCTGGAAAAATAAGTCCAAAGTAGCTGTACATGACAAATTCCAATTGGGGGATGAACTGCTGGCCTCCAATCATATTACTCGTGTCTCATTCAGTTCTTAGAGTAATTAGTAACCCTTTTTTTTTCTTTGAGGTTGGTGAGGGGGGAGGGGGAGAATGGAATGCTTAGCTATAAAATAACTAGCTTAGTTCTGCAAATTATTTCAGCAAACAGAATATATGCAAGTGAATATAGATCAGTATACAAGGTGTCAAGGTCATCGATTACGCAAATATGAAGTTCAGGAGATGACACTTCTCAAAATAAGCACAGAGAAATTTCATCAATGTTATATTTCCTCTTTTTGTTTGATAAGTTAGAGCTATTGCATGAAGATTCTTATGTATACATTTGTACGTGGAGGTTTTCTATATATAGGATTAATCACCATATAAAAGAAAAGTCAGGAGTTAAATAGTTACTTCTCTTTCCTTCCAGTTAATTTAATGGATAAAATGATATTCTTTCAACTGGAACATTGTCGAATTACAAAACAAAGTTAGGTATAAATAGGATGTGCAATCAGATCTTCACAAATCAGAATCAATAACAAAGACAATGAGTATTCCGCAAGCCCGACTTCAGATACCCTGAGCATTCCAATGACAAACACAATGCGTTTTGCAGGAAATGGATCATAATAAATTCCAAATGAGGACTTCGGAACCAGTAGACCTCATAACCCCCTCCCCACCCGAAAAAGACCAAGAAAAAACTATGAAATACTCCAGTTCTTGTAATAGTACTTAAACAAAATTCCAGAAGATCCATTTTTGATCAGTAATATTCCCAGAAGATCAACTAAATGGAAAAAGAAAAAGTTGTTTGCAGCATCTGTAGGTGTTTTTCCTACAAAAAACTGTAAATGGAATAGGTCTTTGTCCACCAAATGTGAATTTTCAGAGGAAAGCCATTTCTCAATGTCGTTTTGCACGACTATCACAGCAATATGATCGAAAATTTGGCTCCTTTTGTGTATTTATTGCTTAGCCATTGTGTTACTTTCCTTCAACAAATATTTGCATGAATATAAAGCTTTCACTTGGAGCTGTGACCAGAGGTAGAAATTACTTTGGCAGGAAAATTTTGATTGCATAAACGTTCCAAAAAGAAAATTATATTTCATTCATCAAACCATACGGAGATGAAGAGACAAAGTTTTGCAGTTTATTGTTTCGTCAAATATCTAGACAAATATATTCGAAGTAAGCAGTGGATGCAGTTATGTGTCTAACAACATGCACTTCTGTTAATCTATAAAATGTTGATTTCATTGGAAAATAGATGCACCTCGAGATTTTTTTTCAGGCCAATTTTTAGAGGCCAACAGGTACTCTTATCTGATTTATCTCATGCCATATGTTAATTCGAATTATAGCCAAATTCCCACCATCAGTACAACTTTATTTTGTTTTACGTTAGATGTTAATGTTTCGTGAAGCAGAACCAAGGCTAGATTAATTCACAATATCATCCAAAAACTAAAAAGAAAATAGAGGAAAATAAAAACAATCAAATTGAATAAGTTCGACTGACCTTTTGAGTGAAACAAGTTACAACAACATGTGCCACATAATAAGCATGTTAGCAAACAAAATGATGACGTACAGTGGCAGCAGAATATATAGATCTTGTTCTATGAAGGCTTAGGCTAAATCACCACCACTCTGTTGCCACAAATTGATGATATCAGTAGCCTGATTAAGAAGAATAATCACCTGCTTCTGTGATATCCAAGGTTTACTCTCCAGCATGATTTTAAGCTCCTCCCAAGCATCTTTTCTAGGCCAAAAATAATAGGGGCTCAATGGAATCGTACCATGACCAGGAATTACTTGGTCCAGTGCAATTCCAATGTTCTTCTCCATCCAAATAAACTTCAACACTAGCCTAGGTTTCTCCAGCGGCTTAACTACCACTCCAAGCTTCTGTACATCCATTAGATGGTAAGAGTCAAACACCAGACTGAAAACGTTGCAAATATAACTAACTGTATAAAACTTAAACACCACAATAAAGATATAACACGACTAAATAAATTAAAGTATTCAAGCAAACAGATGTAGTGGATTGAACTGCTATCTATCAATTTGGTCAAAGAAAAAGATTACAACAAATAGGCCTCAAAACCAAGCTATTAGGCGTTGGCTGTATGAATCCTCAATATCATAAATGTTTTGTTTGGTCCGTAGTTTTTCAATACTCCGTACTGAAGGATTATCTAACACCAGGGGTTCTCTAATATATTCTAGTGGTTATATCTCTAATATACTACGCCTTTTCTGATAAGCACTACTCTTCTTCTTGATATGAATTTTCAACATCCGTTTTTTTCTTTCGTTTGCTAGATCTGGCTGGATTCCTATATATTCTAAATCTTTTAAAATAACTTCTTTCCATACAATTTTAGTGCCACCGCTTCCTCTTTTAACACCTTCAATCTCCATGTTTTCACATCTAAGAACCCGTGCATCTGGAAGCCAATGTGACCGTCTTAAGTGACATTCTCTCATTTATCCTCTATATATGCTCCTTGGCCTTCTGTAACATCCTTATCTCCGCGATGCTCATCTTGTGGATATGCTGGGCTTAACCGTTTAAGATGCCCAACAATCACTCTCATACAACATTGCCGGCCTTATAGTCGTTCTATAGAACTTGTGTTTCATTTTGGTACCTATCACATAATACTCCTATCACACTACTCTACTTCAACCATCCCACTTAATGCTATCCGTAACTTCTCCATCTACCATTCCATTCTCTTGAAACATTGAGCCCAGAGGCGGACCTACACTGCAGGTTGAGGGTCACGTGACCCCGTTAGCCTCGGCAAAAACTCTGTATATATATTTTACATATATTTGTACATACACCTGGGACCCCTTAAATATTTTACTTGTGTCCCCATACATAAAAAGGCTGACGGAAGAATGCTTATGGGGGGCGCTTTAGTTTGCTCCTTTTGCTGGTGGATGACGTGGGTTCGAGACTATCTTCAGCCTTTTTTCCTCCTTCCTATTTTGTGCGTAATTCTTTGAATTAGTGCACTAGAGAGCTTTATTTATTACTTTTATATTTTGTTGAAGCCATTGTAGTATAGTATTACTTAATTAATTTTATTCTTCTTCAAATCCCTCTCTTAAAATTAAAAGTTTCAAATTGCAACTTATCGCTCCACAAATAGAAAAATACAAATCATTCTGCCACAACCTTCTTCAACAATCACTGCTTTATTTATTACTTTTATATTTTGTTGAATTCAATTGTAGTTTAGTATTCATATATAATAGTCAAGTTAATTAATTTTAATCTTTTTCATATCTCTCCCTTAAAATTAAAAGCTTCAAATTACAACTTATTGCTCCACAAATAGAAAAATACAGATCATTCTGCCACAACCTTCTTCAACAATTACTTTGACAAAGTAGCGGATATCCGTCAACTCCGACTCGGCAACGGCAACTAAGAGTATGAGACTCTTCTTTAGTTCTATGACTATTAATATGCCCTTAATCTTGATTTCTTTAGTAAGTTTTTGTTAATTTTGGATGTTTGAACACCCTTTTGATCACCGACCCTTTTTCTATTTGAGAAAAAAATTAGAAATTTAAAGTTTGAATCAGGTTTAAATCAAACACTTCCCCTTTCCGGTAGCACCCAATTTGCAAAGAAAATCTCTCCCTTTCGGTGCTTTCTCTTTCTTTAGAACTTCTTTTTGTTTATACTTGGATGATTAGTCATCATACTTATTAAGATTTCAAAGAGTTGCACATCAAATTTTTTTTGCTAGTAATTACGTATATAATGGTGCCCCCGTTGTGCTCAAATTCTAGGTTCGAGCCTAGATGGTTTCATGGACTTCATTCTGATTTTTATTGACGGTTAGGATACACCTTTGGGTGCAACAGCTAACAAATTTCAGGAGATTGTTCACTTCACACAATTATTAAATAAAAAAAGGTAAAGAATTGAACCAAAATTACCTCTTTTTGAAGAGGAGCTGAGGAGACAGAATCTTGGGTTGATGTTTCTTCAGCAAAAGATACGGCTGAGGTTGCAAAGACGCCAAGATTTCTTCTGGGTTTAAGTGCTGAGACATTGAAAGGTCGAGAAAGAGACTGCTGCTGCTTTGTAAAGGAGACAATTTTGGGTGAAAAGTATTTCTGAGAAGAAAATGCAGGAACCCAATTCACGGTGGGTTGTGTAGCTGCTGATAACATCATCTTCAACTGCTAATTATATTTCTATGTTAAAGAGGAGAGGGAGAGAGAGGAAATTCCTATGAAGAAGACATGCTCTGTCTTTGTGTCATGTTCAAATGTATAGATAAGAATACTTTTGTTTTTTTGAAGGCCCAGGCCCTGGAGTTCCTTAATACCCGGCCCGGACATATTTCACTAATGGTTTTTTATATGGAATTTTACCTAGATATACTTAATTATAACCATATTTATTATTTGTATAGAGATTTCTTCTTAATTACATAGTATATTTATATTTATAATTTATATAGAAGAAACATAGGCCTGCCTGCCATCTATACTAGAATAAATAGAGTTTTTCGAAAAAACCTTCTAGTAGAGGAAGACCTCTTAGGGATAAGAGACATAGGGTTAAAGAAAGCCAAAAAAAGATCGCTTGTGTATAATCCTGCATAATCTCGAATGTTATCAGTTCCAGTACGTGGACCAAATAATATAATGCAAGCAAAAGTTCCTAGATTCATGAAGATATAGAACAACATATAAGTTATCATGCTTGCATATCCATCATTTGAGTCTCCAACAATTATTCCAATAATTACATTATTCATTTTAGACGCCAAATCTTCCTCATTTTCTCACTCCGTCTCTTCTAAAACAAGACATGATTAGATATTGGACAGATAAATTACTCCTCGTTGTTGGTGTTGTTATCAAATCAAGTTCAATGGCACATTTTGAGTTATGGATAATTTAGCACCTATTACCGTTGGAGCTAAATATTATTACTTATATAGAAAATTTAATAATTCTTATAAATACATCACTGCGCACCCAATCTTAGTAGCAACATCTAGATTAAAAATAGTTGAGCAAATATTACTTAAAAATTCTGGGTCGCCCATTGATCGAGTTGTTCATTACATCCAAAAATACCAAATATTTTTGGCGGGAAGTTTAATTAAACATTTGTTACATATATTTTTCTTTTAATCGTTTATTTTTGCATTATCAACATAGGGTTGGAAACTCATTTCGCGTGACCTTAGAGTTAGCTAGAGGTTATAAAGAGCTAAACCTATCATTGTAAATATTATGTTGAGTGGTAATACAAATCTTTTCTTCCTCGTCTGAAATTTCTTTTCTTCTCCTTTTCCCCGTCCTCTTATTTTTTTTCTTTATCTTGTGAGTTCTCTGAATCCTGCCTGCGATACCAATATTTGGTAGCATTAACTGAGAATTTTGGGAAAGTTTTTGCTGATCCTATGATTAAATCAAAACAATTGCGGTATGAAGGTACTGTTAAGGAATTCCAAACTGTTCTTAATAGATTAATGACCCAAGTGTCCATTATTACTGGGTAAGCTGTGAGTTGCTTCTTAGGAGGATCGAAACCAAAAATATCTTACACAGTTATACTACAAAATCCCCATACTCTTTCTCAGGTCTGTTGCTTAGCTAGATTATGAAGCAGCCCTAGTAGCTGAAGCTAGAACCCAGAAACACTACTAAGCCTCACCCACTCACTTGAACTCCAAAAAGCCACCTGATCCTAAACCTATATCTTCCTCGCTTACTCCATTCACCAAACCTAATTCATCTACCTTCAACTCTTCCCCGGCCTTAGAAACAGAAGAACTATTTTCCCAGCAGAAATGTAGGAGAGAAGATCCAAGCATCTTTGTTACTTCTGTAATGATAAGTTCACTCTGTCACACCTCCTTTTTACACACCTACCCCGAAGGATAATGCATAAGGGAGTTTTTCCATTTAAAGTGAAATTATTCGAAATGGGATTATTTATTTATTCAGAGTTGCCACTTGGGATAGGTTTGGCTTTTGGTGTCCCAAGTCACCGGTTTAATTTGAATCCCAAATCGAGGAAAATTTTCGACTTCCAAATTGGAGTCTGCGAACCAGAAATTCTGAATAAGGAATTCTGTTTACCCGAGGAAAGGTGTTAGGTACCCCCGGATCCCGTGATTCTAGCACGGTCGCTTAAACTATTATAAATGGCTAAAATCTGATTTTTTATACATGTTATCCTATAGTGTAATTTTTTAGAATTTCACCGCTTTCAATTAAAATTTTTAAAGAAACGTGAACGTCGTTTAAAAAAACGTATTTTTGGATCACGTCACATGAAATGCACCCGGATCCTCAACACATTTTTATTCAACGTTTTGGGATTTGGATTTTGGTTGCATGAAATGCACACCCGTATTTAGGAAGGTAACATTATTAAAAAGCGCGCCTAAAGCGACTAACGCGTTATTAACTTTGCGGGAGGCCATGAAAATTTGCTAAACTGCACGTCCCGAATTCTAAGTATTTTAATATAAACATTTAAAGAGGGCCACGCAATTTATGAGTTTTATTTGGCATGGCGCGCCTCGTTTTATTTTTTGAAAAAGTCATCCTAAAAGTGACTATTATTTTCTAGTGAATTTGTCTCTAAAAGGGCCTAATTAATCAGTTAACATTATCAGTAAACTATCAATTAAGGAATCCGGACTCTCAAACTCAAGTCCACACCTAAACAAGAGGAAAACCTCTTAGTTCAAATGTGCTACCTAGCTTGAGAGGCCCAAAGTTAACAAATATCTTTCAACCTTTAGCTCAATAGTTTGACCAGTGGAATAGGGCCTTCAGCAGTTCCAATGTGATTAATCTGAAATCTAAGAATCAATGAATTTCTGCACCTTAAACAAACCCAAATTGGCGTACAACACATGTGTAAAGCAATCTGTGGTCTTATGATTTGCAAAACATAACTGAAGTCTTGTGAATTTAATTTCAACGGGTACATGATAGATAGTTTCAATCCAATATGAAAGTGTAGGGCTGAAATTAAGTATACTACACTAGAGCCACTTGAAAACACATTTTTATAATTCTAAACGTCTAATAATCCAGGTTAACGTTTCATGGCAGAATAGTCCTACAATTATAAAGCCCAGCAATCTGCTTAATTATAGAATACAACCATAATATGTAGTTAAAATCTAAACTGAGCTAATATTCACTGGCAGAATAGTTATGCAATTATAAGAGTCCAGCAGTCCATTTAATTACAAGTAAGCATCGTTCGAATGAATGTCATAACTAGTATTGAAGCTAATAAAATCTATAAGGACAAGTTCATGTGAAAACTAGGCATTCCTTCTTCATTTAACCTCAAAAGTTGTTCATACACACTGATTCATATTCCAGATCACCTGGGTAAGAAAATGTACCTGGAATTGAAATATGATAAATGAAGAAAGGATCAGCAATAGTAAACTGGATCAACAGTGATAAACCAGCAGCAATACAACCAAAGGATCAATTGAAAGCCAAATTGTATCACTATGACCCAGGAATAAAGACAGATGAACAGCAACTAATGGAATAACCCAAACAGACTTGATTCAACCCAAATTAAATCGAAATCAAACCCAGGACAGCTTCTGAGTTTCAGAAATCAAACACCAGTAATCTTCAAGCTATTTTCATCCTTCTCTAGGCTAAAAAACTTAACTCAATAGTCAGAACTTGGAATTAAGCTATGAACGTTTAATAAAACAGTATTTATTTTGGAGTTTTTGGGCTATTTTTTTTTGGTTTTTAGAAGGTTTCAGATCTGGAAGAACTCTCAAAAATTTCAGCTTTTGGTTTTTGAATTTGAATTTCAAATTTTTCAGATCTCAAAACCTTTGGGGAATTTCTCAGGTGTTCAAAACTTCTAGAAATTTGTGGGGATTTTTCAGATTTCAAACTTTTTGGGGAATTTTCAGGTGCTCAAAACTTTTTGGGAATTTTTCAGATTGTTAAAACTTGCAAATGAAGGCAGGTAGGCTGCTTTTTATAGGCAAGGAAGGGGCAGGAATGTTCTAGAGGTTTTCACTCATTTTCCCCCTTTTTATTTTCATAAATTACTTACTAGTCCTAAAGTTTTGACTTGTTTCTCAAGTTACTGCTTTCAAAATGCTGAAACTTACACTAAGACCCCTTCTAGAAGGATCTAGGGAATTCTATTTTCAATTACTACAAGATTCTCTACTTTGAAACACCTAAAATACCTTTTATTTATTCAGAAATTACTGTTCTATTGTTAAGACTAGCCTAACCCTTCTAAACTAACCATGGTCAACCTAGCACTTCTGAAAATCATTCAGCTATAATCAAATAATCCTTAAAATTGAATTAATAATCTTATAACCTAATGAACCTGATTTAAATCTAATTAATGCGAACCTTAAGGCTAAAGGTATCATTGACAAGCATCAAACTATCAATTGAAACAATTCAAAACAAAATAAAATATCATATAAACACAGTAATACTCAAACAATCCCTGATTAATCAAATTAAACTAAGCCTATTCTTTAATCCTAAATCCAACAATCCAAATTAATCTACTCAGCAACACTAATCATGACTATGGATCAAAGAAAGCAAAAAATCAGAAACTTAAACTAATCAAAAATACAAAACCTAGCATATTAATTTCTGCCATAAAAAATAAAATAGAGCATGGGATTAATCAGAAAAACTAATGGAAGAAGGAAGAAGAGAAAAAAACTCACCTATGCATGGTCAAACAAGGCTGGACTCCGATTCGAGCCTCGGAATAATGTTAATCGTTTGTTCTTCACCAAGAACAAACGAAAATCATTATTTCGTGACTCGAATCCAACACTGGATCCACGAAATTGGAGAAAAATCGAACGATTTGAACTTCTAGGGTTCTGCCGCCTCTACGATTTAAAATTCGAGCAATTCCGGTGATATTCGAAGGAAACCAGTTAGGGATTTGGGAAGAGGGAGGTGAGGAGAGTATAGGGTGTGATTTTTGGAAATTTTGGAGGAGTTAGGGTTTTGGTCCGAGCTTTCGATTTGATATTCGAGGCGATTGGCTCGGATTTGAAGGGAAATAAGGTTGGATATGGATTGGGGAGATGAAGACGGAGCTATGGTGAAAATTTGGAGTTATTTGGAATTTTGCCGCCGGCGGAGGCGATTTCCGGCCGGAACACGGCGGAGGCACGGAGGTACGAGGAAGAGAAGCCTGTCTTTAGGGTTTTCCATTTTTTAAGACACTTTTATTTTAATCTATCACCAATCATGGGCCGTTGGATGAGAGTAAACGGATGGCTTAGATTGATTTATCACTTATTAAACTCAAAACGACATAGTAATCTCCCCATGCTACGTCGTTTCAGGAGTTTCGGAGAGCTGGGGTTTGGACCGGGGAATCAGGCTAATTTGGACGGGTTTTTTTGGGCGGAATTGGGTCTGGGCTGGCTCAAAATTGGGTATTTACTAAGACTAGGCTTTTCTTTTAATTCTTTTTATTTGTTTTCTTTTCTTCTTTTTGTTTTTTATTTACTCTTTTTTTTTATTTAATTCTTCCTGATTTTATTAAATGCAAGGTTAAAAGTAAAAGACACAAATTGACTCTAAAATTAGACTAATTAATTTCCAAAATTAACTAATTCCTAATTTAAAAGAAAACTTAAGGCAAATTTTAAAATTTAAAAGTAGAAATGCAAAAGGACCATTTTTGTTTCTTTATTTTTTTAATATTAAAATGCGTACTATTTGTATTATTGAAATTATATCAATTAAAAAGCACCAAAAATGCAAACAAGGCACAAAATCATGCAATTAATTCCTAAAATTCAAATAATAAAAGAAAAATCCTAATTCTAATGAATTTTATAGGAGTAATTTAAGCGTGGAAAAAATCACGTGCTCACAATGAGGGCCCCGCAATTTATGTGTTTTGTTTGGCGAGGCTCATCTCATTTTTATTTAAAGGCCAACCTAAAGCAAACTATGATTTTTCTATTTATTTTGTCTCTAAAAGGGCCTAATTAATTCACATTTATAAATTCGGGCCTCGAGTTCAAGTCCGAATTCAAACAAAAGGGAGGACCCTCTTAATTTGAATCCGCTACCTAACTCGAAAACCTAAGTTCACATTGTAAACTAATTCCCATATTCCTAATATAATTTTTGAAGGATTTTTGAATTCTAACAATTTTTTGGGCTTTCAAACGTGGCCCTATATAGGAAGGAGGAAAATACAGCTTGTATTAAAATTTGCCCTGCTTTGGGCTTCTTATTATGACACTAGGCCCTATAATCGTGTAAACATATGGGCCTAGTTGCCTAGCCTCATTTTTGATCTCATGAAGTGGGCTTTTAAGCCTGTTGACTTTTTTGTAAACCAAATGTGCCATTTACTGATATGATCGGCCTGGAACTTAACAGTTAATTAATTTCAAAATTGCACCTTAAACAAATTCAGCAATTATCCGTACACTAGGAATATGTGTTAAGACTCATTAATCTACTCATTTAAATTGACATACAGCACAATGTGAATTGTAATTCTAATAGGTATGAAAATCTAATACACGAGTTATTGGCANTAGCACAAAACTCCATTGCAACAAAGAGGGTCTTTGTTGCATTAGCCACCATCTCCTCGTCCGAATATGAAGATCCAACATCAGGGACTCCATTTTCTATCCAACACTAAGAATGAGAAGAAAAAAAAAGTTAATTGTGATGCAGAAAGTTACTTACACCAAAGATCTTCTTGAAAGGAACTAAACCCAACAACCACTTGCAAGTTCTATTTCAAGGACTATGTAATGCACAAAACAACATCTTGTCAAATTTGTTTTCAGCCTTTCAAAGCTAGAACAGTATTGTAAGTATTTTTCTCTCAAATCATTCTTATCCTTAATTCAAAAAATTCCTTTGTGACACATAATCATTATATTTCATTAGTCTCTACCTATTCTTTGCGTAGTTCAAACAATATATGTAGAGAAAATACTAGTTAACTAGTATAGCATTGATCCAAAATCGCCTTGTCTTTAAGAGGCGAATAATTAAGCAGACTTGACAAACAATTATACTATACTTTCATTTATATATTCATGAAGGATTAATTAGAAGCAAGTACCAACATATACTACCATTAAGGACCTAAGATAGACTAGAAATCTATCCATAACTGGTTATTTATAAGAACCATAATCGACTAAAACATTCATGTTTTAGATAAAAGGTATGTTTGGTATAAAGGAAAATATTTTTTAATTTACCATGTTTGGTTGGCTTAAATGTTTTGGAAAATATTTTCCTCGTAAACTCATTTTCCTCGTAAATTGGAGGAAAATGTTTAACATTTTCCAACATTTTTCAAAACTCTTTTGCAACCTTCCCCAGCCTATTCCCCACCCTTACCAACCCCTACCCACCACCCCAACCTACCACTCCAGCCCCTTCTCTCTCCGCAATCCTAACCCCCTTCCCCCATAGTGTTTTCTAAAATTATATTTTTTCCGACTTACTAATCAAACACTAGAAAATATATTCCAAAAAAAAATCCACTCGCCAACCAAACATGGTAAAATAATTCTAATAGTGTTCATTTTAGCAATAGAGGTAAATGTTTCTTGATAATCTATGCTATAAGCATGAGCGAATCCCTTGGCTATCAATCTTGCTNCTCATTTAATATGCTTTAGCAATCCTACATTGACTTCACAAGTTGTATGAGACCAAGTGAGTAACCTGGAGAGAGAACAAATGCAGAAATTGAGAGTCAGCAACAGCAGCAACTAGATCGATTTTGAACCCAGAAATTGCGTCAATCAGCCCAGTAGTTAATTTTAGGTAGCAAAACCAGTAGCAACCAAAATAAGCTTGAACAACCCAACTTTGACTTGATATAACCCCAAATACACTCGATAAACACCTCAGAAATGTCTAGAACATTTCAGCAACTAAATATTGAGCTAGACAATATAAATCAATAGCTGGAAATCCAAATTAACCTAAGGAACAGTATTTTGGGGATTTTTTGAAAGTTTTTTGTTGTTTTTGGTTTTTCTGCAGGGTTTAAGATCTAAAATGAAGGTTTCTACTACAGGAGTTCAGATTTGAACTTCTTTTGATTTTTGAAATTCAAATTTGAGATTCAGCTTTTAAAAAGAGGATTTTGAGGGGGAATTATAAGCTGGAAAGGGTTGGTAATTTTCAGAGATGTAAACTTCTTTTTGGGAATTTTTCAGATTGTTAAAACTTGTGAATGAAGGCATTAGGCCTGCTTTTTATAGGCAAGGAAGGGGCAGGAATGTTCTAGAAGTTTTCACTCATTTTCCCCCCTTTTTATTTTCAGAAATTGTACATTAATCCCTAAATTTGTGGCTTGTTGCCCAAGTTACTGCATTAAGAATGCAGAAACTTACACTAAGGCCCCCTTCTAGAAGGACCTAGGGTGTTCTAGCTTTGTTTTCTACCTATGGAATGCCTATACTACCCTCACTTTTGTTCTGAAATTACAGAGCCTTAACAAACCAACCCATTTTGAGTGCCCAAACTACCCCTGACTACCCCTGAAATTACTAACACTAGTTAAACTATCAGCTATAACCAAACAAACTAAACTGAACCTAATAACTAATTAAGACTAAACGCTGAACTAAAGTAATACTCGTTTCAAAACTAAACTAATTAAAAGCCACTAGTAACAATCATAAGGGAATACTGAATCAACAAATTAAGATCAGACAAACCCAAACAAGGTCGATTGAAAAACTATGAAAACAGAAGAGTAAACTATTATCTAAAATTTAAATGAAGCAAAATTAAACTAAAAATAGAACAATTATAAGACAGAACAAGTATCGAAACAAATCCTAATCTGATAAAATCAAACTAATAACCAAACTAGAGTCAAGGATCAAAGTGGACTAAAATCTAAACAGACGAACAATCAAGCACAAATCAGAACACAAAATCAGCACAAAATTGACCAAAATTAAAATGCAAATTAAACTAGAAATTAACAAATATGAGAACAGAGGCAAAGAATTAAACCAAGAAAAAGGGGAAGAAACAGAACTCACCGATATGGTTCGACTTCGAATTTGATGAGTTTCCTTGGCATTTTGGATCACAACCGTCCTTAATCATGTGTTTTCATAAGAAAACACATGACTAAGGGCTATTATAGCCCAAAATCAAAGAATCCCCAACATTAGGGTTTTAGGGTTTTCTCGGCCAAAATTCGATTTAAAATTCGAAAAGCTCCGGTGATATTCGAAGAAATCTGGTTGGGGATTGGAGATGAGGGAAGTTAGGGGAGTGTAGGGTGTGAATTTGGGGTCGTTTGGACAAACTTGCGTTTTGGTCTGAATTTTCGATCCAAGATTCGAGAAGTTTGGTTATGATTTGAGTGAAACTAAGGCCGGATTTGAGATGAGGGGGAAGAGGAGATCCTATGGTGTAATTTTGGGTGGGAACGGAGACCGTCCGCCGGCGGAGGCGATTTCCGGCTGGCGGCGGACGGCGGAGGACGGTGGGCTGACGGTGGTGTTACAGGGGCTGGGGTTGTACGAGGATGGAGGGTTTGGTCGCTGGATTTTGTAAAGTGTTATTACACTTTTATTTAAAATGTTTGGTCAAATCTGGATGTTCAGATGATAGGCGATGGACGGCCTGGATTTACCTGGCCAAAAAACGACGTCGTTTTATCATGAGGGAACTGGACCGGATCAGGGGTTTGGGTTGGACTAATTGGGCGAGATTTTGGGGATTTTTGGTTTGGGCCAATGAATTCAATGGGCTAAAGCCCAAGTCAGATCTTCTTTCTTTCTTTTATTTTCTTTTCAACTAATTTCTTTCTTTTATTCAATTCAATTTCATTTTTGATTTTTATTTTCGTGTTAAAAGCAAAAACATGGAGTAGACTAAAATTAAACCAATTAATTTCCTCAAACTAACTAGATCCTATTTTTAAGAGAAAAATTAAACAAAAAGTGAAATTAAAGGAACAAAATTGTAAAAGATTTATTTTTGTTATTTTTCTCTTATTTTAGTAATATTAATTAACTAGTAAAACTAAAAATATAAAATCGAATTCTAAATGCGAATGCCTATTTTTGTACCCTTTTTATGAATTATGGCACCTAAAATGCACACAAAAATACAAACAAGACACAAAATCATGCAATTAATTCCTAAAAATTCAAATAATAAAGAAAAATCCTAATTCTAAGGAATTTTGTAGGAGTAATTTAAGCGTGGCAAAAATCACGTGCTCACAACATATACTACCATTAAGGACCTAAGATGACTAAAAATCTATCCATAACTGGTTATTTATAAGAACCATAATCGACTGAAACATTCATGTTTTAGATAAAAGGTATGTTTGGTATAAAGGAAAATATTTTTCAATTTTACCATGTTTGGTTGGCTTAAATGTTTTGGAAAATATTTTACTCGTAAACTCATTTTCCTCGTAAATTGGAGGAAAATGTTTAACATTTTCCAAAACTCTTTTGCAACCTTCCCCAGCCTATTCCCCACCCTTACCTACCCCTACCCACCACCCCAACTCCCACGCCCACGCCCAACCCCCTACTCCCAACTTGCCCACCCCAACCTACCACTCCAGCCCCTTCTCTCCCCGCAATCCCAACCCCCTTTCCCCCACCCTACCCCATAGTGTTTTCTAAAATGATATTTTTTTTGACTTACTAATCAAACACTAGAAAATATATTCCGAAAAGAAAATCCACTCGCCAACCAAACATGGTAAAATAATTCTAATAGTGTTCATTTTAGCAATAGAGGTAAATGTTTCTTGATAATCTATGCTATAAGCATGAGCGAATCCCTTGGCTATCAATCTTGCTTTGAATCTTTCAATCGAATCATTAGATTTGTGCTTCACATTGAAGACCCATTTGCATCCCACCAACTTCTTGTCTGGTGATGAAGTGACAAGTTCCCAAGTTTTAATTTTTTGACAAGGCACTCAATTCTTCAATTATAGTTTGCTTCCATTTAGGACTGCAAGAGCTCCCTCCAGTTCTGGGGAATAAACACAAAAGAAATAGGCAAGGCAAGTGCTCTATAGGAGTAAAACAAAGAATTATATGAGACAAATTTAGATGAAGGGTATTTGGAGGTGCAAGATCTGGCTCCTTTTTAGGTTGCGGATAGCTTTATGTCCTGGTAGACATTTGATGTTGACGTCTCGAATTAGAAACACCGACACCGAGGGAAAACCTTTCTCATTTAATCCAGAACTAGCAGGGGTTATGGAATTAGATAAAGGCATTTAGAAGATGACGTATTCTACTAGTAAGGAGAAACAATTCCTATATGCTTCCCACAGTTTGCAAATCGTGGCTCTCTTGAGCCGCATAGATTCATTTGCCCGAAATAGGTTTTGGAGCATTGACAAACCTTCCTCCATTTCCAGTAGATATTTCTTTTAGGGCTTTTGTTGACTTGATCCTGAAACCCTATGAGGAGGACTTTAAGATCTAACTCCTTTTCTTTAAGCAATAGTCAATCTAACTCATTAGGAAATATAGATAACTCACTAGTAGAAGAAGGTTCAGCTTTGGTAGATTGCATAATGGCTTCTTCTACTCTATTTCTCCTTAAAGTAAGTTTTCAAATCAGGCCTATCCGATGCCCAATAATATCCCCCTGAATTTTTCCTCCAACTTCAATTTTCCCAATAGTGATAGTGGTTTCAACAGTGGAACTTGAGAGAATCATCTCTTTCTGCTTATAACTCTCCCCTTAAAGAGGTGACTGTGTAATACTGGACTCAGATTCTTGAAAGGTAACATCCATGCTGATACAGGATCTCCTAGAGGAAGGATGGTAGCATTTCTACCCTAGTTGTGTTGGAGAATACCCAATAAAAACACATTTAAGAGCTCTAGGATCAATTTTTCAAAGTTCCTAGTGTGAAAAAAGCAGACACACCCAAATACCTTCGAAGGAACGATATAATCATTCTTACCTTTAAAGATTTCATATGACTCTGAAAATTAACGATTTTAAGTGGCATTATGTTGATGAGATAGGCAGCTATAAGAATGGCATTTCCCCGGTAAGGTTTTGGTAGAATAATAGTAAACATAAAAGATTCTGTCACTTCTAACAAATGCTTATTTTTTCTCTCACCAACCCCATTTTGTGCACTAGTATAAGGATAACTAATTGGTGGAGTATCCCGTAAGACTCCAAATAAGCACCAACATTTTTATTCATGTATTATATGACATTGTTAGTTCGCAAGATTTTTTACCTTAGTCTCAAATTGGATACAGATCACCTTATGAAATGACCAAACCATGAGAAAGCTTCAGTTTTAGCATTTAACAAATACACCAAAGTCATCCTAGTGCAACAACTAATAAGAAAACCCATCGACTACCAGACAACGAAACTACTTGCGTAGGACCTCGTACATCAATATGAATAGTCAAAAACGGAGTTGTACTTTTATTATCATTCAAAAGATAAAAGTTTTTAATATGCTTGAAAAATTCACAAGCATCACAAAACAAATATTTAAACTTAGTTCTGGAAAACAAACTAGGATATAATTTCTTCAAAGCAAAAAATAATGGGTTTCCCACCCGTCTATGCCACTGTATTATTTCCACATAGGATGTCAGTCTCAAATACTGGTTTGGGTCATAAGGTATATGTACATAGAGAGAAAAATAGATATACCTGATGATAACGTAAAACCCTAGAATGTTGTACAACTGCTAGTATTTTCACCTCCCTATGAAGAACAAACATTTTAAGTTTGAAAACGTACAATAAAGTTATCTTATGCTAAACAAACAATATTACCTTAATTTTTCCTGAAGCTGTTGATCATTAAAAGGTATCTTCTTCACAGCGTACAAAGACTCGTCAAGTCTATGCTTGCACTGATAAACAACTGCGAATCCACCTTTCCCTGCAAATCAAATAACAAAAGATCATTGTAAAGATAAATCCCAAAAAGTTATTCGCTATTTTAGAAGAGAAGAATCGGCATTCTATAGGTCTTCCTATTAGTTCGGAAGGAAACATGCTAATGATTTTCATAAAGCAAATATAAGATACACCAACCTTTTGAAGGTTATAAACTTCTATGAGAGTTTGAAAAAAGATATAAGATACACCAGTCATTTCAAGGTTTGTAATACCCCATCACTCTATCATATAGAAATTAGGACTTAAGACTCCTATACTTGGAAAAGTACCAGCAAATTACTTTGCTGAGCATGGTTTTTTGTCAAATCCTTTCCATTTCTATATGAAGCACCACTTGACATAATTTGCTCAAACTAAGATCTCGGAGAAACATCTTCAAAGTAGCATTCTCTTGTTCCTTTTTGGTAAGATTCTCATTAGCTTTGATTCTATGATCAATCTTCCTAATCTCACTTAAATGTTTTTATTCCACAAAAGCTCTTAATTTACTCATTGCTTCATATGCTAAATTCTTATACCCAACTACTCAAAACCTAGGATATAATTAAAACACAGAAATTTGTGGGCTTTGACCAAAGACCGAGAAATATGATTTTTGAAAATTGAACTAGTCTGGTGTTTTGATGAAACCTAGTTGATAGTAATAATTTAATTAAAATATGGAGGGTCAAATTATCAGTAAACTGGACAACAGAAAAGTTTATGACCATGTTAAATGGATCGACTGGACAGCACACCGTGGGACTACGGTTAGATACTCAATATTTATTTGGGGCTCCAATTGGTTTCTTCCAAGCAGAGATAAGTCAAAGGCAAAAGGAGCCCATTTCTCCTTTCCTCTTGATTCTGGTTATGGAGGCTATAAGTAGGATGAATTGCTGTAGAATCAGGCTGGATTAAAGGCTTTAAAGTCTCCTTTGGAGACAAAACTAGTATGGCTATATCTCATCTTCTATATGATGATGATAATTCAATTTTTCGCGAGCAGAAAGGAAGCAATTAAGACATTTGAGAGTGATTTTTAAGCTGACTAAGACCTTAATATTAACTGGATGAAGAGTGTTTTATTTCCTGCAACTGTTGTTTTCAATGTAACAAGGTTTATTGGGCTTTGAGATGCAGAAAATGATCTTTACCTAACACCTACTTGGGCCTTCCTGGGGCTAATCACAAAGCTGAGTTTAAAATCATAGTACATGGTAAAGATACGTAGGCTGACTCGATCATGTTTAACATGGTTTTGGCTGGTGGCATATCATACTATACTTGACTATTATGCCAACGTCGTGAAGTTGACGTTCCAAATGAGCTACACTTTGTTAAAGAGTGCTTCAGTGGTGCCTTCGAGCAAGATTATTATAAGTTAAAACACAGTGGATGATCAGTAAAGGTTGTCTTGGATTCATACTACAGTAACACTCGAGTTGAGACTCCAACTCTTGGCAGAGTCCCTGTTATTAGTGTATACCCAAATATTGTTCCCAAATGATCTACTGTGTTTGCCACCCGGTAGGGAGATCGAGTTAGCACCGGGTACATAGCCTTTCTTAATCCCCATACCAGATGGCTCTAGCCGAGCTAAGGGAAGTTGGAAAATCATCTGCAAGACCTGCTTTATAAGTGGTTCATCAGAGCGAGTGTTTCACCTCAAGGTACACCAATTCTATCTGCTATAAAGAAAGATGGTCTATCGACAACTGAACTCGATGGTCATAAAGAACAAACATCCATTGCCTCACATTGATGACTTGTTCGACTAGTTACAAGGAGTTATGCACTGTTCTAAGATTAATTTAAGATTAGACTATCATCAGTTGAGGATTAAGAGTGATAATATTCCTAAGATAACTTTCAGGGACACAGAGGGGCATTATGAGATTCTTCTGATGTCCTTAGAGAATTACCAACACACCGACAACCTTTACAAACCTCATAAACAGAGTGTTCAAGTCGTTTCTTGACCCTTTCATGATCGTGTTCATCAATGGTATCTTGGTCTATCCCCGCAACTAAAGGAAACATGAAGAGAATTTGAGGCTAGTCCCACAAACACTAAGAGGTCATTTGGTTCAAAACCAGGATATGCCAAGATTATAATCCTCGGGTTATAATTAGGATTATAAACTCGATAACTTATCTTACCTTCTATATGGGATAAGTTATACCAGGATTTTGGTATAAAAATAATACTGATTTTAACTAATACCTCCAACCAAACACGGGATAAATTTAATCCAAAACTTATATCGGGAAAACCCACCTAATCCCTTTAACCAAATGACCCGTAAGAGAATGAAAGTTTTATGCCCACTAAAATATTTAGCTTTGAAATTTGAGAACCGGAGATGACAAGGTTGAACGGAACTCATAAAGAGCAATCTAGCTTTGAAATTTTAAATAAAGGACCTAGGCCCACTAAAATATTTGATTGGCATGAAGGTAGCTCGATCGAAAAAGGTAATTAACAGTATCACAAAGGAAATATGTGATTAACTTACTCAAGAAGAATAGAATGAGAAAGAGGGTGTCTAGCTTAGCTAAATTTAAGTAGCTTTCAAGCACAAGTGTTGAAATGCACTTTTAAGGGCTAGAGCTGGTTTGGTGAATAAGCATATACGTGTGTTGAACCAAAAAAAAAAGCAGCTGATGTTTTAGGTGAAAAAAAGCTGATAAGCACTTCTTCTTTTAAATGACTGAAATATGCTTAAATCTGTCAACACTATAAAGGAGCTCACTACTGTAATATTTTAATTCAAATACAAACTAATTTATGTCTCAATTCACTCCAAGTTCCAAATTAATTAGATAAAATTATATTTAAGTGACAAACATTCACGGTGTGATTATGAAAGTACAAACTGAACACTGACATGTAAACTTGTCATTCTGTTTTTTCAGCAAACATGTAGCGTGCAAAAGTGCGAAAATTGTCCCCTTTTAGAACCATATGTAGATAAGTAGTACATTGGGAGTAATCTTTTATTGGAAAATAGGTGAAAACAAAGACACAAAGAAAAAGTAAAAGCATTCTAAAATATCTAACATGAACAGAAAAGAGCCTTTTCTTTGTGTCTTTCTGCAACTAAGCTGTAATTGACTTTTGAGGGGCAAAGGAGAACACACATAATATACAATTTAAAATCAATAATGGTGTCAGCGAGCATTTTTCCGTTGATGGAGAGATGGAAGGATGAGAAATCAACATAGGACAGGTAGTGCATTTCAGAAACGAGTGGAGTTAGGAATTTTCATGGTGAAGGATATTTTTGAAATTATAAGAAAGTATCAGGGATAGCAATGTAAAATACTTGGTCAAATTTAAAGAGCTTTTAACTAAAAAATCATAAGTGAGGGTCCAATCTAGGGGTGTTCATGGTTCGGTTTGGATCGATTTTTCCCTAAAAATAAACCAAACCAAGTAAGTCGGTTTTTCAAATATTAGAACCAAACCAAACCAATTAAGTCGGTTTTTCTCGATTCGGTTTATGTCGATTTTTCGGTTTTTTCGGTTATTTGTCGATTTTTTCTTAAATATAAGACATACACTACCAAACACATATTCCGGCGACCACATTTTCAATGTAACAGTATCAAATCAATTGCCCTTTGAGAAATCTATTATTTACCAAGATATATTGATGATAATTGAATCAAATACTGATGAATAATTTAAGGACTCAATTAAAAATATGTTATTTTTAACACGAAATGGATTCTTACACTAAACAAAAGAAAACTACCAATCAAACTAGAATGTAAAGGTAAATGAACTAAATTAAAAGTGCAAACTATTAACATTTACCATAAATTTTTTGAAACTTTGTATAACAATATACATATATATAGGTGTAATAATAAATTTGAAATAGCTACTCCTATAGTCGGTTTGGTTTGGCATTTTTTCTATAAAACCAAACCAAATTTGATCGGTTTTTAAAATTCAAAACCAAAACCAAACCAAACCAAAAAGTATCGATTTTTTTGGTCGGGTTGGTTTGGTTTTCGGTTTGGTTCGATTTTTCGGGTTTTTATGAACACCCCTAGTCCAATCTATGGTTTTTGGCTTGTTTTGGCTTAAAAACACTTTTGGTGTTTGCCAAACATCAAAACAAGTCGAAAAGTACTTTTAAGTTGGTTTAACCAATTTTTAAGCCAATCCAAACACCCTCTAAATGAAAGCAATTGATAAGCATAGAAGGAAAGTCCGTGGATAGAGCACTGTACCAAAAGCTAGTTGGCAAACTTACCTATCACATGCATTGCATGATATAGCATTTGCTGCGAATCTAAGTCAATTATGAATTTACCCTATGAAGAGAATCTTGCCACAGTCTACCATATCCTGATATACTTGAAGAATTCTCTGGGAAATTGCTATATTTCAGAAGAAATGAACACGTATCGAAGCATACATACTGACTGAGCGGGATCCATTTTGGGAAGAAGGTCCACATTAGATTATTATACATTCATATGGCAAAACCTAGTAACTTGAAGAAGCATATAACAAAATGCAGTAGCCCGCATCAGTACTAAAGCAGAATATAGATCTACAGCACATGGAATATGTAAACTGGTGTGGCTTAAATGAATTTTGGAGGAACTAAGAAGAACAGAGACTATGCCTATGAAACTGTACGGTGACAACTACGCAGCCATCAGCATTGCTCACAATCTTGTTCAACAGGGTAGAACAAAATATATTGAAATTGACAAACACTTCACAAAGGAGAAGGTTGGAGCTGGAGTTATTTAAATGCCATCTATTCCGACTTCACAGCGAGTGGCTGATATCCTTACTAAAGGATTATTCAAACCATACTTCCTATCAGGCTCTCCAATCTAATTCAAGGTTCAGTCATTATAAACGCATAGAAAATTTTGATTTGAAAAAGTGTCAAATTAGGAAAGAAATTATTAAAAAATGACTTGAAAAGAAATATTTTACCCAACAGCTCTTTCTCCTCGAAATCTTCAGTGTATCGACCCTGCATGCAAATCACAACACATAAAAATTCAGCTAGAGACTAAAAAACAAAACGCAATAGCAGGCAACATTAAGCTGGATATCAAATTTTTCGGCTCTTCCAGGTTTTATAACATGAAAAAAGCTAACGTTTGTTACAGTAGTTAATGCTATTGGTCGTCTTTTTTTTTTTTTTTTTTAATTTTAACTTTCCGAAGATTTCGTCGAGTAGAAGAACTGAGTCAGGGAGCTAGAATCCACTAAAACCTTTTACTCTATACCTATATTCCCTTTCCCTTTTCTATTAGAACCTTCTTCAGTGACCACCAATAAAATCCACATTTAATATTTTGCTGAAAATTTTCGAGAATTCGACGGAGAGATATAGACATAAACTGAGTTTTTACTTTAGGCGACTTTTGCCGTTCGGCTTTGCAAGGAAAAAGAAGAAAACAGTACGCTACTTAACATTATTGGATCAAATTCCTAATTGTGCCATATATTTGGTACAGAAATTGCTAGAATGCATGAAAATATGTGGAAGAACATACTATATTTCACAATCACAAGCAAATTTCAAAAAAGCAGAGTTCATACAGTGAAAACAATAATAAAGCAGAGCTCATACCATTATAATCGGTCTCTGATCTGAAACAAGAGAAGTGGTGACAGTGAGTGCTTTCTTCAGTGTTTTGAAGGAAGTACTACTGGCGTTGAGTGAATACTTACGCCAGGGAGAGAATGTGCAGGTGAGCGCGTGAGACGGTTTTTGTAAAGTTTGTTGCGAGTGTGATGTTGGCGTTTGTAAAGCCTTTCTGTCACTTTTTTCGTTTTTCCCTGCTTTTCTCTTTTATAAAAATAAAATTAGAAACGTAAAGTTTTTTTTTCGTAGAAACGTATAGTAAATTTTTAGTCTAACAACGTTTAATTTCCTAAGGGCTCGTTTGGTACTAGGATAAGGAATAATTACTCCCGATACTAAATTTCAGAAGAGTTTATCCCATGTTTGGTTGGTAGAAAAGTACGGTATAATTAATACTGGAATTGTAGTACTATTTTTTATCCCCGTGTAAAGGTGGAATAACTAATCTCGGGATAATTAATCCTGGGATAACATCTTTCTAACCAAATGACTTTATTTATATAATAACTAAGTTAGTTTCCATTTGTTCTTATTATATTATTGTTGCTACTGTTTGTTATTTTATTTTCATTGTTCCTTGAGCCGAAAGTCTATCGAAACCGTCTCTCTACCTCCACAAGATAGGGTAAGGTCTGCATATACATTATCCTTCCGGGATTAAACTGAATTTGTTACTATTGTTGTAATAACTAAATTAGTTTGTTTTGTGATCTTATTTTTTTAAAAGTAAAAACGATTAATAATATATTAGAAAGTAAGGTAAAACTCGTGAGAATTTACGTTAAATGTTAAATGTGAGCAATGAAAAGTATAGGAAAAATGACTTATGATAAAGGTAGGGACAAAAAATTAGTTATAAACACATATTAAAGGTAAACAATATAGTATATATAGAGAGAAACTAAAAAGAAATGTCATGTACCAAATAACATATTATTATGACACAAGAAGCAAATAGTGTATAGATAGTGAGGGATGAATTAAGCCCCAAGAAATTATAATCCATGTCATGATATCATTGAAGAATGACGTCATCCACGACAAATTGTACGGAGAACTGGAGGGGAACTTCTTTGGCAGAGCAACATACTTTACATTTTCTCAACACGGCCAGGGAGGGAAGGATATATATATATACACTTTTGGAATTTTTACTTCAGTTTTTGCAGTTTTTACCTCTTTTTCTTTAATAATTTTATCTAATTTTTTATTAATTTCTAAAAGTAATACTATTAGAGTATTATTTTGCTTTANTATATATATAGATATCATATAAAATTTTTGATGGGTTTAGTTTTCTTTTCTTAATTCAATTGTTTAATGCATAAATATTAAATGTGGAAATATACTGGATGTGTTGTTATTGTTGTTGTTAATGCATAAATATTAATTGTGAAAACTGATAAATACTTTTTTAATTTTTAATTTTATAATTTTGATCACAAAAATTTTAGTCAATAATTTCTTATCATTTGAAGAGTAATATAGTTATATTTTCTAGCATAAAAAGAATTTATTTTCACGAAATTAACTTTTCAATTAATACAAAAAGAGAAGTTTTGGAACATCATATAAATTTTGTAAATTTGAATTTGGTTATGTTACATAGAAATCAAACTAATGGAAGTAAAGAAGATGAAATGGTATGTTTAAATTTGTTATTTAATTCCCGCAGTATTACACTGTTACTCAATGAGATGCTACGGTTTAACTTTTGAATATGGAGGGCACAAGTGCTGAAATGAAATACGGCAAAGGGCCAAATATACCTCTGTACTATGAGAAAAGGTTTAAATATACTTTTGTTATATTTTGGGTCCAAATATACTCCTGTTCTAATACTATTAGTATAGTTAATTAAGTTTGTCCAAAGTGGACATTCAATCCTATGTGTGTTTGACTCTAAAGTTTTTAAATACTTTTTAAGCAAATCAATCAAAAGAGATGAAAGGGTAAATCGTAATCGAAAATAATAAACCTTAGGATAATCTTGATAATCGGTATAGTAGCAATAGTAGAAGGAAGAGAGAGAGAGAGAGAAGATGCAATGGAGAGATGGGAGAGCAAGAGAACTTGTATATTAAAAATTCTTTGCCTATTACAAGGCTCGGATCCCCTTTATATAATAGAGGATCCTTATTTAATTGCGGGAATGACAAAATTAAAGTACATCCTATAGCGGAACTGATGATGACGCGGGGTCGCTTCTCCTCTTATCCCTGGGTCGTCCCCCTGTATTGGCTCGTAGATATTCAGTGATCGGTCGTGTTGACTTAGGGACGTGATCGGTCAAATTCGACCCCATACAGTTAGTCCCTCCGCTCATCGGGGTCGCAGTGAGGTGCGTCCTCGATGGGCGGAATCGATGCCTCTGTTCAGGAGAGTTTGACTTGTCAAAGGGTTACGACGTGACCAGTGGGAGACGGTAATCATAACTGTCAGAGCGTCGAAATAAAACACTTTTCCCTGGATGACGTCAGCGTTCGCATGCGTCATCGTTGCGCGTATTCACGAGGCAGGAAACTGATGCTTTGGCGCTTGGTTTCCCGCGCTGATTTGAAGTCTGCCGCCTCGATTCCGGCGCCACCTAACCCTATAAATAGGGGAAGGGTTCAACTTAGTTCGAACTTTGGTCATTTGTAAGAGTTTTCCACCCCTTCAGTTTAGATTTTCATATTCCTGTACTTTTGCTTTTGACCGAAAATTTTCTTCTTCTTCATTGCGTTGTGTGAAATTCTCTCTAGAACAAAATCATGCCTAAACCTCGCTGTAACAACGAAAGGGTTCCGGCGGTTGTTCCGTCAAACGCACCACCCTCTTCCGATGGCAGAGAGGTGGAGGTGGAAGAGGATATCAGTCCTCTTATGGTGGAAGCATTATTACCGAGGCATTCTTCGTCTCGGTGTGATTTCAATAAGGATTCTCTCACTCTGATTCCAGTGCTTTCCGAGTCAGAACAGAAATATTTAGACGACCTCCGCGCTAAATACAGTATCTCTGCCCACGTAGAGATGATCCAAGCGGGGGGAGACCACGTTGACGAACATAGACCAGGGTACTGTGCCTTCTATGAATACCCCTTTATGATAGGCTACAACCTTCCTCTTTTTCCTTTGGCGGAGGAGTTCTACAGATTCTATAACATCTGCCCGGCTCAACTCACGCCGTATACACTTAAAGTGCTTCTACTGCTGACCAAATACGCGGAGTTGGCTGAATGTGACGTCTCGGTTCATCATCTCTTACACTTGTTTACCGCCTGTTTCCTGAGAGGGACCATGGTGCATTTGAGAATCCGTGGTACAAAAGGATTGGTGGTCGGAACTGACGACCGAGCGAGCCGTAGATTCTGGCGTAAATATTTCTTTGTTAGGACCGAGCACATGGTCTCTAACCCCACCGGGTTCCCAGAGAGGTGGAACCTGACACGTAAGTGTTGCCATTCGTTAAGTTCCTCGTTACCTGTTGTTGTTGCAACTCTAATTCTTGTATTGCAGCCATGGCTCGTCCGTCCCAGCCCATCATCGGTCTCAGGAATTGGGTCGCCGGCCTGCTACCTCACGCGGAAGAGACTCGTTCTTGGCCTGTCTTCATGCAACGCTACGGCCCCAAAGTCTCTTCAGGTAGACTTTTAGTTCTTGTCTCATCGGTTATTCGACCCTGCTTACTTGTGTGATTTTATGGTAACAGGTCGAGGTGCTTCTAGGAGGAGGGTGCCAGTCCCTGCTTTTATGCGACCCGACGTCGCCTCGGACGCTCGTGACATACTGTGTGAGTCTGTCCGAGAGGGTCATCCTCTAACTTCCCAACGGGGGCCACGTCCGCAACTGCAGCTATGGGGGAGTTGACATCGCTAGCACCGGCCTCGCAACCCGTCGATGAATCTTCCAATGGTGAAGAGCCGTTGGAGAGGAAAAGGAGAAGGCTGGAGATGGGAAAGGGGGTGGCCACTGAAGCTGACAGAAGTGGGGCGCCCCGAATGATGCCAAGACCTGTGTTCATGGCTGATGCCATCCTATCGGGGAGATCGGCCCAGGAGAGGAGTGCCGCCCCTAGTATTAGTTTGATGCGTGCCGCTGAGGGAGGTTCGTCGACTAACGTTGGAGGACCTAGCAAGGAAGATGATGAGTCGGGCTCCGACATTGCCCAGGAGGACGTGAACGAGTTTGTGGGTGGTCACACCCATGTGGAGATGGAGACAGATGGGTCTAACTATTGCATTGTGATCCCGGGAGATTATAACTTGCTGCTAAATAGTGAGCAGGTTGCATCAACCCTTACCCTGCTGTGTGCCGCTCCTGAGAGCGAGACGCTCAGAACCGTGAATGATGCAGAGCTGTCTCGGAGAGTTGCCGGCATGGCCTTACAGGTAGATTTCTTCATTCCCTTCCCCCCCCCCCCCCTTTTTGTGTATTGTGGGATTGACTTGGGAATGTACTTACTTCTATTTTCTTCTCAGACCCTCGTCTTGGAGGTGGAGAGAGGCCGTCGTGAGCGGAAGAGGATGGACCTCTATAAAAAGATGTCGATGAAATATCAAAAATACCGCGCTAAGCATTGAGCGGTGGTCGACCTCTACCAGCAGGACCCTGAGTTTCAAGTTTTCTGCGAGGGGCTCAAACAGAGGGAGGCCCAGTTGGAACGCAGGGGGCGGAGCTGGAGGAAACCGATGGGGAGCTGATGAGGGCCGTTGCCCATAATAGTGAATTAGAGGCCCTCCTTAGGGCGAAAGATGATGAACTCGAACTGAGTCGGGGGTGACGGCGGAGAATGCCGACTTGCAGCGGAAGGTGGCTGACTTGACCGCCGAGCTTGGTGCCAGGATGGCAGAAATTGATGGGCTCAAGGGCGAGTTAAGTGCTAGTGCCGATAAGTTGACTGAGCTGCAAAGGCAAGTCGCTCCACCGAGGTCAGAGGAAGCGGATCCCCTTTCTCGACCCTCCTCTTCTCGTCGTGGTTCGAGCGAGGTCGAATTGATGTTCGATGGCCTTAGCCATTAGGAGATTGCTTCGACTGTCGTCGAAGTAGTATCCGTCGTGGTACGAACGAGGTCGAACTGATGTCGATGGCCTTAGCCATTAGGATGTTGCTTCGACTATCGTTGAAGTAGTATCCGTCGTAGTTTGAACGAGGTCGAACTGATGTCGATGGCCTTAGCCATTAGGATGTTGCTTCGACTGTCGTCGAAGTAGTATCCGTCGTAGTTCGAACGAGGTCGAACTGATGTCGATGGCCTTGGCCATTAGGATGTTGCTTCGACTGTCGTCGAAGTAGTATCCGTCGTAGTTCGAACGAGGTCGAACTGATGTCGATGGCCTTAGCCATTAGGATGTTGCTTCGACTGTCGTCGAAGTAGTATCCGTCGTGGTTCGAACGAGGTCGAGCTGATGTCGATGGCCTTGGCCATTAGGATGTTGTTTTAGTGGAGATTCGACTTTCGTTCGTATAGTGGAGATCTTTGTTCGTACAAAGGAGATTTATGTTCATACAATGGAGATTTTTGGTCATACAATGGAGATCAACTAGTGTAGTCCCTTCATTATATCAGCCTGGAGACCGTGTCGACTGGCCGATGTAATGAACTGCGCTCTGATCCGCAAGGTATCTCCTTCGCCGCCTCGTTAAAAACCTCCCCGAGAAAACCCAATTGGGACAAAACTCGGGTGAGGGGAAAAGAGTACGACTTGGGAGATGTCTTTCAGAAGTGGAAGTACTTGAGGTGGGCGACGTTCCAGTTGTTTTGGAGCAGTTTTCCCTCCATTGTTTCTAGTTGGAACGCTCCTTTGTTTGCGTCTGCTATGATTTTATACGGTCCACCCCAGTTGGTTCCCAACTTTCCCTCCTTCGGGTCTTTTGATGCCAGTGTTTTGGATTTGAGGACGTAGTCGCCGACTTTGAGTGATCTTACTTTGGCGTTTTTGTTGTAGTATCTTTCTGCCTGCTGTTTTTGGGCTATCATTCTTATATGGGCCATGTCTCTCCGTTCTTCAACTTCATCTAGGTCTTGCAACCTACTTTCGTCGTTATCTGGCCCGCTGACATGGGAATATCTCAGGCTTGGCTCCCCGACCTCGATGGGTATAACTACATCGGTCCCGTAGACCAGTGAGTATGGTGTTTCTCCCGTGCTGGACTTGGGCGTAGTCCTGTGTGCCCACAGTACTTCGGGTAGTAATTTGGGCCATAGCCCCTTAGCTTCCTCGAGCTTCTTTTTCAATATGTTCAATATTGTTTTGTTGGAATATTCGGCTTTGCCGTTGGCGGCGGGATGATACGGAGTGGAGAGTATCCGCTTGATGTGCCATTTTTCGAAGAACTCGGTTGTTTTCTTACCGACGAACTGAGGCCCATTATCGCAGCTAATTTATTTGGGGATGCCGAAACGGCATATAATATTTTATCCATATAAAAGCGACGACCTTCTGTTCGCGTATTTGGGCGTATGCACCTACTTCCACCCATTTAGAGAAATAGTCAGTTAAAACTAAAAGAAAGTGTACCTTTCCTCGTCCGGCTGGCAGGGGGCCGATTATATCCATTCCCCATTTTATGAAGGGCCATGGCGAGACTGAATAGAGGAGTTCCCCGGCTCGGTGTATCATGGGGGCGTACTTTTGGCACTGCTCGCATCTCCGGACATAGTCTGCTGCTTCTTTTTTCATGGTAGGCCAGTAGTAACCGGCGCAGATGAGGCATCGGACGAGGGCGCGGTTTCCTATATGGGTGCCGCAATGACCCTCGTGCACCTCTTCTAATACTTGTCTTGTTTGGTGCGGTCTGAGGCATTTAGCGAGGGGACCGCCAAACGTTCTCTTGTAGAGGTCATGATTTACCAGGCTATATAGGGCAGCCTGCACTCGGAGTTTCTTAGCTTCTTTTTTGTCGTGTGGGAGTGTTCCATCCTGCAGATAGGATACAAGGCGGTTGCGCCAGTCCCAAGTTAAGTTCAAGGAGAATACCTCGACGTGGTCAATGGCCGAATGGAGGAGGGTAACCATATTTTCTTTGTTGATATTCTTGGTGGCCGCGGCTAGCTTGGCTAGGCCATCTGCCTCGATGTTTTGTGCCCTGGGGATCTGCTCTAAGCGGCATTCGTCGAACTCAGGTATCAGCTTATGGATTTATGATTGATACTTCTGTAGCCTCTGTTCTTTGATTTGGAAAGTCCCGGTGACTTGATTTACGACGAGTTGAGAGTCGCAGTGGAGGATGAGTCGCCGAGCTCCGTATTTAAGTGCTAGCTTCATACCTGCAATCACAGCCTCATACTAGGCCTCGTTGTTAGTCATCTCGGTGCATCATATGGACTGGCGAATTACTTCCCCCGTTGGGACTTTGAGGACGAGTCCCAATCCCGATCCCGAGGCATTCGAGGCGCCATCAGTATAGAGGGTCCAGAGGTCGGTGTGGGTGGAGGCGCGAAATGCCTCTTGTTCCGCCTCTGGCAATATTTCCGCACTGAAGTCGGCGACAAAATCGGCAAGCACCTGCGACTTAATGGCGGTTCTTGGGTGATAAGTTATGTCATGCTCCCTGAGCTCTATGGACCACTTGGCGAGTCTACCCGAGAGTTCGGGCTTATGTAGGATGCCCCTTAGGGGAAAGGTTGTTATTACTTTTATGGGATGACATTGGAAATAGGGTCTAAGCTTTCGTGAAGCTACGACCAGTGCCAGAGCCAGTTTTTCAAGGTGTGGGTACCTCGTCTCGGCATCTATTAAAGTTTTGCTGATATAGTAAATAGGGGATTGAGTACCTTTATTTTCGCGGACCAAGACTGCGCTGACAGCGACTTCGGATACTGCCAGGTATACGAGTAGACACTCGCCTGGGTATGCCTTGACGAGTAGTGGTGGCGAGGATAGATATGCCTTTAGTTTCCTTAGGGCGTCGATGTATTCCTCGTTCCATTGTAGCCCATGATCTTTTCTCAGTACATTGAAGAACTTGTGGCATCTGTCCGAGGATCGTGAAATGAACCTCGATAGGGCGGCTATTCGCCCCGTCAGTTTCTGTACCTATTTCTTGCTGCTCAGTACCTCGGGTATCGTGTCTATGGCCTTGATCTGACCCGGGTTGACTTCGATACCTCGTTGTGACATGAGGAAGCCTAGGAATTTTCCCGAGGCCACACCGAAGGCGCATTTCTCTGGATTCAATTTCATCCTGTACCGCCTCAGTATCTCAAAGGTTTCTTTCAAATGATCGATGTGGTCCTCCTTCTTTGCCGATTTTACCAACATATCATCGATATAGACCTCCATTGTTTTGCCGAGTTATTCCTTGAACATCTTGGTAACCAGCCTTTGGTATGTGGCTCCTGCGTTCTTGAGTCCGAATGGCATCATTTTATAGCAGTAAGTCCCTTGGTGGGTGATGAAGGTTGTTTTTTCTTGATCCTCTTCGGCCATTAAGATTTGGTTGTAGCCGGAATAGGCGTCCAAGAAACTCAGCAGTTCGTGCCCCGCTGTTGCGTCGATCAGCTGGTCGATATGGGGTAATGGGAAGGAATTTTTTGGACATGCCTTGTTCAGATCGGTGAAGTCTACACACATTCTCCATTTCCCATTTTTCTTTTTAACCATGACCACATTGGCGACCCATTGGGGGTATTTTGATTCTCTGATGGAATCGTTGGCTAGCAGTTTGTCTACTTCTTCACTAACTACCTCGTTGATCGCGGCGTTGAATTTCCTTCTCATCTGTCGTACGGGCGGATAGAGCGGATCGACATTCAGCTTATGAGTGGCGATGTCTTTTGGGATCCCCGGCATATCTGAGTGGGAGAAGGCAAACAGGTCTGTATGGTTAGTTAAGAATTCATGATATTTACCTGGATCGGAGAGGTTATGCCCGATATAGGCCTTCTTTTTGCTGTCGGCGTCATCCAGCTAGACCGGGTCGAGGTTTTCAACAGTCGCTTTGCAAGCTTCTACGACGTATGGGTCTCTGATGACCTCTGCCGGCGGGTTGGTTTTAGTTCCCGACATGGCTGATTGCTATGCCTCCGCGCTTGCTCCTTTTAATTGTTTGGTATGCGTGCAGTCTTGGGCGATCCGGTAGCATTCCTGGGTGGTGTGCGGCTCGCCTTGAATGCTGAATATTCCCCATGGAGTGGGAAATTTGATTACTTGATAGAAACTTGAGGGAACGGCGCGCATGGCATGTATCCATGGACGCCCTATGATGGCATTATAAGCTGTTTCCTGGTTCATGACGTGGAATGTGGTTTCCAGCGTGACTCCCCCTGCCAAGACTGGCAGTGATATTTCTCCGAATGTCCGCTCTACTGCATTGTTAAAACCCGTTAGTGTTATGCAATGCGGTATTATCTTATCTTCGAGCCTCATTTGTATGAGGACTCTCGGGTGGATAATACATGCGCCGCTTCCGTCATCTACCATGATTCTTTTCACATCAGTATCAACAATGCGTAATGTTATAACTAAAGCATCATAATGAGGGAAAGACAAACAGTCGGCATCTGACTTATCGAAGGTGATATTGTCTTCGAAGTCATCATACCGTTCGTGAACGATCGTACGCTTCAACTTGTGTGTGGTGGTGAACTTTACGTGATTGATCGCCGAGTCGTCGTCGCCGCCGATGATCATCTGTATGGTGCGTGCCGGCGATGGTGGCTTTGGCGGTCCTTGGGAAGGGTCACGTCCTCAGGCAAAATTAGCCCTTCCTTTATCGCTGAGCAGTTCTTTCAGGTATCCCTAGTTCAGCATTCTGACCACCTCTTCTCGTAAGCCTATGCAATCTTCGGTCTTGTGTCCTCTTTCCTGATGGAATTCGCAGAGGACGTTCGACCTCCTTGCACTTGGGTCTGATTTCATTTTTTGTGGCCACTGCACCTTCGTGCCCAGCTTCTCTAGTTCGTACACTATTTCTGAAGGGGAAACACAAAAGTTATGAGTAGATAATAATGGGGGCATACCTCTTTCGTTTCGAAGCGGGGCGACGTCTCGTGGCATGACATCTGCATGCCTCGGGGGAGGCGGATTGGGAGTTCTGACATGGGGCCGATGCCTTTCTCTGTTGAAGCATGAGATTTGATCCCTTCGCCCGTCATTGCGTCGATCCCTCCTTACCTCGGATTGTACTGACACTAGTCGCTGGGTTGGACCGTTGAAATCGTCTTCATCTGCTATTACTTCGGCGCAGTAGGCATTATGAATCTCTTCCCATGTGGTGGGGGGATACTTCATGAGTCTGTTGAGCAACTTCTTGGTCGCCTTTGACCCGTTTCTGTTCAGCCCGTTTTGGAAGGCTGCGACCGCCATTCCTTCTGACACGTTTGGCAGTCCCATTCTTACCCTGTTGAATCGGGCCAGAAAGTCCCGAAGTCCTTCACCCGCCATTTGCCTGATGGCGAAGATGTCGTTGACCCTAGCTTCGGCCTTCTTTGCTCCTGCATGAGCGGTGGCGAATTTGTCCGCCATATCCTCGAATGTTGATATCGACCGTGCTGGTAGTTGAGAATACCATGTTAATGCCCCTCCTGTCAAAGTTTCACCGAACTTTTTCAGCAATACGGATGGCACTTGTTCTTTTGACAAGTCATAGCCTTTTACGGCGGTGGCATAATGGATTAGATGATCTTCTAGGTCCGTGGTCCCATCGTATATTTTCAAGTATGGTGGCATTTTGAAGGTTTTGGGATGGGATGAGGAGCAACTTCCTCACTATATGGTTGTTCGACAAACCTTCCCATATCGCGTTTTGGCAGCAGCTTAGGGGTGTCAGGTATCTTGTCAACCCTTTCCTGGTGCTCTTTTATTTGGTCACGAAGCACTTTATTCTCATTCTCCATTTCTTCCATTTTCTTTAGGATGGTTGCGAGTGCACCATCACTTGCGTCGATGACAGTGCGGGTGTTGCTCGTTCGTACAGTGCTTGGCTCGCCAGTGACAGCAGCAATTTCTGCCGTTGGCGAATCTTCGGTATTTCCCTGAGGGGGTTTCTCGAGCATGTTGCTCAGAGCGCTCGTCAACCATTCCTCTAGCAGCTTTTTGACTGTTGGGGGTGTTTCTTTCACCGTGGACGTAGAAGCTCCTCTTTCACGCAAGATCGCCAGATCTTCGAGTGGAGAGGGCGAGATCTCCCCCTCTGGTGTATTTCTTGGTGTTGCATACTCGGTATCTTCTCTACCGGCTTCGTTGAGGGAGTTTATGAGGTTATTTAAGACGTCTGCTATCATCTTCAACCTTGCTTCTTTCTCTGCCATCGTTGGTTTTTATGGAGCCTGAAGAACAATGATCGTTGTTTTTGATATCCTAGGCGAGAACTATGATTTCGACTACCGAAATCCCCACAGACGGCGCCAAATTGTTTGACTCAAAAGTTATTAAATACTTTTTAAGTAAATCAATCAAAAGAGATGAAGGGGTAAATCGTAATCGAAAATAAACCCTAGGATAATCTTGATAATCGGTATAGTAGCAATAGTAGAAGGAAGAGAGAGAGAGAGAGAGAGAGAGAGAGAGAGAAGATGCAATAGAGAGATGAGAGAGCAAGAGAACTTGTATATTAAAAATTCTCTGCCTATTACAAGGCTTGGATCCCCTTTATATAATAGAGGATCCTTATTTAATTGCGGGAATGACAAAATTAAAGTACATCCTATAGTGGAACTGATGATGATGCGGGGTCGCTTCTCCTCTTATCCCTGGGTCGTCCCCCTGTATTGGCTCGTAGATATTCAGTGATCGGTCGTGTTGACTTAGGGACGTGATCGGTCAAATTCGACCCAATACAATGTGGCCCTGATATTTGATGAGGTGGATGTAACATGACATACCACCTCAGTTCCCCTAATTTAAATATAAAAGACTAAAATTTGAGATACAATATTTTTCATAGTAGCGGAATGGTGGTAATAGTGGTGGAGTAAAAGGAAATTCCAGTGGTGGAAAAACATAGAAGGGAGGGGTAACATGGTTTAGGGGTGCTGAGGTGGCAAGTCATGTGGCATCCACCTCATAAATGTCAGTGTCACGTATGATTTGGATGTCCACTTTGGACAAATTTAACGAAAAAGGATATATTTAAACCAATAATATAACAACAAGGGTATATATGGACTCAAAGTATAATGAGAGACACATTTAAATTTTTTCTGATAGTATAAGGGTATATTTAGCCCTTTTCCAAATGAAATAAGACCATATTGAACAACAAAAAATTGGAGAATATAGTGTCCAAAAATAGGAATGTATCCATCTATCTCTTCCCACTTTTCTTCCTTTAACCAAACAGAGGAAGAAAAAACTTTTTGGCGGGCCTTTCCTATCTTTTCCTTTCTGAGGGCGTAGACCCACCTTTCAATTGGTTTATTTCTTTTTTTTTTTTTTAAATATAGCATGTCAGTATGAATTGAATATGGATTTAATTTGTAATGCTAACAACTGTAAAAAAATACCATAAGTGAATGTTTATCAAGAGATTATCTGTTATTTACTAAGTAATAAATAATCTAATTATCTAAATAAGTTTTACACTATTAATACATAGAATTTTAAAAAATATATTTTTTTTTAATATTCCATGCACGACTCGGGGTGTGTGCTGACACTATATACTTGCAACGTTATTTCATGACTGTTACGTACTTAAATAACTTTGCATAATCAAATATAATACGCATATGAGTCATAGTGAGAAATTTTATTTTGGAAGAGGAGGGAAAAAGTAATGGTTCTAAGAGAAAGAGTAATAAGGTAGGGGTTGAGTCCGAAAGCTAAATAATGAGTTTTGGGACTCAAAATACTTTTATACAGCTAAAAAAAAAAGTTGCCTTTCTAACTAAAACGCAGTATTATACTGCGTTTTAATTTAACAAAAATTTAGCTGTTAAAGGAAATTAAAGCGCAGTATAATAATGTGTTTTAGGAAAGCGCAGTATTATATGGCATTTTCCTATTAAAATATAAACTCTCCTTCTTCCCCACGACAGAAACCAGCTAGGTTTCAATTTAAAAACCCAACCCCTTTCCAGCGCCCCCCTCCCCCCCCCCCCCAATTTTTAAAAAAAATTCGATTGGGCCCCACCCGTCACACAAAAAGTAAAGATTGTAGGTCCCGCATACAACTCAAGCCTTCGATTGCTGTGATTTCTTTGTTTCGGGCTCAAAATTTCAAATTTCCGACATTTCTAAAAACATAAATCGAGGTATTCCGATTTAGTTTATGTCGAAACTCGTATAATAATGCATATTTGTTGTCTTGAATGTGTTTCCACGTTATTTTGTGTTTTGTTTGCGATTAAATTTGTATGTTATTTTTATCCGGATTAAATTATTAGTGTTTAAAAAAATGGTTATAAAAGTTGAGAAATAATTTTTCTTGTTAATAAAAATGTTCATAAATTCCTTTATTATCTTTTATTTTCATGTATGTTGCTTTAGTTATGGTTGTTGTGCATTTATCTCTTCGAATATTATGTTATGAAATTTCAGTCTTCAGATTGATCTTCTTTATTAACACCAATAAGCTGAATGTTAGACTATCATATCATCATCCCAATTCAAAAGGTCATGTTAAAAAATAAGATGTAACAAGACTGTGAAACATAATTTTATTTGATAGATATTGCAACATACACAAGTACATACACTTATTACAAAAAATATTACGAAAACAAATTACACTAGGTGTATCCTTGATAGTTGGGTTCATTCGACGAACTTGCACCAGGATTACCACCGCCACCCACACCAGCTGAAGGACATTTACGACGGTCGTGTCCTGTTTGCGAGCATATGCCACATTTACGTGCATAAACGGTATCACCAATATCCATTTGGTTCCGTATACGCGTTCTCGAAGCCACATTGAACCAAGGGGTGTCAACAGCCTTTCGCCGAAAAATTATACTATATTGCTAGATAAGTTTTTTATTTTATGTATGTTTACTATACGTTGATTCCCCTTGATTTTTCGATGTATCTAATTATTTATATTTTAATACCCCTTGATGAAAATTCTGACTGTGCCACTAATTGTATATCCATTTGAAAAGTCAAGTAATAGAACTCGATGTCCAATGTACTAGTAGTCAAGTTTCAGGTACGAGTGCTAAATTTTTCCTCCTCTGGGACTGCGAAGATTAGAAATGATCGAATCCACCCTGGCTATTAGAACTTCTTTATTTTATTATTTCCTATACGTGGATTTATCTTAAAATAAAAAATATCTGGAACTGGATAGTAAATAATTCATTTTCTTTTAGTTAACAAGAAATATCTGGAGCTGGACTCCAAATAATTCATTTTTCTATTTGCAATGAAAACCCGGTGCTTTTTTATTCAGGAAAGATTTAAGGAAATGACACAAATACTATATATTTGTTGTATTGGGGAAAAATTATATTTATATATATAGGTGACGTATCAAGACACGTAGATTGGTCAAATGGTCAAAAAATCGCAATTAGCCGAGAGTCATGTGGTGCGACAGATACGAGCAAGGAAAGGGGAAGAGGCACGGGCAATCAGACAAATAACTCGGCGTCCGTACCTATTTAAGTCATTTATATCCGAGAATCAGAAGAAATGAATCTGACAAGGGAAAAGAGTACAGATACGGCATTTAATGGGCATTAAATGCTGAATACGTTAGAGAATATTTGTTAAATGTAATGATTGTGTAACGTAGCATTCAATGTCTTTAATTACTCATAATAGCCTTATTATGATTTGAGCAAAACGTATATTTCCAAAGGTACCTATAAAAAGGAGATACGATCAGTTGAAAGGACACGAAAAACTATTGAAATATACATTTGTTTATTTGTTTCTCTTGATTATCATCTTGCTATCCAGAATTATTTCTTTTTATTCATTCTCTCGATTATCAGTAACCCGATTTCTTCTAAATTCTAGCTTTGACTAAAATTCTATTTTTTAGTTAAACAAATTGGTTCCGTTACCGGAAATCTGATAATCTATTTTCTTTTCGCTTAACTTTCCTTGTTGCTTCAACTATATCGAACAACAATGATAACGTTCAAGGAAACCAAATAAACAAATAAAATCAGGGAGATCCACAGAATATTAACATTCAAGTTCCAACTTCACGAGGCTCACCACGGCAATCTCGTGAGGGTACTCCCGAGGGGTCTCAAATAAACGAGCATGCTCAATTTGAAAATGCTGAAGCTACTGATGAGGCTTTGCAGAAGTTAATTGCGGCTCAAGTCAGTAAAGTTGTTGAGGCACTTGTTAATCAATTACCTGTTGCAACACCCACACCTACTCCAAATAACAACACTTTGGAAAACCCTCGTTTTGGGCTTGTTAACTCAGGCGGTGGTGGAACTCCCAGCGAATCACAGGAGAGAGAACCAGGTAATGTATTTAATTCCGATTTGCAAAATTTGGTACTAACCTTGCAGAAACAGCTCAAGGAGCAAAGTGAGCGCATAGAGCAGATACCCGGGGTGCCACCCATAATCAAAGGGGTAGATATGGATAGATACTCGCAACAACCCTGGAGCCAAGTGTTGCTCCACTTCCAATTCCAAAAAAGTTCAAAATGCCTGATATTCCAAAATATGATGGAACAACAGACCCACGAGATCACGTGACTGCATTCACAACGAGCGTTAAAGGCAATGATTTGACTAAGCAAGAGATTGAATCAGTATTAGTCAAAAAAATTGATGAAACACTCACCAAAGGAGCGCTAACATGGTATTCTCTTTTACCCGAAAATTCAATAAATTCTTTTGCTGAGCTTGCAGATTCTTTCATCAAAGCACACTCGGGAGCTCAAAAAGTAGAGAATAGAATGGAAGATATTTTCAAAATCAAGCAAGGGGACTCAGAACTGCTTAGAGAATTCGTGGACAGGTTTCAACGTGAAAGGATGACATTACCACGTGTACCTGAAAACTGGGCAGCTATAGCTTTCACTAGTAATTTGAATGAAAAAAGCTCGGAAGCTACGAGAAAACTCAAGGAAAGCCTTCGAGAATTCCCAGCTACGACGTGGAACGATGTTTATAACAGGTATAGCACGAAGCTGAGGATTGAGGAAGATACCGTTCCACGATTTCAAAAAGAAGACAAGGGAAGTTCGAGACGTGCAGAGATCGAAAAAAGATCCGGTAAAAACAGGTACGAGCCTTATATGGGACCTGCAGGAAGAGACTCACGGTCAAAACAGGACAATCAGAGGTACGATCACAGATCGGGAATAAAGAGTCAGGCTCATCCTCAAGATTTGGGAACGACCGAAGCAGAGCCACTAGACGACGATAGAAGTCCGAAGGCAAGGTTTGACGGTTATAATTTCAATATGAGCACTTCTGAACTCGTGGCTGTTTTAAGAAGCATGGGGGATAAAGTACGGTGGCCAAAGGAGATGCGATCAAATCCAAACAGATGAAACCCTGATCATTGGTGCGAATTTCATAACGATCACGGGCATAAAACAGCAGATTGCAGGTTTTTGCAGGGTGAAGTTGATCATTTGTTAAAACAGGGGTATCTCACTGAGTTATTCAGTGAGAAAGGTAAACAAGCATACATGAAGAACAGGCAGGAGCCTCCAAAACCACCTTCACCCAAAAGAACTGTCAACGTTATAAGGTAGAGGTGAAGATATCAATGGTGTATCATATACTGCAGCTAATAAGATTTCCAAAGTAACAATTACCCACGGGAAGCGGTTGCGACACGTATTGGAGGAAGAGAATATTACATTCAATGATGCAGATGCCGAGGGTCTATTAACTCCACATAACGACGCACTTGTAATATCTTTACTTGTACATGACACTAACGTGAAACGAGTTTTGATTGATCCAGGTAGTTCTGTGAACATTATTTTGATACGAGTACTACGCGGGATGCAAGCAGAAGATAAATTGGTTCCAAAAGCACATACTTTGTCAGGATTTGACAACTCCAGTGTTGTAACGAAAGGGGAGGTGATACTTACTACATTCGCAAAAGGCGTTGTCAAAGACACAAAATTTCAGGTGGTGGATATGGAAATGGCTTATAACATGATTCCTGGGAGGCTATGGATCCATGACATGGACGATGTTCCATCAACCTTGCATCAAGTCATTAAATTTCCATTGCCATGGGGAATATGTCAAACCAGAGGTTATCAACAAACATCCAGGAGCATCAACTCCGTGGCAGATTCAAGTGTTAAGGGTGAAGAAAAATAGCAATTACAGAATTCAGTTGAGGATAACATGGCGTCAACCTCAACTGAACAAGGCCAAACAGATGTGGATTCAAGGCCTGATTCCATTCAACCAGAAGAAAATGAAAACATCAAAACGACGATAGAAGAGCTGGAGGCTGTGGTTTTGTTTATACACTGACCGAAGAGAAAAGTGTATATAGGAGCCAATCTCAGCCCAGATATGAAGCGTAAGTTGATTGAATTTTTAAAAGCTAACGCATATTGTTTTGCTTGGTCCTATTCTGATATGACAGGTATACCACCGGAGGTAATGACTCACAAGTTAAATGAGGACCCGTCTCATCCACCTGTCAAACAAAACAAAAGAAAGCAGGGCACTTCAAAAATCAGGTGATTCAGGATGAGGTGCAAAAGTTGTTAAAAATGGATCTATTCGCGAGGTGAAGTATCCTGATTGGCTAGCTAATACTGTTGTGGTACCTAAAAAGAACGGTAAATGGCGAGTTTGTGTAGACTATACAGATCTTAACAAAGCTTGTCCTAAAGACTCTTTTCCCTTACCTCATATAGATCAATTAATTGATGCTACTGTAGGGCATGAATTGTTAAGTTTTTTAGATGCATATTTAGGTTACAATCAAATCAAGATGGATCCAGCAGATGAAGAAAAAACTTCACTTATAACAAACAGGGGGACTTGCTGTTATAAAGTAATGCCCTTTGGACTCAAAAATACAGGTGCAACATATCAGAGACTGGTAACCAAAATGTTCCAAGAGCATTTGGGAAAACCATGGAGGTTTATATAGATGATATGCTTGTTAAAACCTAACTTTCTGGGGATCATATATCACATATGTCTGAAACGTTTAAAATTTTGCGGAAATATAATATGAAGTTAAATCCTGAAAAATGTGCATTTGGTGTTGCATCAGGTAAGTTCTTAGGTTTTCTTGTTTCTAACCGTGGTATTGAAGTGAATCCTGCACAGATTAAGGCCATTGAAGAAATCCCTGATATACTTTCAAACAAGAAAGAAGTTCAAAGATTGACAGGAAGAATCGCAGCTTTGGGAAGATTCATTTCTAAATCATCGGAAAAATGTTTTAAATTCTTCTCAGCCCTTAAGAAGCAGGATCATTTTGAATGGAATGAAGAGTGTCAACAAGCACTCAGGAATTTGAAAACATACTTATCAAATCCACCTTTTCTAGCAAAACCAAAGGCTGGGGAAAGATTACTCATTTACCTTGCTGTTTCAGAAGTAGCGGTAAGCGCTGTTTTGGTTCGAGAAGAACAAGGTAAACAATCCCCTATCTATTACGTTAGTAAATCTTTGTTAGATGCGGAGACGCGCTATCCTCAGTTAGAAAAACTTGCACTTGCATTAATCATGGCATCTAGGAAGTTAAGACCTTACTTTTAGTGTCTTGCTGTAGTAACTGCTTACCCTTTACGAAATATATTACATAAGCATGAGTTATCAGGCAGGTTGGCCAAGTGGGATATAGAGTTAAGTGAATATGAAATCGCATACCAACCTAGAACTGCTATAAAATCACAAGTATTAGCCGATTTCGTGGCTGGTTTTAGCCAGGGGATGCAATTAGAAGCAAAAAAAGAACTGCATGTTTTTAATAGTGCTAACCCAGGAACTTGGACTTTATTCACTGATGGCTCATCTAACGTAAAAGGTGCAGGTTTAGGGGTTGTCTTGGTACCACCTACGCGTGAAACTATTAGACAAGCTATTAAATATCATTCCATAACTACCAATGAAGCGGAGTATGAGGCTGTGATCGCAGGTCTAGAATTGGCACGGGAACTTGGCATAAATCAGATTATAATAAAGAGTGATTCACAACTCGTGGTCAATCAAATGCTGGGGACTTATACAGCTAGGGAAGCAAGGATGCAACAGTACTTAGAAAAGGTGCGGGAGTTGATAAAGCAATTTCAAACCTGGAAAGTCACACAAATACCAAGGGATGAAAATGTTGAAGCAGACGCCCTAGATAATCTCGCATCTGCAGCTGATGTGACAAGTGATGCAAACGCTTCAATTATACATTTATTTCACTCAGTTCTCGATCCTGATAAGAATGAGGTAAACTTTAATAGTTTAACTTGGGATTGGAGGAACGAGATTGTTGTTTTTTTACAGTATGGTACCGCCCCTGATGATAAGAAAAAAGCTCATGCGCTTCGAAAAAAGGCTGCTCGGTAGTGCTTAAAGCAAGGTAACTTATATCGTAAAATGTTTGGTGGTCCATTAATTAGCAAGATGCCTCGGACCTTCACAAACGGAGTATGTAATGAGAGAAATACACGAGGGGCATTGCGGGAATCACGTAGGAGGGAGGTCATTGGTACAAACCTTAATTAGGGCAGGTTACTACTGGCCTAAAATGGAAGAAGAAGCAGAAAGTTTCGTGGCTAAATGTGATAAATGCCAGAGGTACGGTAACAATATGCATAGACCTACAGAGTTATTACATCCGGTCATTGCACCTTGGCCATTTATGAAATGGGGAATGGATATAGTAGGACCATTACCACAAGCAAAAGGACAAGTAATGTTTCTACTCGTACTTACTGATTATTTTACTAAATGGGTGGAGGCAGGAGCATTTAAACAGGTGAGAGAAAAGGAAGTCAGAGATTTCATTTGGCGAAATATCATATGCCGATTCGGTGTACCAAAGGAAATCGTATGTGATAATGTCCCTTAATTTATTGGAGCTCAAATCACGGAGCTTTTTCAGAGTTGGAAAATTAAAAGGATTACGTCTCCACCTTATCATCCGGTGGGTAATGGGCAAGCAGAATCAACAAATAAGGTTATCATCAATAATTTAAAGAAGCGATTAGAAGAATCAAAAGGTAACTGGCCTGAAGTGTTACCCGGAGTTTTATGGGCATATCGCACAACTACAAAAACGAGCACAGGAGAAACACCCTTTTCATTGGTTTACGGAGCTGAGGCCTTGATTCCAGTTGAGATAGGAGAATCAAGCACACGGTTCACACAAGCGACACAAGAATCTAATGACGAGGAGATGCAGGTCAATCTAGATTTACTGGAAGGCAGGAAAGAAACTGCATTAATAAGAATGGCAGCACAAAAATAAGTCATAGAATGATATTACAATAGGAAAGCACGCCTCAGATTCTTCAAAGTTGGGGACTTCGTGCTTAAAAAGGTTTTTCAATCTACAAAGCCAACCAACGCGGGTAAATTACGTCCAACTTGGAAAGGACCCTATAGAGTTCGAGATATTGCAGGAAAGGGAGCATATGAATTGGAGACAATGGATGGCAAAATACTACCTTCACGTTGGAATGCTGTTCATTTGAAGAGATATTACTTCTAAGGAATACCCACGGTCAAGTATCACCATTTTGCATTTAATTTTTTGAATTGTTAAAATTTTACTAACGATTTTAGATAATAGGAAAAAAGCTAGCCCGTACTAAATGATGAGTCACGACCTATAAGGCACACGGAATAACCTAAAATTCCTGGCCTAGGGTTACAATTATTCTGATAGAAATTCAAACGGGTTAAGCAGTCTTCATCTATAATCGTACCTCCGAGTCCCGTATGTTTTTCCTTTTCAGGAAAAGGACCAAATGAGAGAAACTATCAAGTGCTCGAGGCTTCATACTTCAACACTCAAACACTTGGGGGACTACATAATATACACAAGTATGTAGGCAGAGAAGATTGAAGAAAAATCAAACCTGAAAAAAGTCAAGTGTAGAGTAGAAGTCACACGAAGTCACGAGCCAAGGCTAAAGAAAACCTTACTGTAGTTAGGGTAAAAGCTATGTACTAAAGCAGGTTATAAAGAAAAACCTTGCATTTATTGTTCTGAAACGGGTTATAAAGAAAAACCCCGTGTTTATTATTTTTTCCTAAAAATCTGTTACAAGGAAAAACAGTTACGAGAAAGTTATAGATGTAATTCAAATACATGTAAGATATTATTCAAAACTTGTTAAGGTTTAAAATAAAAACTTGTCAATGTTATTTCAAAGAAACATGTGTGTTCCTATTTCTTTTATCGTATGATAACACCATTATGAAGTCGAGACGTCTTCTTCATTAAGTGTCGAAATATAAAAGGGCCATCTTTTATAAAACTCATGTTTAAAACGATTTAGTCATGAGATTAACAGAAGCATTTTTAAAGAACAAAAATGCAAACTATTCTATAAGTCCTTAAAAATAAAGGCAAGAATAGAATAAACAGAAGTCTAAGATAATAACATAAAAAACTTCTTAAAACTAAGTACGAACTTAGTCATAAAACTACGAGATTGTTTATACAGATTACCCCATAAAAGACTTGGGGACTTGTGTTCCAAAAACCAACCCTCAAATGAAGCTAAGAGTTTGATTACAATTTTCTAAAATAAACCCTCAGATGAAGCCAAGGGTTTCTAACACAACTTTCCAAAGTGGTACCTGCAAAAAAGAAGGAATTCAAGATAAATTTTTTCACTAAGAAGATGTGGGAACTGAAGAAGATGCATCAACAACAACGGGCTCAACTTGGACAGGAGCATCAACGTTTGCGGGTTGATCTTGATTCACAGCAACAGGCTCAACTTGAGCAAGGGCATCAGCAGATGTGGCTTCAACTTGGCTTGTGGCAGTAGGTTCAATTGGGCTTGAAGAAGATGCGATACCCGTATGAGCTTCAACCACGGGAGCTTCAATCACGGGAGAAGGAAAGTCATGCGGTTGCTGAGCTTGTTCAATGGTTTCATTGACCTTAGCTAATTCTGCCTCCAGGTCGAAGTTTTCTAGGCCAACTTCAAGTAGGGTATCACGACGTGAATTCAAAAAAGCCCAACTTACCTCAACATCAGATTTTTCCTCAAGGATCTCATAATCCTTTTCCCAAGCAGCAACCTCATTCTTGAGCTCTTCATTTTCGGCCAAGTGGAATTATAAGAAGCTTGAAGGGAAGCATGAGAGCTCTCTAAAGCGCGTACCTTATCAGCAGAGACTCGAAGGTATTCTTGTGCTTGAGTTAAGTTTTGCACAAGTTCTCCAGCGTACACTTCTTTTTGATCCAACAGAGCCTTCAATGCCCTATTCTCCTCACTAGCCTTAGATAACTGTTCTGAAAAGGAGGATTCAAGGCGTTCTTTTTCTTTCTCAACTTGGCTCGAGGAAGCCTTGATAACCACTAGCTCCGAAGTTAATGCTCGTACTTGTTGTTCTAAGGTACTCCTGCTCTCTTGTAAATCCTCCATGTTAATTTGAGCACTGTCAAATTGTTCCTTCCAATTGTTTGCTTCCAACTGAGAATCACGAGCAGCCTTCTCCGAATCACGTGCTACCTTCTCCAAGAGGGAGATTCTGTTCATCAGCTCAGTGCTAATAAGATTGGCCTAAGGAAAAAGGAAGGGAAATAAAAATCCCGGAGATAGAAATTTTTACAAAGTAGAGAAGAGAAGGAAAGAAAATACCTTCAAAGTGGCATGCACTATGTCGTTCATTAAAGTCAGGCTGCTATGGCTTTCCAATTTTTCTTTCTCGATTGGTCCAATTAAAGGCTCGAGCCAAACGTCAGCTTGACCTGACTTTCTCAAAAGGCTGTTGTTAGCTACGCTCCTCATAGCAGTGCTTCTACTTGAAGAACCCACCTCCGTATGATGAACGATAGGTGGGGGAATTGTCAAAGGAGGAGCGGTGGAAGGAGTAAAAACAATAGGGGGAGGAACAAAAACAATTGGTGCAGGTAAGGAAGCAATCACAGGTACGGGAGATGAAAAGGAAGATAAGGGAAGTTCATCTAGAATATGCCCTAAATTTCCACTACCAAAACCACTATCAAAAAGTTGATCAATAGACTCACGAGTGTCGTAGGGAGTGACGTCATCATCAGGAATAATAACTGGGGTAACAACAGGCTCGGTAAGAGAAAGATGAGGGGAGGCTTCAACTTCGTCATCAGAGACGATACGTCTTCTAGCTAGAGGTCTCGTCATTCTTCTTCTGAGTCTTCTTCTTCAGAAGCTTTTCTTTTTGCAGAAGAAGAACCCAAGACTATTTCTCGGGCTAAAGAGGTACGAGTACCCAAAGAGTCACAAGAGGCCGCAACTGCCTCAGCAGTAACCCCTCGAATAGCAAATCCTGATAAAAAGAAGGATAAAAGTTAGAACAATAAAGGAAAAAATTTAATATATGAAGGATGGACTAGAAACTCTTACCATGAGTTTTTACTTTCCTACCGTAACGGTTGGAAAGATTTTTCTAGGACCTACCCTCTATTGGAGCAGTCTTCAACAATTTCTCTATCCAACCAGGGAAGTTGGGAACATTCTCTACAACACCCATGGTTGCTGAGAAAAGAAAAGAAGCGACATTAGAGCAATTAATAAGCTTGGAAGAAAAAGGCACGAGAAAGATATAACACTTACGTGCAAAGTTCCACTTCTCAGGGAAGGGAACGTTATCTTCACCCACTAAGCCAACAGTGGGGGCAGCAACAAATCGAGCATACCAGCCATGGTCCTTGTCATCTTCAGGGCTCACTAAAACCCTCTTACTCCTGGCTGCTAGAGTAAAAACGCCATTGCGGAAAAGCCTGGGGGAGTAGAGATGAATTAGGTGAGAGAAAGTAAATCAAACATCTGCCATATTGGTGAGGTGCCTCAAACAGGCAACAGCCCTCTACACAATTGGGCCAATTTGACCCAAACAGACATTGAAAAATGGCAAAAATCTAGAATGACTAGGTCAATGGCTGGTTTGAACCCTAGAGTGAAAGGATAAGTATAAACAAAAGAGTATCCAATCATGTAAGAAGTGATTCTCTGGTTTGGATTAGGAATGATAATGGGAAAATCATCACTCCAGTGACAATCTTTACGAACTATATGAGTTAAAACTTCTGTGATTTGAGTGGGGAAAGCATCAGCACGATCTAAAGTGGCAACTTGGGTCCTAAGAGATTCTCTATCATGGTAAAAAGATAGTTCTGTTGGGACTATCTCTTCAATTAGAGGCTCACGTAAGGGCTCAGAGGGTTCTTTGTTCCTAGAAGAAGACCTCTGAGAAAGGGAACCTCTAGTCCTAGAAAAGGGACCAGAACTAGGAGAAGGCGTGGATGTGCTACCACCGCGAGTAGACCCCAAGCTACGAAGCCTACCACCTCTTCTATGCCTAATAGGGGCATTGGGGAAGTTATCTAAAATAGGGGTTCTCCTAGGGTTAGGGTTTGATGAAGTCATGGCGAAGAAGATTGAAGTGAAGAAGAAGTGAATAAGAGATTTGAAGAATTAAAGTGTTCAATACGCTTTATGTGGTAAAGGACAAGGAAAGAAGTTATATTTATACTGATGAGCAACCGGCAAAAGGAAAAAGTACAATGATGGAAGGACCATAATAAATGAAAACTGACACTTCGTGAACAAGGAAGCCGAAAAGAAAGCCTAAGAAAGTGCTGCAAAACTGTAGGACCAATGAGAGGGTGACACGTGTAAAACGCATTAAATGGAAGTGACAATTGAAGCGTCAATTTTGTCAGAACATTAATGGTGACAAAAATTCTCTTTTAATGAAATCCACTTCCCAAATATTCAACTGATGAATAAATGGAAAGTGGGGGGACTATCTGTATTGGGAAAAATTATATTTATATATATAGGTGACGTGTTAAGACACGTGGATTGGTCAAATGGTCAAAGAATCGCAATTAGCCAAGAGTCATGTAGTGCAACAAATACGAGCAAGGAAAGGGGAAGAGGCACGGGCAATCAGACAAATAACTCGGCGCCCGTACCTATTTAAGTCATTTATATCCGAGAATGAGAAGAAATGAATCTGACAAGGGAAAAGAGTACAGATACGGCATTTAATGGGCATTAAATGCTGAATACGTTAGAGAATATTTGTTAAATGTAATGATTGTGTAACGTAGCATTCAATGTCTTTAATTACTCATAATAGCCTCATTATGATTTGAGCAAAACGTATATTTCCAAAGGTACCTACAAAAAGGAGATATACGATCAGTTGAAAGGACACGAAAAACTATTGAAATATACATTGGTTTATTTGTTTCTCTTGATTATCATCTTGCTATCCAGATTTATTTCTTTTTATTCATTCTCTCGATTATCAATAACCCGAGTTCTTCTAAATTCTAGCTTTGACTAAAATTCCATTTTTTTGGTTAAACATTTGTAAACTATACAACAACTATTATAAATTAAAATAATTAACAATTTAAAATATTTAAAAGGAAAATAAAAAATTATGATAAAAAAATTATTTGACTTTCGAATCTGAATTATATCATATAAATTGAGATAAAGAAAATAAATTATATGCTATCATTCACAAAAATATTTAGTGCTAGTTCGCACACGGAAATATGACCTCGTCAACGTTAATTACACTAGAGGGAATTCTTAATTTATTTGTTAATGTTCGTTTTGGGTTTTAAAAAAATCAAACCAATAATATATGAGCATCTCATAGAAATTTGCCGCCAAACTTTTGGGCTGTCAAAATTTTCTGGCGGAAAGAACTTTGCCCGCTGATTGAGCTGTGGGAAGGTCTAGTCTATGAGCACGACCAATTGAACCGAATTCAAAGCCTCCTTTAGAACCCAATTCAAAGTAAGCATGAGTTTTGTTTCTTTTTAGAGGAAAATCAACTTGGAATTAGATTAGGAAAATTTATTTTGTATCACATACAAATGACATTAGTTGTATGAGGCATCTTTTTTGTCTCACAGTTTTTGTATTGGGAAAAATTTAGTTTGCATATTGGTGATGACGTGTCATGACACGTAGACTGATCAAACAGTCAAAGATTTAAGGTTAGTTAAGAGGTACGAGCAACAACAGATACGAGCAACAACAGATACGAGCATGGTGATAGAAGAGGCACGAGCAGTCATACAAACAATTCAACGCTCGTACCTATTCAAGACATTTAAAGCTTAAAGATCGTGAAGAATCAAAGGAATGAATCTGACATCAAATAAGAGTCCAGATATAGTATTTAATGAGTATTAAATACTGAAAACGTTAGAGAATATGTATTTAATGTATATGATTATGTAACGTAGCATTTAAATCATTAATTACTCATAATAGCCTTATTATAACAAAGGTAAGGCTCGTATCCCAAAGATAGCTATAAAAGGGAAAGGAATAAACAATTGTAGGGACACAAGACACTATTGGAATATACTCTCATTTACTAGCTTTCATATCTTACTATTCTCAAATTTCTTTATTTATATACTTTTCCGATTATCAGTAACCCGTATTCTTCTAAATTCTAGCTTTGACTAAAAATCTATTTTTTGGTTAAACAAATTGGTTCTGTTGCCGGAAATCTGATAATCAATTATATCTCAACTTGATTTTCTTTGTTGAATCAACTATGTCGAACAACAATGACAACATCCAAGGAAACCAAATCAATCAACAAAACCAGGGAGATCCGCAAAATAATGTTATTCAAGTTCCAACTCCACGAGACTCACCACGGCAATCTCGTGAGGGCACTCCTGAAGGATCTCACACAGAAGAACAAGTTCAATTTGAGAATGCTGAAGCTATGGATGATGCTTTGCAAAAACTTATCGCTACTCAGGTCAACAAAGCTTTACAAGCTTTTGTTAGTCAATTACCTGCTGCTCCACCCACACCTACTCCAAATAACAACACTTTGGAGAATCCTCGTTCTGGACTGGTTAATTCAGGCAGCGGTGGAATCCCCAATGAAACACAGGAGGGAGACCCAGGTAATCCAGTTAATTTTGATTTACAAAATCTAGTACTAACATTGCAGAAACAGCTTAAGGAGCAAAGTGACTGCATAGAACAAATACCTGGAGTACTACCCGTGATCAAGGGGGTAGATATAGATAAATATTCTCAACAGCCCTGGAAGCCAAGTGCCGCTCCTTTCCCAATTCCAAAGAAGTTCAAGATGCCCCCTGATATTCCAAAGTATGATGGGACAACAGACCCACGAGATCACGTTACTGCATTTACAACAGGTGTCAAGGGCAATGATTTGACTAAGCAGGAGATTGAATCAGTCTTGGTCAAAAAATTCGGTGAAACACTCACTAAAGGGGCACTAACATGGTATTCTCTTTTACATGAAAATTCTATATTCTTTTGCTGAGCTTGCAGATTTATTTATCAAAGCACACTCGAGAGCTCAAAAAGTTGAAAAGAGAATGGAAGACATCTTCAAAATCAAGCAAGGAGATTCGGAGTTGCTTAGAGAATTCGTGGACAGATTTCAACGGGACAGAATGACGTTGCCACAAGTACCTGACAATTGGGCGGCTATAGCCTTCACCAGCAATTTGAATGAGAAGAGTTCAGAAGCTACGAGACGACTCAAGGAAAGCCTTCGAGAATTCCCAACAACAACATGGAATGATGTCTACAACAGATACAATACAAAGATGGGGATTGAAGAAGATATTATTTTACGATATAAAACAGAAGAAAAAGTAAGCTCAAGGCGTGTTGAAAATGAAAAAAGATCTGGTAAAAACAGGTACGGGCCTTAGATGGGACCTGCGGGGAAGGACTCACGGTTAAGGCAGGATAATCAAAGGTACGATCACAAACCTAGAAACAGGGAATCAGGCTCCTCATCAAGGTTCGGGAATGATCGGAGCACACACGGGTCACGAGATGATAATGGAAGTCTAAAGGCAAGATTCGGTGGTTACAACTTCAACGTAGGCACCTCTGAACTCGTAGCTGTTTTAAGAAGCATGGGAGATAAGGTACGATGGCCAAAGGAGATGAGATCGAATCCAAATAGACGAAATCCTGATGATTGGTGTGAATTTCACAACGATCACGGGCATAAAACAGCAGATTGCAGATTTTCTGCAGGGTGAAGTTGATCATTTGTTAAAACAAGGGTATCTCACCGAGTTATTCAGTGAAAAAGGTAAACAAGCATACATGAAAAATAGGCAAGAGCCTCCAAAACCACCTTCACCCAAGAGAACTGTCAACGTTATAAGTGGGGGTGAAGAGATCAATGATGTATCATATAAAAAGGTTTCAAAAGTAACAATTACCCACGGGAAGCGGCCTTGACATGTCTTGGAGGGAGAAAATATTACGTTCGATGATGCAGATGCCGATGGTCTATTAACTCCACATAACGACGCACTGATAATATCTTTACTTGTACATGACACTAACGTGAAACGAGTTTTAATTGATCCAGTTAGTTCTGTGAATATTATTTTGATACGAGTATTGCGTGAGATGCAAGCTGAAGAAAAAGTAATACCAAAGGCACATACTCTATCTGGGTTTGATAATTCCAGCGTCGTTACAAAAGGACAGGTAACGCTCACCACATTTGCTGAAGGAGTTATCAAAGACACAAAGTTCCAGGTAGTTGACATGGAGATGACTTACAATATGATTCTTGGGAGACCATGGATCCACGAGATGGACGCTGTTCCTTCAACTTTGCATCAAGTCATTAAATTTCCAACGCCATAGGGAATTTGTCAAATCAGGGGAGATCAACAGACATCTAGGAACATCAACTCCGTGACAGACTCAAGCACGAAGGGTGAAGAAAAATAGCAATTACAGAATTCAGTTGAGGATAACATAGCATCAACCTCAACTGAACGAGGGCAAACAGATGTAGATTCAAGGCCCGATTCCATTCAAGAACCAGAGGAAAATAAAAACATCAAAACGACGATAGAAGAGCTGGAGGCTGTGGTTTTGTTTATACACTGGCCAGAAAGAAAAGTGTATATAGGAGCTAATCTTAGCCCGGAGGTGAAGCGTAAGTTAATTGAATTTTTAAAAGCTAACACAGACTGTTTTGCTTGGTCCCACACTGACATGACAGGTATACCACCGGAGGTGATGACTCATAAACTAAATGAAGATCCTTCATATCCTCCAGTCAAGCAAAAGAAAAGAAAGCAAGGAACTTTCAAGAATCAGGTGATTCAAGAAGAAGTCCAAAAATTGCTAAAAATTGGTTCAATTCGTGAGGTAAAATATCCTAACTGGTTAGCTAACACTGTTGTGGTTCCTAAGAAGAATGGTAAGTGGCGAGTCTGTGTAGATTACACAGACCTCAATAAAGCCTGCCCTAAAGATTCTTTTCCACTG
>NC_031995.1:5142858-5155931 GCF_001879085.1 Nicotiana attenuata | reverse complement strand
TTGCTAAAAATTGGCTTTATCGTGAGGTAAGTATCCTAACCGGTTAGCCAACACTGTTGTAGTTCCAAAAAAGAACGGTAAGTGGCAGGTTTGTGTAGACTACACAGATCTTAATAAAGCCTGCCCTAAAGATTCTTTTCCACTGTCACACATAGATCAATTGATTGATACAACTGCAGGTCATGAACTATTAAGTTTTTTAGATGCATATTTAGGGTATAATCAGATTAAAATGGATCCAGGAGATGAAGAAAAAACTTCCTTCATAACAGACAGGGGGACTTACTGTTATAAAGTAATGCCCTTTGGTCTAAAGAATGCCAGAGCAACGTATCAGAGGTTAGTTACCAAAATGTTTCAAGAGCATTTGGGAAAAACTATGGAGGTATATATAGATGATATGCTTGTTAAAACTCAGCATTCAGGAGATCATATATCGCATCTATCTGAAACCTTTAAAATTTTGCGAAAATATAACATGAAGTTAAATCCTGAAAAATGTGCATTTGGTGTGGCATCAGGTAAATTTTTAGGTTTTCTTGTTTCTAACTGTGGTATTGAGGTGAATCCTGCACAGATTAAGGCCATTGTGGCAATCCCTGGAATACTTACAAGCAAAAAAGAAGTTCAAAGATTAACAGGAAGGATTGCAGCCTTGGGAAGGTTCATTTCTAAATCATCAGAGAAATGTTTTCAATTCTTCTCAGCTCTTAAGAAGCAGGATCGTTTTGAATGGAACGAAGAGTGTCAGCAAGCACTCAAGAATTTGAAAGTGTACTTATCAAATCCACCATTACTAGCAAAACCAAAGGCTGGGAAAAGACTGCTCATTTACCTTGCTGTTTCGGAAGTAGCGGTAAGTGCGATTTTGGTTCGAGAGGAACAAGGTAAACAATCCCCTATCTATTATGTTAGTTTGCTAGATGCGGAAATGCGGTATCCTCAATTGGAAAAGCTTGCACTTGCATTAATCATGGCATTAGGAAGTTAAGGCCTTACTTTCAGTGTCATCCTATTACTATAGTAACCGCTTATCCTTTGCGTAATATATTGCATAAGCATGAATTATCAGGTAGGTGGCTAAGTGGGCAATAGAGTTTAGTGAATACGAAATCACGTACCAACCTAGAACTGCTATAAAATCACAAGTGTTAGCTGATTTCGTGGCTGATTTTAGCAACGACATGCAATTAGAAGCACAAAAAGAATTACAGGTGTTCAATGGAGCTAATCTAGGAACTTGGACTTTATTCGTTAATGGTTCATCTAATGTAAAAGGAGCAGGTTTAGGGATTGTTTTGGTACCACCTACGGGTGAAACCATTCGACAAGCTATCAAATGTCATTCAATAACTAACAATGAGGCAGAGTATGAGACTGTGATTGCAGGTTTAGAACTGGCACGAGAACTTGACATAAATCAGATTATAATCAAGAGCGATTGCAACTCGTGATTAATCAAATGCTGGGGACTTATACAGCCAGGGAAGCAAGGATGCATCAATATTTAGAAAAGGTACCGGAGCTAATAAGGCAATTTCAAACTTGGAAAGTTGCACAAATACCAAGGGATGAAAATCTTGAGGCAGACGCTTTAGCTAATCTCACATCTGCGGCTGACGTGGCAAGCAATGCAAATACCTCAGTTATTCATTTATTTCATTTAGTTCTCGACCCTGACAAGAATGAGGTAAATTTTAATAATTTAACTTGGGATTGGAGGAACGAGATTGTAACTTTTTTGCAGTATGGAACTGTCCATGATGACAAGAAAAAAGCCCATGCACTTCGCAAAAAGGCTGCTCGCTACTGTTTAAATCAAGGCAACTTATATCGTAAAATGTTCGGTGGCCCCTTAGCTAGGTGTCTCGGTCCTTCTCAAACAGAATACGTAATGAGGGAAATACATGAGGGGCATTGTGGAAATCACGCTGGAGGAAGATTATTGGTAAGAACCTTAATCATGACAGGTTACTATTGGCCGAAAATGGAAGAAGAAGCGGAAAGTTTCGTGGCCAAATGTGATAAAAGTCAAAGGTACGGTAACAACATGCATAAACCTGCGGAGTTATTACATCCGGTCACCGCACCATGGCCATTCATGAAGTGGGGAATGGATATCGTGGGTCCCTTACCACAAGCAAAAGGACAAGTAAAATTTTTGCTCGTACTTACTGATTATTTTTACTAAATGGGTAGAGGCAGGAGCCTTCAAACAGGTACGAGAAAAGGAAGCCAAGACTTCATTTGGCGAAATATCATATGCCGATTTGGTGTACCAAAAGAAATCGTATGTGACAATGGCCCTCAATTTATCGGAGCTCAAGTTACAGAATTTTTTTAGAGTTGGCAAATTAAAAGGATTACATCTACACCATATCACCCAATGGGTAATGGGCAAGCGGAATCAACAAACAAAGTCATAATCAACAATTTAAAGAAACGATTAGAGGAGTCTAAGGGTAGTTGGCCTGAAGTGTTACCCGGCGTTTTATGGGCATATCGCACAAAAACAAAAACAAGCACAGGTGAAACACCCTTCTCTTTAGTTTATGGAGCTGAGGCATTGATCCCGGTTGAAATAGGAGAACCAAGCACAAGATTCTCACAAGCAACACAAGAGTCTAATGATGAAGAGATGCGGGTCAATTTGGATCTACTGGAAGGCAGGAGAGAAGCTGTGTTAATAAGAATGGCAGCACAAAAACAAGTGATCGAACGATATTACAACAGGAAAGCACGCCTGAGATTCTTCAAAATTGGGGACTTCGTGCTTAAAAGATTTTTCAATCTACAAAGGCAGCCAACGCGGGTAAACTAAGTCCTACCTGGGAAGGACCCTACAGAGTTCGTGATATTGCAGGAAAAGGAGCATATGAATTGGAAACAATGGATGGGAAGGTGCTTCCTTCACATTGGAATGTTGTACATTTGAAGAGATACTACCTCTAAGGAAAAACCCACGGTCAGGTATCACCATGTTAAAATTTTGTTTTTTGAATTGTTGAAATTTTACTAACGATTTTAGATGATAGGCAAAACGCTAACCCGTGCTAAACGATGAGTCACGACCTGTAAGGCAAAATGGAATAAGCTAAAATTCCTGGCCCAGTGTTACAATTATTCTGATAGAAATATAAACGGGTTAAGCAGTCTTCATCTATAATCGCACCTCCGAGTCCCGTATGTATTTCCTTTTCAGGAAAAAGGACCAAGTGAAAGAGACTATCAAGTGTTCGAGACTTCATACTTCAACACTCAAACACTTGGGGGACTACATAATATATACAGTCACGTGTATAAAAAAGGCAAAGAAGATTGAGGAAAAATCAAGCCTAGAAGAGTCAAGTGCGGAGTGAAAGTTACAAAGTTATGGCATCCATCATAGTGTTCTTTCCCATGAGAACAATGGAGTCACCTTTCAAACCCTTCCTAATGTTTTGGAGCTAAGGGGATCCAATATACCTCAAAACGGTTAGGGTAAAGACTATGTACTAAAACGGGTTATAAGGAAAAACCCTGTATCTATTGTTCTTCTTTTGTAAAAATCTGTTACAAGGAAAACAGTTACGAGAAAGTTATAGATGTAATTCAAATACATGTAAAGTATTATTCAAAACTTGTCAAGGTTCAGAAATAAAAACTTGTCAATGTTATTCAAAAGAAACATGTGTGTTCCTATTTCTTTTATCGTATGCTAACACCATTATGAAGTTGAGACGTCTTCTTCATTAAGTGTCGAAATATAAAAGGGCCCTCTTTTATGAAACTCATGTTATTTAGTCATGAGATTAACAGAAGCATTTTCAGAAAACAAAAATGCAGACTATTCTTTAAGTCCTTGAAAATAAAAGGCAAGAATAGAACAGACGGAAGTTTAATAAAAACTTCTTAATATTTAAAACTAAAGACTAAGTATAAACTTAGTCATTAAACTGTTTATACAAAGCCCCATGACAAGACTTGGGGACTTGTACTTCTAAAATCAACCCTCAAAGTGATAACCAAGGGTTTGATTACAAAAAACTTTCAAAAGAATCCAAGAACTTTAAACAAAGTTTTCCAAACAGGTACCTGCAAAAAAGGAATTTAAAGCAAATGTAAATTTTTTCACTAAGAAGAAAGAACTGAAGAAGGATCATCAGCGGGCTCAACTGGAACAACATCGTCAATAGAAGCGGGTTGATCTTCAATCGCAGCAATTGGAGCATCAGTAGACGAAGTCTCAACTTGGCTTGCAACAAGAGGCACGGTTGAGCTTGAAGAAGGTGCGGCACCCGAGGCAATTTCTGTGTTCATGGGGATTTCAACTGCAAAAGTTTCAGCCAAAGGAGCCTCGCTCACGGGAGCTTCACCCACAGAGCATCAACTGCGGGAACTTCAGCTTCGAAAACTTCAATCGCGGGTGAAGGGAAGTCCAGTGGTTGTTGAGCTTTTCTAATGGTCTCCATAACATTAGCTAACTTTGACTCCAGATTGAAGTTTTCTTGGCTAGCTTCAACTAAAGCATCACGACGAGAGTTCAGAAAAGCCCAGCTTACATCAACTGCAACCTTATCTTCAAGAAGCTCATAATCTCTTTCCCAAGTAGCAATTTTATTCTTGAGACCTTCACTTTCATCCAAGGCTAGTTGTAAGAGGCTTGAAGAGAGGCATTAGATTTTTCTAAGGCATGCACCTTGCCTTCAGAAGTTCGCAGATCTTCTTGTGTCTGAGTCAAATTCTGCATCAGATCTCCAACATAAAATTCTTTTTGACTAAAAAGAGCTTTCAACTCTCTAATTTCTTCACTTGCCTTAGTTAATTGCTCTGAAAAAGAAGACTCGAGACGCTCTTTTTCTCTCTCTACCTGACTTGAAGAAGCCTTGACGACCGCAAGCTCTGAGGATAATGCTCTTACCTGCTGTTCCAGGTTATTCTTGTTCTCTTGCAAATCTTCTATAGTAATTTGAGCACTATCAAATTGCTCCTTCCAATTAGCTGCTTCCAACTGAGAGTCACGAGCTACCCTCTCTGAATCAAGAACAACCTTTTCAGAGTCACGTGCCACCTTCTCTAATAGAGAAACTCTGCTCATCAGCTCTGTACCAATGAGATTGGCCTGGAAATGATAAGGGAGGAAAATAAGAATTCTAAAAAAAAATTGCAAAGTAAAGAAAGAAGGAAAATACCTTCAAGGTAGAATGAACTATGTCGTTCATCAAAGTCAGACAGCTATGACTATTCATTTTTTCTTTCTCAATTGGGCCAATTAAGGGCTCAAGCCAAACATCTGCCTGACCAGATTTCCTCAAAAGGCTGTTGTTAGCAGGAACTTCAATAGTCACGCTCCTCATAGCAACACTTCTACTCGTAGAACCCACTTCTGTATGATGGACAATAGGAGGAGGAACTGCCAAAGGAGGAGCGGTAGAAGAAGTAAAAACAGCAGAGGGAGGTACAAAAGCAGATGGAGCAGATAAGGAAGGAATCAAAGGCACGTCAGAAGAAGGTAAAGAAGGGATCAAAGGTACGGCAGGAGAAGTAAAAGAAGAATTGAAGATATGGGAGTTGAAGAGGAAGACAGGGGAAGTTCATCCAAAACAGGCCCTAACTCACCACTCTCGAAACCACTAACGAAAAGCTAGTTAATAGAGTCACGAGTGTCACGAGGGGTGACAACGTCATCATCAGAGACGAGATGAACAGGCCCGGTAGGAGAAAGATGAGGAGAAACTTCAGCTTCGTCAGAGATGATACGTCTCCTAACTCTTGGCCTTGTCATCAACGAACCATCTTCATCTTCTTCCTCGGAGTCATCTTCTTCAATGGTTTTTCTTTTCAAGAGTATATCCTGAGCCCTTTCTAAGGAAATTTGAGTTCCTGAAGAGGAACGAGAGGCCGCAACTGCTGCAGCAGTAACGCCTCGAATAGCAAATCCTGACAAAAAGAAGGATGAAAGTTAAAACAATAAATTTTTACATACGAGAAAGACAAAAACTCTTACCGTGAGTCTTCACTTTCCAACCGTAACGATTGGAAATATATTTCCAAGACCTAGCCTCCATAGGCGCGATCTTCAACAATTTATCTACCCAACCACGAAAATTGGGAACGTTCTCCACATCCCATGGTTGCTAAAAAAAAGGAGAAAAACAAAGTTAAAGAAATTGATAAACTCGAAAGAAAAAGGTACGAGAAAGGTGAGAAACTTACGTGCAAAATTCCACTTCTCAGGGAAGGGAATGTTTTCTCTACCCACTAAACCAACTGTGGGGGCAGCAACAAACCGGGCATACCAGCCACGGTCCTTGTCATCTTCTGGGCTCACCAAAACCCTCTTACTCCTAGCCACTAAGGTAAAAATGCCATTACGAAAAAACCTAGGGGAGTAGAGATGAATTAAGTGAGGTAAGGTAAAGTTAACATCTGCTAAATTAGCCAGATGTCTTAAACAAGCAACAGCCCTCCATACCAACGGGCCAATCTGTGCTAAACAGACTTTGAAGAAACGACAGAAATCGAGAATCACTGGATCGATAGCTGGTTTAAACCCAAGAGTAAAAGGGTATGTGTAAACAAAAGAAAGTCCAGTCATATAGGAAGTAATTGTTTGATTTGGATTGGGGATTACAATGGAAAAATCATCACTCTAGTGGCAATCTTTGCGGACTATGGGAGCTAAAACTTCTGTAATCAAAGTGGGGTAAGCATCGGCACGATCCAGACCCGAAACTTGGCTTTGAAGTGATCGTCTATCACGGTGAAAAGATAAATCGTTAGGGACTATCTCTTCTACCAAAGGCTCTTGTAATGGTTCAGAGGGTTCCTTGCCCTTAGAAGATGATTTTTAGGTAAAAGAACCTCTAGTTCTAGAAGAAGAACCAGGGCTAGGAGAAGGCATGGGAGAACCACCACCACGAGAGGATCCTAAACTACGAAGTCTTCCATCCCTTCTATGTCTAACATGGGCATTGGAAAAGTTGTCTAAAATAGGAACTCTCCTAGGGTTAGGGTTCGAAGAAGACATGAAGAAGAAGAAGAAGAAGGGGACAGAGATTTGCACAGTTCAAGTGTTCGAAAAAGTTTTGTGTGGTAAAAGGTAAAAGGTAAAATTATATTTATACTGATGGGCAACCGTCAAAAAGTGAAAATGCAGTAATGGAAGGGTCATAATAATGGTAATTGGTACTTCGTGAATAGTGGAGCTGTAAAAAAGGCCTTGAAAAGGGGTGCAAACTTCAGAATTGATAAGGAGTTGACACGTGTGAAGAGCATTAAATAGAAGTGACTATTGAAGCGTCAATCTTGTCATAGCATTAATGGTGACAAAAATTATCCTTTAATGAAATCCACTTCCCAAATATTCAACTGACGAATAAATGGAAAGTGGGGGGACTATTTATTGGGAAAAATTTAGTTTGCATATTGGTGATGACGTGTCATGACACGTAGACTGATCAAACAGTCAAAGATTTAAGGTTAGTTAAGAGGTACGAGCAACAACAGATACGAGCAAGGTGATAGAAGAGGCACGAGTAGTCACACAAACAATTCAACGCTCGTACCTATTCAAGTCATTTAAAGCTTAAAGATCGTGAAGAATCAAATGAATGAATCTGACAACAAATAAGAGTCCAGATACAGTATTTAATGAGTATTAAATACTGAAAACGTTAGAGAATATGTATGGAATATGTAACGTAGCATTTAAAGTTATTAATTGCTCATAATAGCCTTATTATGACAAAGGTCAGGCTCGTATCCCAAAGATAGCTATAAAAGGGAAGGAATAAACAATCGTAGGGACACAAAATACTATTGGAATATACTCTGATTTACTAGCTTTCATATCTTACTATTCTCAAATTTCTTTCTTTATATACTTTTGCGATTATCACTAACCCGTATTCTTCTAAATTCTAGCTTTGACTAAAAATCTATTTTTTGGTTAAACAGTTTTGTGGACCCAGATTTTTGTGGACCCAGAAGTGTAAGATTGGGGTCCAAAAATTTGTGAGACAAAAAGGAGCCTCACACAACTAATGTCAGTTGTGTGAGACACACAATAAAACTTCTCCTTGAACTATGTATAACATTAGTATTTTTCGGAATATGTGTATAAACAAGTATGTGTAAACCCCTGGTCAAATTAGCACTTTGGTTTAGTGGTAACACACTGCCCCTTTACCTTCAAGGTTATGGGTTGGACTCTTACTTGCTACTCTTTATTTTTTTAAATCAAATTTAAAAATGCTCATGTTTCTTCATTGTTACCTTTTTCTTCTTGGTTACTGTACTTCGGTCATTCTTTAAAGAGAAAGTTTTCAAATGTCATTATAAAAAAAATACTTTTAAAACCCATATCTATCTTGTTTGTCATTTAAAAAGCAAATTATGATTTTATATTATATTCACATGAGTTAGTTAAAACTATACTATGAGAATTCATTATGAATTGGCAAAGCTTACGCCGAAATGCAAACCTACGCAAACCTACCGCAAACCCTCATTCATTTATCGAGTTTGGGACCGGCAATGTGAGGAAACTCACACAAACAGAGTTGGCAAAAGCAAAAGACTAATAATACGAGAGAGCTAAGATGGAAGCTAAAAAGGCCATTAATGAAGCTAGTGATGGGGGAGGGGGCTCTAATTTTTTCGCATTCAAAGAGTAACCTTAGCTTCCAAATATACTAATGTTGTCATCGGAAGTAAAATTTCATTTTTGATTCGTAGTTTTTCTTTTATACACCCTTAATTGATTTTTTTGTGCAATTTATTTTCTGACATTTTCTTTAAGATAAAAACCTTATAAAACACATAGCCATACATAATATCTTTTCTCCTAAAAATAAGTTGACTCTATTTACTAAATTCTGGATCAATTAATGCAGTAAAGAACCAAACCAGGGTAAAAAGAAATCCACTTCTCTCACTGTTCTGTCTCTAAGTTTTTGTAGTTGATCTTTTTTTTTAAAAAAAAAAAAAACTAAGTTGATTCAAAGGTTCTTATTTTTTTTTTTTTTTTTTTGTTACAGTTGCTTTGAAAAGAACTACTAGAGAAGAAAAAAGAAAAAGACATAGCGACACTCTTCTAACAGTTGTACAGCCAACGCGTAATCAGAGGTTGAATTTGTTTAGAAGTGTTAGTTGGATTATGAATTCCTTTTATAGTTTTAAAAAAATAGTTTTAATGAAATGGGGGTGATTCCTGATACTTAAGTGATAGTTGAGTGATTTTGTGGTTAAACAAATAAGTTTAATGATTTTACTACTCCCTTCGGTTCAAAATAAGTGACTTTTTGAATGTTTTCACACAAATTAAGAAATCCAACTTTTAGCATTAATTAACAATGGAATTGACCATATTAACCTTTACTATCTCACATAAATACTCCTAACACATATTCCAACACCATTTACTTCAAGGACAATGTAGGAAAAAAATAATTAATTCATTCTTGAAATCTGAACAAATCACTTATTTTGGACCACAAGAAAAAGGCCAAAAAATCACTTATTTTAGACCCGAGGGAGTACAATATATTATGAGTTGAGTGACCTTTTGCATAACTAACCCCCTTTTATCTATTAGATTAATACAAAGATAAGATTTCATAGTAATATACTTTTTCTCGTTGAAATATTGATAGAAAAAATCAATTTTGTAATTTGACGGACTTCTACATCCTTAGAAACTAAATTACATCTACAGCATTAACACTTAAAAATATTAATATGTTAACCACAAAATAGTATATGATTTTTGGATAATTTGAACAAAATTTTAAGAATATCTATGCTGTTAAAAGTTTATTTTTTCAAAAGATAAAATTCTGTTAATATTTATCATGAGATAAAGATGTTCCCTGAAAAATAAAAGAAGAATTAAGTATTAACCTAAGTAGCTGTCCATCTATGATCTAACTGCTTAAGCTAAATATAAATAATGAATGAATAATATGTGTAATTTATATGTAACCCTTATAATCAACATATAATTTATGTATTTTTTAGTATATAATTTATGTATATCGGCTAGAAATAGTAAACAGTGAATTCGGCCGGCTATTTATGTAAAGATTCAAAAAAAAACCTCGTAGGCTCGTGCTTGAACATGACCCGAATTCTTTAATAGATGACCCGATATCACATGTTGCGGGTTCGTATATAAACATCGCAACGGTATGGAAAGCACTTTTCCCTCTCCTCCGCCTGTAAATTGAATGAATGCAGAAAGGAAGGAACTTCATCAAAGCCATTCGTAGAAGCTTCTTCACTCCCATTTCTCAGGTAACTAACAGTCTTTCTCTGCCCTAGTCATTGATATACAGCTTATGTTGACGTTGTGTAAGTTTTCATTCACGTACAGATGGATCAAACCGCGCGTTACCGTTACAGCCCAACTTTGAAATGGAACCCTGTGGTTGAAGAATACTTCATTAAAGCATACGGAGCTGATCATTTCTCTCGTATTTCCACTGCACTCACGTAAGCTATTTATACTGTCACTTCCAGTTTTACACTTTTTATTTTGTTATATCTGTTAGTAAACTTTTGAATTAACTTGAGTTCTACGTTGAATTGATAGAAAGAAGTTTTTAGATTTGATGAAATAGAGTTGAGCACTTGAGCTCAATCTCTGTGTTTGTAGGTCCTGGTAAAGCTATATAGGCAAAAATGAGGTTGAGCAAAAGAAGAAATTAATAAAAATTAACCTATTGGTAATTAAATTCATTTTTTAAGTAAAAAATTGTGGCTTCGGAGTATTTCCTCGTTTGATGATTTTTTTAATGGAAGGATATGTATGATGATGCTAAGACTCGGGTGAGGACGGGGGTGGTGACTCGGAGCATTTTCCTGTGGTGATGGGGTTGCACCAGGGATCGGCTCTTAGCCCATTTTTATTTGCCTTGGCGATGGATGTATTGTCGCGTCACATCCAAGGGGAGGTGCCTTGGTGCATGCTATTTGCCGATGATATAGTGTTGATTGACGAGACGCGTAGTTGGAGGTTTGGAGACAGACCTTGGAGTCTAAAGGTTTCAAACTGAGTAGAACCAAGACAGAATACTTGGAGTGCAAGTTCAGTGACGAGACCCATGATGCAGACGTAGAGGTTAAGCTTGATGCTCAAGTTATCCCAAAGAGAGCGAGTTTTAAGTATCTCGGGTCTATTATCCAGGGTAACGGGTAGATTGACAAAGATGTCGCACATCGCATTGGAGCGGGATGGATGAAGTGGAGGCTCGCTTCCGGTGTTTTGTGTGATAGGAATGTGCCGCTAAGACTTAAGGGTAAGTTTTATAGAGTGGTGGTTCGACCGGCTATGCTGTATGGGGCTGAGTGTTGGTCAGTCAAGAACTCCCACGTGCAGAAGATGGGAGCAGCAGAGATGAGGATGTTGAGATGGATGTGTGGGTGTACCAGGAGAGATAGGATTAGGAATGAAGATATCCGGGACAGAGTGGGAGTAGCCTCCGTGGAGGACAAGATGCGGGAGTCGAGGCTGAGATGGTTCGGACATGTTAAGAGAAGAAGCATTGATACTCCAGTTAGGAGGTGTGAGAGGTTGGCCATGGAGAGTTTGAGAAGAGGTCGAGGTAGGCCTAAGAAGTATTGGCGAGAGGTGATTAGGCAGGACATGACATGACCCTTGATAGGAGAGAGTGGAGGTCGAGGATTAAGGTAGAAGGTTAGTAGGTAGTTTATAGTTCACCGATAGTCTTAGTAGTATGCATGTCCCTTCATATTCTTAGATTTTATTATGTTATGTGGTTTTGTTCGCCTCAGGTATTGTATTCCCTGTTGCTATGATGTGGTACCACTTATCCTTTATCTCTCCCTTTTTCTTTTATCTTCCATCTTTCTTCCTCCCTTGCTTTCCTCCTCTTCTTCTTGCCCTTCCTGAGCCGAGGGTCTATTGGAAACAGCCTCTCTACCTGCATTAGGTAGGGGTAAGGTCTGCGTACAGACTACCCTCCCCAGACCCCACTTGTTGGGATCAAACTGGGTTTTTTGTTGTTGTTGTTGATGATTTTTTTAATGGCTTCTTCTTGTTTCCAACATTGTCTCAACACGTTTCTTTGTTTGTGATTGATATTTGAATGCCTTAACTGTAGGCATGAAAAGTGTCACTTATGGTTGCTTTACATATAGATATTTCCTTCTAATGTACAAATTTTAATGCTTTTCTTAGGCGCCCATCATGTTACTCTTGCATCCGGGTGAATACGCTCAAATCGACAAGTGATGCAGTTATGGAGAAGCTTTTGGAAATTTTTAAGGAAAGAGGAATGCTCGATGTCACAGTTCAAGAATCTACTATTACACAGAAGCCGGATAATTGTCGTAAGGCAACCTTAGAATGCACTGGAAGTGCAGAATCTCTTAAGGCCATCGAAAGTATTTCAAAGTGTCAATTTCCTGGTATGGACTATGTAGTTTTTGTTAAAGGTTCAGGACCACATGCTATACATTATGGGTACAATGAAGGCAAACCTCTTAAGGAGGTAATTGTGAGCCGAAAGTGTGCGGAGGCAGTTCTTCGTGGTGCTCAAGTGAGTGAGTTTTTCAGCACTTATATAAACTTGGTCAGCTATAGGAATTAGTGATGAGAAATCCATTGTCTTTCTCCCGATTCAATCATGGATAGTTGGTTTATTTCAACCTGTAGATGGGAGGATGAAACCCGAAACAAGATGGCATTTCTAACTTTACCAAGTGATAGGTTATGTGTTTAATTTATCTAGATTGCTGCTTAGCTACATCCCATGCAAGTACACGATGCTTTGGTTGGTATATGATAGTGTCTGAAAGTTGTATGTTCTTACCTATTATCTTGTCCTGTCTATTATGTTAAACACTTGACTGTTTTCCCAGCAATGTACTTGCTTATGCTGTCACCAATATTATAGCCTAAATAAATCTTCCCTTTAGAAATATTTTCATGAAGTACATTGAAAGAACTCAAAAGAAAAAAAAAGGAGGAAAAAGGAAAAAATCATAATTAAAGAAGGAACGGTGCTGTTGTATGAACTTTAAGACTTCTAAGAATTAAGGTCATACAATCATGTGATTATCATATTCAT
>NC_031995.1:5057635-5142838 GCF_001879085.1 Nicotiana attenuata | reverse complement strand
CCCCTCCCCCCCCCACCCCCCCCCACCCCCCCCACCCCACATTAAAAAGAAAATGTTTAGTGCTTTATTCTTCTCTTCTTTCTTTTCTTACTTTATCCTGTTTTATTCAGGGGTGTAAATTTTGACTGCTACTTCAAGCAGTAACTCCCTTCTTCTCCATTTATCCACTGGTTTAATCTGAAGCTATGTAATACCTTTGTCAGGATAGGTGACATCTTGACCTTCAATATCACTTCATGTTATGTATTAGTTTTCTGTCTATAGGGGCACAAGCATATGGACAGTAGACACATGTCCCTGCAAGGCTGCAAAATTACCAAAACAATGGCATTGGAAGAAGATCTTTCCTCTTTAATTTGCTAAAATCTTTTCGTAAAGAGTGCACGAACTTTAGTTAAATTACAAATATTGCACCCTAACACTTTAATCTTATCTTTTACTTATCATGTTCCCAGGTTTATGTGCCTGGTGTTTTGGCATGCAGTGCTCATGTCGAAAGAGGTGATGCAGTTGCAGTTTCAGTTGCTGTGGAACAGTCTGCTCCAGATGGTGGATGGGGTGTTGCAATGACACGTGGCACTGTTCTACAAGGATCACAAGCAGGTAATCTAACTTCTTCTTTTGCACCTTTTCACATTAAATCAAGCATTTTTTCTGAAGTTCTACACTGAATTAACCCTAATGGAATTAGTGTGTTTTCTCTATGGAAAGCTTGCTGAGGAACTTAGTATTTCTTTGACATAAACTTGACATGTGTGTTTAACTGCAAAATACATTTTGGTCTTGCTTCTGGCTTTTCCCCATTTCACTTTTGCCCAAATATGACTGGGCATCAGTAAGTTTCTGATTTTGTATGGCTAACACCTCCTCAACTAATAGTTAGATCTGGGGTTAAGCCAGTTGGTTTCAATGCAGAAAAGGTTTCATTTGTTGGGGTGATGGCATGTGATTAATGTACATAATCCAGATATTTATTTCTCAATAAACGAGAAATTCCGTAATGTGATGGTCAATGTGACTCCCTTTTTGGTGAATTTCTTGCAAAACGAAAAGCTAGTTATGCAGTAAGTTTGAACCGTTGGCTTCATTTCACCCTGATGTACTCAATAAACGAGATATTCCGTAATGTGATGGTCAATGTGACTCCCTTTTTGGTGAATTTCTTGCAAAACGAAAAGCTAGTTATGCAGTAAGTTTGAACCGTTGGCTTCATTTCACCCTGATGTACTACTCATCCTCCTTATCACATGGGTATGGTGGGAACTGGGATATGCTGCATTCTTCTGGTTAAACACCAAGATGCTTTTTCATCTAATCTGATTTTTTGGATACAAGTTTGCTATGGTCTTTTTTCTTTATTACTTGTTAAGAAAAAGGTATGCTGCGGTCATTCTTAAATATATACTAAATCTGCTTGATTTGCCGAAATGTTGTTTTTCTCCTCTTTCTCTCTGTCTCACACACACAATCAACTTTTGCATTATATAAGTCTATTGCATCTTTATATTATTGCTTAGTTGTATGACATCCTTCCAGCCAATAGAGTGACCAATCTCAGTGTTGTTTAGATCCTTATTATTTTGAAAGAGATGGCTTCTACATTGGCCAAGGAACAGCAATGATGTCAAGAGCTGGGTTATTTCGTGTATCTGAAGGAGTTGCGGTGGATATGAAGGAAAGAGTATTTAGACTGCCCTCCTTTTATGGTACAATTTTCTCGCCCTTTCCAGTATTATGGAAATCATTTACAGGATATTATGTGCATATAGTTTTATGGAAAACTTTTTGGCATCCCACTTGATGATAAGAATCTGCTTCAACTTAATAAGTGTTGTTACCATCTAGTTCTTAAAAATATTTGCAGTGGAAGATTTTTATGGTTGCTACTTATTTCTAGTCTGACAATGATGTCTCTGCCTTTTCTTTGGGGTAACTGTATTAGTTCTGTTTGCCGTTTCTCATCCAAGTTGAGAATTACTGCGGCACGTTTACACTATTGGCTGGTATTTTAAGTCTGCCATGGTTCTGAATGAGGAAATTTAACACACTCAAGTTCGAACAGCGGACATGATGTAAGATGTCTGTGAGAATCTGAAGTGTAGTATTACTAGTATGGCTTTTGTTTGTTTGTTTGGTGCATAGGTTTTAGAGTATTGTAGTTGTTGATGCATGTGATGACTAATTAGATCTCATCCCTTTAACAAGAAGTGTGAAAACGACAATTTATTTTCGTGTAATTTACTAAATTTGCGTTAGGAAGCTTTAGTTTTTCACCTTTCCAAAATTCTAGTGCTCAGAATGTCGAGAAATTTGCTGCGTCTTGGAAGAGGAATTAAGACCAATTTTGTGGTTAGACCCAGGATTGATTTTACATGAGTGATATTTTGCCATTAGAGACCCTTCAAAGCTCTCTCTAAATATGTCTGCCATGATTGTCAGTTGCCTATTCATTTTTCTGAAAATGGACAAGGGAGAATAGGTCCCATTGGTGGTCGAAAAGTAGTGTACATTATAATTTCTGGTCACTTTCGCTAGACAGTAGAAAGTTTCCATTGCTAGATGGAGAAGTTAAAGGCTTTTGTCACTGTAAGAAAATAAGGCTATTTAGAGGGATGCCATATTTGCAAATTTTCAGCACAGTTGGTTAGAGTCTGACGCTATTGCAAAGTCACTATCTTCCTGCAGATAGTGCTTGGGTTGATGCTACTGTCACTTCCATTTGGTGTAACGAAAATGTAATCCTTTAATAGTCTAGAGCTTTCAGAGGTGCAGAAGGATGGGAAAGTCCATTAACTTCAACTTTTGTTGTTATCAGTGCCCTCAGCAGTCCTTCCTCTGATCTTTAAAGCTATCTTTATTTATGACAAAGGAAATACTTTGTACACTTCTCATCTCCATGAGTGATTTTTCATTGTTGTCTATTGTTTCTTGACACCGTGATTTTGTGTGTGAAAGAAACAACGAACAGGAAACGTTGTACACATGATTATAATCATGTTTTTGGATTGTCTGTGAATAGCAACTTCTTTTAGTAGTTTTGAATACAGTATTTGATTATAATATCTTGCTTTCAGATTTGCTTGAGGGTGAGATTTTTCTTCAGAACCTGCCAAGCATAATAACTGCACACGCCTTAGGTATGTTCATAGTTTCTTAGATATTCTCTATTTTGTGTAATGGTTCTGTATCATCATATTATTACGGTAGCTCATGGATTTTGACCTTTTGTTTTTGTTCCTTCTTATATGCTGCAAGTTTTGAAGTATTCTTATTGTAAGAACAATGAGTTTACAGTATTTTAAGTGCCAGTTTAAATTTGAAGGGAATGGTAAAACAATTAATTTGGTCGATCGTTACGCTTTAAGATCAAAGGATGTAATTGGTAAGTTGATTATATGGATTGTGCTGTTTCTGGTTTGCTCTGGAAGATGATCTCTGGCATTAATTTCTCTAAGAATGAGACATATTCCGCTGAAAGTATAGCATAGCAAAACGAAGAAGTCATCCTACAATTTATATCTCTCGACATCTGATCCATAGTGATGCTGCATCAGTTGATCTCCTTGATAAAAAACTTAGCTTTCTCTGATTCTGAAATCAGTAGTATGTCCTAGCAAGCTTCACGATCCCTTGTCTTAGCCTGTTTTTTGCGCTTGCACTTGTAAATTTTTGGTCAGACAAGAATTCTCATATCCAGAAGATGAAAGTAGTAGAAATGAGGATGTTGAGGTGGATGTGGGGGCATACTAGGTTGGATAAGATTAGGAATGAAGATATTCGGGTGAAGGTGGGGATGGCATCCATGGATGAAAAAAATGCGGGAAGTGAGGCTTAGATGGTTCGGGCACGTGCAAAGGAGAAGCCTTGATGTCCCGGTTAGGAGGTGCGAGCGGTTGGCCTTGTCAGGTATGAAGAGAGGTAGAGGGCGGCCTAAGAAATATTGGGAAAAGGTGTTCAGGCCGGACATGACGTGACTCCAGCTCACTGAGGACATGACCTTAGATAGGAAGGTTTGGAGGGCGAGCATTAGGGTCGTAGGTTAGTAGGTAGTTGAACGTTTTTCTTCTCCGTTGTGGGTGTTAGGCTAGTTTGTTAGTGTCTTGCTTTAGTTTGATAGTGGTACTTGTTATGTTCGTACTGTTTCTCTGCTCTGGTTTCCTAGTACCTTTCCATTGTTCTGACTATTGATACTGCCTTTTCCATTTATTTTTCTAATTCTTAGGTCGCTGGTAATGTCTTCCTGACATATGTTGTTGTTACTGTTCCATTGCCTCTTTTTCATCTCCTTGTGCCGAGGGTCTTTCGGAAACAGTCTCTCTACCCCACGGGGTAAGGATAAGGTCTGTGCACACACTACGCTCTCAAAACCCCACATGTGGGATTATACTGGGTTGTTGTTGTTGTTGTTATATTCTACCATACATGCCTGTCATTGAGCTAGAGCAATGGTGTCCAACATGAACAACAACTTTAGAAAGGCCGCTCAAAGAGTAACTCCTGAATCTCCAAGGGGTTGCATTTGCTTGAAATCTTGTTTAGATGCACTCTAAGTTTTTGCTTCCAGATGTTTGTTATTTTAGTTTTGTCTTTTGTGCGCAACTAAAACTCTTCCAACTTGTAGTGTAGTTTATATTACTGCATCCTCAAATTTCAATATCATCACGAAGTGACTCGTAGAATTCTTGAACATTCACTTGAAGTATCTCAATATACTTTCGTTAACACTTGTTGGTGAATGCACATTATGTCATGAAAATGATGATTAAGTTATTCCTTTTGCGGGATATCATAATCTGTAGCCTATGGTATAGATTATGATATCCCGCAAAAAGAATAACTATATCATAATCTATAGCCTACTTGGAGTGTAAGTTCAGTGATGGGATGCATGAAGCAGAAGTGGAAGTGAAGATTGATACACGAGTCATCTTCAAGAGAGATAATTTTAAATACCTTAGGTCTGTAATACAAGGCAACAAAGAGATTGACGAGGATGTTACACATCATATTGGAGCGGAGTGGATAACATGGAGGCTTGCATCTAGGGTTTTGTGTGATAAAAATGTGCCACCGAGACTTAAGGACAAGTTCTACAGAGTGGTGGTTAGGCCGACTATGTTGTACAGAGCTGAGTGTTGGCCCGTCAAGAAGTCCTATGTCCAGAAGATGAAAGTAGCTGAAATGAGAATGTTGAGATGGACGTGTGGACATATCAGGAAGGACAAGATTATGAACGAAGTTATTAGGGACATAGTGTGAGTGGCCCCTGTGGAGGACAAGTTGCGGGAATCGAGGCTGAGATGGTTCGGGCATGTGAAGAGGCGAGACATAGCTGCCCGGGTTAGGAGGTGTGAGAGGTTGACCATGGTGAGTCTGAGGAAGGGTAGGGGTAGGCCTAAAAAGTACTGGGGTGAGGTGATTAGGCAAAACATGTCACTACTTCAGCTTGAGGACATGACCCTTGATAGGAAGGTGTGGAGGACGAGTATTAGGGTTGAAGGTTGACAGATAGTCGCGAGTCTCTCCTAGGCTTACTAGTAATACTAGTTCTATTTTTCGCATTTTCTTATTCCTGGTTCGTTATTAGTACATTTTGTGTCATTCGCTTCCGTTACCCTGTTACCTTGTTGTTGCAATTGTTTGTTGCTTTAGTTTCACTGTTCTTTGAGCCGAGGGTCTACCGGAAACTGCCTCTCTATCTTCGTAAGGTAGGGGTAAGGTGTGCGTACACATTAACCTCCCCAGATTCCACTAGGTTTGTTGTTGTTGTTGTCATAATCTATAGCCTAATATATTTTACCTTGTGGAAAATGGAACACTGGTTTTGTGCTAAGTTACCTTGCTCTATGCCATGCATTTGTAACAACTTGAGATTGTATTTCTCTTTCTATCTATGAAAGAAGTTTGGTCTTCTCTCTCTTTCCTTTTGACATTCTAATACAACTTATCAAGTATGTTCTGCAAAAGTAGCTTGGTTAAGTAAGTATTTTTCTCAACTCAAATGAAACGTCTCTTCTTCCCACAACCAATTGTCCTAGATCCTCAACCAGGAGAGAGAGTATTGGACATGTGTGCAGCTCCAGGGGGCAAAACCACAGCAATAGCAATCCTTATGAAGGACAAAGGGAAGGTTGTTGCTGTTGACAGATCTCATAATAAGGTGCACCTTCTGAACTTGGCAGGTGATTATAAGCGTATTATTTTTCTATAGTATTTGCAAATATTTTAACTTCATAGTATTTTGGATTCTTTGATTCTAACCAAAAAGATTTGACATGGAAGGTTGTCACCTGGGTTAAAGGTGTCCTTAAATTGCTGGGACTTGCACCATTGCAGTCAGATCAATATATTGATTTTAAGTATTTGCTCAAATGCTGTAGCCTTTTATGTAGTGTAATCGAAAGAATGACATGTAAGCTGACATATCTTACTTGAAGAAAATTTATACAATGGTACATGCTTTACATAAGTGACACTTGTTCTGGTGCTGCTTTTTTGACTTGGAGAAATCCAGGTATCACTAGCCTATTAAGAAAAAGCCTTTTTGACTCTTATTGCCAAAGCCTTCCAGCCTTGATAGGAAGGCCCACCTAGTGCTTTCTTTTGAGGTTAAAAGCGCATCCATATGAGATTAAACGCCATGTCCTCCAAATACTCATACCTCATCATTTCATAATTGTTAAATAAACTACATGAGTTAATACATAAAAATATTCCTATTACTAAGAACAAACTGTGACTTTTTGCACTTTTCCAGTTCAAAAGTCAAAACTTCTTTCCATTTTTTGGATTGTATAGAAGAGGGCCAAATTTTGCTGGTCCAGTTCCTTGAAGAGATCTAATTGTGTTATGATACAGGTGCTTGGAATTCAGAAATTGGCGGCTGAGATGGGGATAGGCTGTATAACTACATATAAGCTTGACGCACTGAAGTCTGTTTGTCATGGAGCTGAATCTGATAATTTGCCTAACACATGCTTTAGCGAGGATGTTCAAAACATGCAAAAATCAGATTTATTATCCACTGATATAGATGGATCTGATGAAAAGTTACTATATCAAAAGAATTGTGAGTAGTTTGAAAACTTTCAATTTGATCATGATATTTTTCTGGTTTGGGATGTGTTGTTAATGTGGTATTCTGTTTGTTGTATGATCTTTAGAAAAGATGACTTTGGTCTCTCCTTTTAGCCTGTTCAAGAGGTTTTGGCATCTCTCCTACTTGTTTATTTTTTGGGGTCTCGTGAAACAGTAACCCCCCCCACCCCCCCCCCCAAAAAAAAAAAAATTTAGTGATTCCACTACATTGGTGTGCGTTGACCTTGAAATTGCCTGCCTAGCTACGTGTAATTAAATTAAGTAGGCTGATGTCTGTATACAGTTTATTTAAGGAAATTATGATGGGTATGAATTGTTTACATGTGTGTGTAAATTCATCAGACTGGTTTGCTAGTCCTTTGAAGAGTGCTAGCTCATAATTCTCTTAATTCAACAACATTTTCACAAGCTCATGATCTGTAAGTTCAGTATAAAAATGTTTACTGATAGTTCCAGTTAACTGGAGTAACTAAAAGAATCTCTCAGTCAATGACTTGCAGCTGAAGGATGGTCAGTACACTAGCAAAGCTGAACTGCGGAAACGTATCAGGAAACTCAAAAATGGGCCAGGAAGAAATCACACTGCAGGTGGGAGGGTTGAAAAGTCTAAAGGTTTTTCTCCCAATAGCTTTGATCGTGTGCTCCTTGATGCTCCTTGCTCTGCATTAGGTTTAAGACCTCGTCTCTTTGCTGGAGAGGTAAGACAGCTGCTGAATTGTCTCATTTCCATAGTATTCTTGCTCTTTTTCCTATGATTAAAGTTTCTCTACCATTTTATTTAGAGTCTGTTTGGAAAGCCACCTTGTAATTGGAATGGGTGTAATTATTAGGGTAGTAATTATACAACCTAGTAATTACACAGTTGTGTAATTACGATGACCTGTTTGTTTGTCATAATATAATTACAGTGTAATTACATGTTTACTGTTTGGTTGCACAAGTGTAATTACACAGTTAGATTAAATTTTAAATTAAGTAATTATCAAAACTTAACAGTTAATATAATAAATATATACCTATTGATTTTTATAACTATAAATGATATTATATTTGGTATTTAAGATGTATATTTTTTCGTGAATATACATTAATTTAGTAATCATATATTTATAACTAATATTGTAAAAATAATTTATATATATTCTTTAAATTAATAATATTTAGTTTAGATACTTACAAAAATTAAAAATATACATTTTGTAAGAACATCATGGAATTCATGTTTGATAAAATAAATTAATGTTTATAAATATAATGTCATAACATTATTTAAATGTTTCACAAAACTAATCTATCAATTCTAACTAAAAAAATAAACAACATGCAATGTGAGCCACTACTACTAAAACAAGTAAATTGGAACCATGAATATAACACAATTTCAAATTTAAAAAAAAATAAAATAGTTTAACATATATCAAATTCCAACATAATAATAGTAAGTTCCACTGCAACTTAAGAATAGGAAACATGATAGATTTATAACCACATTCAACAATGAAATTCCACTTTAATTGCATCACTCATTATATGCCAAGTTTGTTAATGACTCATTATTTTTAATATTAGGAGGTGTAGTTTCAAAAAATAAAATAAATAAAATAAATAATGAATAAAATATAAGCAATTACATGGAATCACAAGAAGTAAATATAGAGAAATAAAAGATAAATAATGTACAAAGAAAAATGCATTTTAAAATTTCAAAAGGAATTAAAAAGCAAAAATAAAAAAAAATAAAAAATAGAAACAAAAAGTTATAAAGCAAATAAATTAAATTAAAAACAAAAAGGAAATAAACTAAAAAGCAACCTTGTAATTACACAGTGTAATTACCACCAATTCTCACCTCCCCCTTGAGAATTGAAGAGTGTACTTACACTCCTCCAATTACACCCAATTCCATGCTGACCAAGTAATTACTTGGCCAAACAAACATGCCAAAACTGTGTAATTACACCCAAATCCATTTCCAAGGTGGCTTTCCAAACAGGCTCTTATTGGGATTTGGATGAAATGGAATTTTCTGCGCATGTAGGAATGGTTATGAGATGCATGTGGATAATCAGATAAAAGTGGACGGGTTGTTATTTTTTCTGTCTGTCTTGTTTTGGACTATTGTATGATGTATAGATAGCAAATGGCTTATGCTGTCCTCCTTTAACATAAAAGCTTAATAATTGAGGGTGAGTATTACTGTAGGATAAGATTATGAAAAGAAGTGGGATAGTTAGAAACTACACGATCTTGTGTAGATGAGGAAAGGAATAAAAGTTGTTAATTATATTTTGTATATGCTCTCTTTTATTTTATATTAACATGATTTGGTTAAAGTACCCAAAACGAATGATGCTTTCCATGAACTTTATTAAGGGGTGGATCACTATCTTTTAATTTCTCTCTTCCCTTTTGTAAAAGATGACTGACTCTTAAACTTAAAGTAATAGCTGGTCAAACCTTTTATCTTCTTGGGATGGTGACATCATGTCAAGCAATTCTGTTATGAAAGTGAATCAGTGGTACCTTCTTGAGGTAAAAATTAATTAATCCAAAGACATGCAGATATTCTTAGACATCCTATTTTCCATTTGATGATGAGATTGAAAATGTCTTTCTTGTCTGGAGGTATCTGATGGATTGGGATGGAGACGAGGCTCTGATCAACTACGCGAATTTTAATCAGAAAAAGTTTATTCCTATTTCCTGCATATTTCAACACTACTCAAAAGTTATCACCTTTTCATAGTAAATTTGAGAAGACATTTCTGTTATATGGAGGACAACTGATTCATAAAACGTTTCTATTGTTATATCCAGGATACAATTGATTCGTTGAGGAGTCATGCCAAATATCAGAGACGAATGTTTGACCAGGCTGTTCAGCTTGTTCGCCCAGGTGGAGTTATTGTCTATTCCACGTAAGTACAAGCATGTATCTCCTTATCTAAAAGTACAAACATGGATTTAAACTTTTTTAATGAGACTTGACACTAATTCCATTGGAGCCTTGGCGTAACCGGTAAAGTTGTTGCCATGTGACCATGAGGTTACGGGTTCAATCTGTAGAAACAACTTCTTGTAGAAATGCAGGGTAAGGCTGCGTACTATAGACCCTTGTGGTCCGGTCCTTCCCCGAACCTTGCGCATAGCGGGAGCTTAGTGCACCGGGCTACCCTCCCCTTTTTTTTAAAGATTATTACAGCGAATTTCATCACTGCTTTGAGTTAGAATTATGATTCCGTCTGTCCTTTTTCTACTTAACTGACCTTGATACCAACTCTACATCTCTTTATGTTAATCTGATTTTCTCACTTTTTGGATCATGACAAATTTCTAGCTCCCTGCTCTGCAATCTTTTCAACTTGTTCCTTTGTTTTCGTGACTGACTTAGTACTAGATCCTAATTCTTTTTCATGCTAGAGGCTGTGGTTGCAGAAAGTATTAGATGTGGCCTGGCATCAATTTTGAAACAGTCTGCTAAAACATATATGCGTAACAAGTATCTTAGTTTTCCTTTATCTTTAGGCATAGCTGTTTATACAAATCCATGAAGGGGTAGTCGCAAAAAGCCGTTCCAGAATGTGGACTCATGTCCTAATGTGTAAATACACGAGTACAGACCAAATTTCAATGAGACATTAAGGTGGACTTGTGTCTTAGTGTTGAATACGTGAACACAGACCTGATTTCAGTGAGATATTGAAGTTTGGAAGACTTCATTTGATATGATAAGAAATCAATTTCACAGATATCCAAATATTATGATAGAGTCTAACACAAATGTTCACAATGTGTTTTTGAATTATGAAGGAGATTGAGAGAACCTCTAGCTGTGTGAAAGTCATCCCATGGATTATTCACCGGGTGCTAAATTCTCTGTGGATGCAATATGCAAATTGTGATGCTTTTTTTTTTTTCCATCCAAAGAGAATTTAGTGGGTTCATGTACACTTGCACTACCTCCGTCCCCAGAAGAGATGACTTTGTTTTACTTAGTTAGAGAAGTCTTTAGAATAATGTTAAATGTGAACAGTGAAGTTGCTAAAAATAATCACACCTTTTTAAGACAACATCAACTACTACTTCCTCCCTCCCAATTTATTTGACACTCTTTCTAATTTAGGACATCCAAAGATGTTTGACACTATTCCATTTGTATACAAATTTTTACAATTTTCAAGAATTTGAATTCATTAACTTATCCAAATTTTCAACTTCAGCGTGATAGTTTCTCCATCGAAATCTAACTTTGCAGCCATTACTTTAATATTTCCTTTCTCTGCCACTATTTAATATACAAGTCAAATATTAACATTTTAAACTCCAGTTGCAGTCATTAGAAGGGGAGCCTTGGCGTAACCGGTAAAGTTGCTGCCATGTGACCAGGAGGTCACGGGTTCAAGCCGTTGAAACAGCACAGAAATGCAGGGTAAGGTTGCGTGCAATAGACCCTTGTTATCCGGCCCTTCCCTGTACCCCACGCATAGCGGGAGTTTAGTGCACTGGGAGCCTCTTTTAAACTCCATATATAGTCAAATACCATCATATAAAATGGGTTGGAAAGACATTAGTATATATCGTTTGAATGAAAAGTTTGCACTTAGTGAAAGGGTTCCAAGAAAACTGGGATGGATCACGGATATAAAGGAATGATGCCAAGTAAATAAGGACAGAGGTGGTAGTAACCCTTAGACAACCTGTCCTAATTAAAAAAAAAACCTTACACAGACTTGACAGCTATTCAGAATGGGGCAATTGTACTTGGTAGTTGTCTCATTTTGTTAGCCATAGAAAGTCCATACTTATTAAGAGTGTGGATGATGGGCCTTATCAAAAAGAGTGTAAATCGTTGAATCTAGACATCCTTAAATGGTGGTTGTGATTACATGGAAATTGGTTGGAGATATTCTGTTTGGCCAAAGTGAAAACTGCTAAGCTCCTGCTATGCGCGGGGTCCAATAAGATATGAATATGCTTGCTCTTAACCACTTGATTGGCACCAAAACTTCCTCTTTCCCTTTAATTTAGACATGACTCATGAGCACGCTGTGCTCTAGACGTAGTGTCTGCTGAGGATAGAAGTTCCTCTTTGGGAGCCAGCTTAACTTATATTAAGATGTGATAAGATTCTTCATCAGCTAGAGAAGATTGTGCTGATTGTAGTTCTGCTTTCAGTTGCAATTTACTGATAAGGAGATGGGAGATGAAGTTTCAGAGAAGGAGTGGGTTGTGAGTAGATCTGATGGCTTTTCAGAAAAGTGTATGTTTGGCCTTTTAAGGACCTAGGGTTGCCCCGAGGTCACATGAGGTTTTCTTGTTTGATTGTGTTTGGAACATAATTAAAGTTTTTAGCTTCCTTTACTTGAAACACCGTAATGTATATGGGTTCTCTACTGCTTCTAGAAGTTCTTTAAGTGCATGTGTTTTTCTTTTCTATTGTCTGAGTGGGGTAGCACATGTAGTATTAGTTAATGTAGTTCTTACTTTCTGACAGTAATACCTCCATGCTCCTCCACATTTTTTGCTCATTTTTAGACAAGCATTTAATGCCATGCGCTTTAATTATGTTAAACTTTATGGAGTGGTCGACTGATTCTTCCAATACTTAGTCATATGTTTAATAGCCTGAACAACTGATGTTACTGCTTCCAACTTCAGATGTACGATAAACCCTGGTGAGAATGAAGCGTTGGTTCGATATGCATTGGACACGCACAAGTTTCTCTCGTTAGCATCACAGGTTAGATTAAAAGCTTGCTTATTCATTGAAAACAATACTTCCAGTAAATTGATATTAAAGGAATCGTTTGCTGTGTAGAAATCATTGAGGATGTATAGTGAGAAATACTTTTCATCAATATACTCGTCAAGATTTTCTAGCTTACCATTGATCTTACTTATATTTCTAAATCATGTGTTTCTTTCAGCATCCAAAAATTGGAGGACCTGGCCTCACTGGTAGTTGTCAATCACCTGATGGATTTATTGAGTAAGCATCTTGCCATGTCATAGTGTTTGCTTTGCAAGACTTAGTTGTCACTTGTGTATTGAAAAACTGTATAAACAGTTTATACCCGTGACGTGCTTTAGCTAGTTAAGCTTATTTTGTTGGTTCTGCTGTCATTCTCATATGTTCTTATAAGATGGATGTGTTGGTGTCTATTTAGTAATTTTAAAATATGTATGGCGAAGCTTGAATGTGTGCATGCCCAAACAAAGATGTTAACAACTAAAAGATAAAGAAAGTACCTTTGAGTCATCTCTATTTTTCTAAATTTTAACCGCCTGGACTAGTAGCAGAACAGAGATGAAATATAGATACAGAATTTCTGCAATGGCTGTACATTTATTTGAAAGGTAGTAGTTTTTCCATCGTCATTGTAGGAACTGCATCATATAAACATCATGGTGTGATTCCGTTTCTTATGTGGAAACACATCATTATAGTATTGCATTAAATCATGAGTGGTTGAGAATTGATATCTTCTGTGCTTCTAAATTTCCAGGGAATGGTTAAAGCCCGGCGAGGAAAATCTTGTTCAGAGATTTGATCCGTCATCCGACCTTGATACGATAGGATTTTTCATAGCCAAGTTCAGTGTTGGAGACAAAAACATCTGAGTTGAATGTGATGCAACTTTGGGAACCAGATTTGGCAGTGAAACTACATGAACTTCGATGATGCAAGTTCAGGCCCAATGTAGTAACTTGTTATATTGCAGAATCAGTTGGTGAAACTGTGAATGCAGGATAGACTAGGCATATACTGATCGTCCTGTAAGAGAACTGACAATCTTATATTTTGTCAGTATTTGAATTCTTCTTGCCAAATTCTGCAACTTCCAAGGATAAAACAACTCACTGATTGCACTAAAAAGCGTTTAATCGTTACGACTTCCGCAGCTAGATGTTGTGTTCATTGGAGACGGCTGAAGTTGCTAGTTCTGCATTGATGATACTATCGAGCAAAAGACATAAGTATAGAAAAACAATTAAATAGAAAATGACTTGACAAATCCAACAAATTCCGTTCGTAATTGAATGAATAAAACAACAAACCCAGTAAAATTGCACATGTGGGGTCTGAGGAGGGTAATGTAAACGCAAACTTTATCCCTATCTTATGAAGGAAGAGAGGTTGTTTCCGATAGAGTAAAAATAAACGTAATTGGATGGATAAAAATTTGAAACAAACAAGGTGAAATCTTATTCTATCTTCTGAAAGGAAACATATTACATATCCATCCACCCCAAGTTTTGGGGTCGATTTCAACCACCAAAGGTTGAATTATGCAGTCAACTTTGTTTTTCTGGACTTCTCGAAAGTCCATTAATTCTCATGGCGTTGTCTTTACCATACATCATCATTTTTTTAATACTCAAAATCCTTATTGCTTGCTAGAAAGTTTTGATTGCTTGATCCCCCCTCGACACCGCGTTGTTTTTCTGTAATAGCTTTCATTAATGCAATCAAGCTTTCTTTCATTCTGAATTCTCATTTCTGTTCTCTCAATTGTTCTTGATATTGGTTTTCCCGTACGGCACTGACAATCTCGTCTAGCGTACGGAGGGGACCTCAGTTGGTGGACAGCAACTGCACTGACATCAGTTGCCTAGCCGTACATCGCCCTTCCAAGGAATCTCAGGAAGGCGCCGCGTATCAGTTGATGATGATGAGAGCTCGAGAACAAGAGGAAAACTTTGAGACCATATTATTACAGAAAGAGGTGAATAGTTTGGTTGGAGCCAAAAGGTAAAAAGGGTAGAGTGAAGATGGTAACGGTGTGCTAATAACATTGGGGAAGTTACGCCATAATCCATATGCCTATCGATATGGCCTCTTTACACCATATATCCTAAAGTTAAAAATTCTTAAAATAATTACTTCATATAACTTATTTATCTTAACAACCACGATTTTATAGGATAATATCCCTTAAAAGTAGCCATAACTATAGATAGTGAATTAAATATTGCTATTTACCTCTCTCTTATTAAGTTTATCATATTCCTAGAAAACAAGATACAAACTCTTCAAAGTAAGGAAATTAAATATGCATTCCATAATAAATAGCATCATTCAATTTAAACCTTATATAATATTTAGTTTATATATTCAATACATTTACAATAATCTATATCTATATTTATACTATACTAAAAGCAAGAATGCCCTTAGCGAAATGTCGTTCGCCTTTTTTACCCTTTAAACATTAACCTCACATTAGACAAAATAGTCATTTTATTTTCCTAATATTTAGGATTTCGAAATCAACTAAATCTTGTACTAAATTTTTTCTTATTTTAACTATGTAATATAATAAACAAATCTACTCCAATATTAATAGTAAACGAAATTCATATATTTTCCATAAACAATTCTTATTAATAGAGCACTTTCCCTTTCTTTTAGGTTTAGGAGTCCGTTTTTTCTTATCTCTTATTTTACATAACTATAAGTAGTTATACAAAATATTAGAAATAAATTTAAAGATAAATAAGTTCTCAAACTCGATGACACACGAATTTCATATTCAATACCGGAAGGTATTCAAATTAACATACCTAATCAACTTTTAACCTTTTGTAACCGCACTTATGTTGGATTTGTATTGACAATTAGTCTTTAAAATTTTATTATTCTCTTTTATTTATTTTAACTNTATAAATTTCAAGAAGTCAGAATTATTAGTGGTAATGTTAACTTTAAAAATAAATTAATCTACATCCATACTATGTAAAAATAAACTATAATTGACATTTAAACTTTAAATAAAATAATATACTTGGAACTTTGTGTAGACATCAAAATTTTAATGGATTAAGCTAAATCCTAAATTCAAGATACTACAAGACCTCTTGAAGTTCTAGGATTCCGTCAGTGTTGCTTGGAGACTACTCTACCTAAACCCTAGGTCACTCCTATAAAAATGGTTACATAATCCTTTAAAAAAAATCTCAAAAAATGGAGATCATCTCAGAAATCCCATAAACTCACGGGATATTCATAAAGAGATAAAGAGGTGGCCGGATAATTCTTGATAATCAAATACTTCAAGAAAATCCACAACATACTTCATGGATATCAAATAAATCCAAGGAGGTCTTCATCATCCTACGTTCGAGAGACACGCTGCTCCAGCCCTCGAATCACGGAGATAATCAGGAGAGAAGAATCAAGGGAGAAACAGAATTGTACTCGCATCATTTTATCAATAAAACTATGTTTCTTCATATTTTTATTGTGGTTGCAATTTATTTTTGTATCACAAATAAATTTGTTGCAAACAAATTGGCACGCCCAGTGGGACCAGTCCTGCCCTTCATCTCTTCCTCCTGTAAATTGAAAACTCCAAGTTTCAAAAGTAGCGGTTTTATGGTCGAGTACTTCAAGTCTTGTCTTTAAATTTCGCAAGCCTACACCCCGACAAACTTTGAAGTAGGGGGCATTTGTAGACATCGAAATTTTAATGGATTAAGCTAAATCCTAAATTCAAGATACTACAAGACCTCTTGAAGTTCTAGGATTCTGTCAGTGTTGCTTGGAGACTACTCTACCTAAACCCTAGGTCACTCCTATAAAAATGGTTACATAATCCTTTAAAAAAATCTCAAAAAATGGAGATCATCTCAGAAATCCCATAAACTCACGGGATATTCATAAAGAGATAAAGAGGTGGCCGGATAATTCTTGATAATCAAATACTTCAAGAAAATCCACAACATACTTCATGGATATCAAATAAATCCAAGGAGGTCTTCATCATCCTACGTTCGAGAGAAACGCTGCTCCAGCCCTCGAATCACGGAGATAATCAGGAGAGAAGAATCAAGGGAGAAACAGAATTGTACCCCCATCATTTTATCAATAAAACTATGTTTCTTCATATTTTTATTGTGGTTGCAATTTATTTTTTTATCACAAATAAATTTGTTGCAAACACTTTGAAATAACTATAAATTTGAAAAATTGTCTTAATGAACTTGATTTTAAAATTGCAAAATTGTCAATGGCAGAGTTTATTCGAAATGAGTTTTAAGATAGTGTTAACTTTTATTTGGTCTTCGATGAATATATATAGAAGGAATTTAGACTTAGACCAATATGAGTATCCTAGCCAATATATTTGCATAAGAAGAGGTTCACTTATCATATTTAGCCGTAGGCCAGGCACTTACCAGCACATGGGGTTGGTTGTGCTGATGCTACACTCTGTGCATCTTTTTGCACACATCCAGGAGCAGCTTTTGGACCGCAGCAGTAGGATTGCCCGGGAGCTGTCTTCAGTCCAGGGACTCACGAGGCAGCCTAGCTGGCGTTCGCAGGCCGAAGTCCCTTCTATGTTTTAGTTTGTTTTCTTTGTATCGAGACAAACACCATGTAATTTCATTCCAGACTTGTTTGTAGTACTCTATAGTAGTCCGTGAGCTAGTGACACCAGACTCTGGGTAGAGATATGTTTCAACTTTCGTATCTTATTTCTGTTATTTAAGATTAAAGTCTTCCGCTTTTAATTTAATGGTTTTTCGTTTATTTATGTATTTAAAAATGTTATCAAATGAATGTTTTAAATGTGTGGCTTGCCTAGCTTCGATAGTAGGCGCCATCACGACTCCCGATGGTGGGAAATCCGGGTCGTGACATAAAGAATACCTTATTCATCATTGGTTATGAGTTATTAGAGGGATTTATAATGTTCTAAGTCACTCACATAGTCACCTTATTGCATTAAGTTTACGGGTTGGATGTTCAAATTCTTTCGTATTATTGGTATCGTAAATTATTCCTCTTAAATTTGCAATTTTATTTTGTGTGTTTGAAAAATGAGTAGTTTCATGATATACGTGTATGAGTTTAAGTTACATAAATAGACATTGTAAAGAATTTTTAGATTTATTATTATAATTTATATGATATAATAACTATGTACTTTATTGTCACGGTTATAATATAAAGATAAACAATTATCTATTAACTATTGCAAATAACTTAACCTGATAGTTTTGAAAAATTATACACGGTCAGTGCACAGAACAAACATTTATCAGCTACTCCTTTCAGATAAATTTAATTTCTGTGGCACAAACCTCTCCTAGTGTTTTCTTGATTACCAAAATCTGCCATATAGTTTAGAAGGTATTTAAAATTCTCTAATTGTTAATTTCTGTTAATGAACTAATGTCAGCTTAGGTATACTTCTCTATCTACTCCAAATTGTATAATCTAAGCTTTTATAAAATCCTTTTTGAGTCGTGTGAATTTAATATGGACGTCCGAATAGAAAAGCTACATTCATATATAGTAGTAAAAACTTAATTATACTTGAACCAATTCTTTTTATTAATCCCTTTATCCCAATTTTTTACAAAAAGAATTTCTCTGTGTGAAATGGCTTTGTTATAATAAATCAGAAGTAAAGGTTTTCACTCCAAAACTACCCTTCATTGAATAAAAGTTAGAAAGGGAATTGGGGTCCCTTCATTACTTGTACTTCACCATAAGTGAAAGAATCTTTTAAGAAAAGTACTACCTTCTTTCACTTTTAATTGTCCACTTTTGATTTTGCACGCCTCTTTAAAAAATGAAGTTTATTTTATAATTTTACCTATAATAATAATAGCATTTCAAAAACTCTTGGAAAATCAATATTTAATGATAGGAGTAAAACGGAAAAAAGAATTATTTTTTTCTTGATTTGTTAAAATGGACAAGTAAAACTAAAAATATATTTTAGTATAATGAACAAGTAAAAGTGAACGGATGAAGTAACTACTATAACTCAATGGTAATGATTCTCGGGTAGAGTCATTAATTCATTAGCGAGAAGGGCAATGACGAAATAACATGACAAAAATATACTATTATAGACCATATAAAAGAACAAAAATGATTTAAAGAAACTAAAAATTTGCTACAGAATGTACTCTTTTCTGCCCTTTTCTCCTTTGCCTTAAACCTTTTCTTTTAGAAGATTAGAGTAGCTCAATAGTAATATATACAGAGAAAGAAGGTTCAACAATATCTAACAGGCTAATATAGTAGTCCCTCGAACCTGCACGGATGTCCTTTTCTGCAATAAGTAGGGAAAGTAGAAAATGGAACAGTTAGTACAGACTACATAGAGGAAGCACACAGCCATAAGTATGTTGTTATAGTGACGGAAGTCGGTAGCCATACCTTAAATTCTAACACTACGAGAAGTAACGATGAAGCAACTGAGCTGCTGAAGGACGCTGCTGCGGATCCTTCTTCAAGACCTGACAAATTATTTCTCTGAGAATTTCATCTACCTTTTCTTCCGGAATTTCACCAGATTTCTTCAACTCCTCAAATTGCCTGGCTCTTTCATATCCAGTTCCCATTGGACATGACAACTCAAAAAGCACTAATCCGAGTGAAAACATGTCGGATTTTGTGCTAATTAAACGGGGATCAATAGACAACTCGGGGGCTCGATACATCATGTTACCCAATCCATCCCCAAAAGGAATTGAGCCATCTCGAGTGTTACGAGCTAAATGAAAGAAAAAGAAAAGTTAAAAAGCTACAAGTTATGTAGAAAAAGAAAGTTAAAACGCTGCAAGTTATTGCTATGATCCAGCTTACTTAGTACTCCATCCATTTCAATTTAGATGATGTAGTTTCACTTGGCACAAAGTTTAAGAAACAAAAGAAAGATGTTTGAAACATGTGGTCCTAAAAGCTTGAGGGGCAAAAGCTTTCTGGGACCATAATATTTGTATGGCTATAAATTTTCTCATTAAGTTAAATTGTTTCTTAATATAAAAATGTGTCATTCTTTTTGGAACGGACTAATAAGGAAAGCGTGACATTTAAATTGAAACGAAGGGATAATTAAAAAGTTAGTTAAACTCAATTAACAGTTAAGCTAGCTGATTAGGAGTAAGGAGTAGTAGACGTGGATGGCTAGGATTAGACTTGCATTTCAACTACCAACAGTTCAGATTTGAAGAACAACATACATAAACATCACGTGCAAATGCATTGGCTTCGATTTTGGATGATTTCAATCAGGGGCGGCTCAACCCTAAAGCCACTAAAACAGTGGCTTTAGGTCCCAAAAATTAAGGCCCCAAATAATTATATACTATTTATTATTAGTGAAAAATAAAAATTTGTAATCATATGTTGTCAATTTTTTATCAAACACTAGGTCCATATTTTTGAAGTTTATAATAAGTAAATTTTAAAATATGATTAAATGTAATTACGATTGAAAATAGTAGGTAACAAAATTTGTAGCTACTTCATATCTTAATTTTGTCTAATGCATTTAATTTTTTCAATTCTTTGAGTATCTATTTAAATATTTTTAAGCTCAAGCTAATTAGATTATTAAATGATTAGATTGGAAAAATGTGTTGTCCTATAGCTTTTTTCCTCCTAAAAGCTTGGCCAAACACCTCAACTTCTTAAAAAAGATAGTACTTTTTTTTTTGAAGAAAAAGCATTTTTGCCTTTGGAGAAGCTTGGCCACATATGCTATTAACCTTGAATATCTTTTGAAGCATAATGATCTATGAAATTGATGGTTCTACCTATTTTTGAAATTAAAAGTGATAGGGAAATTGTACAAATAGAAGATGATACTCTAATTTGCATATGTGAAGTCTTAATTCTATTTTTTTAAATGTTTCTATTACTTATAAAATAATTTTAATATTTTCTCTAGCAGTTGCCTCAATTGAAAAAAGTTTGTAAATTAAAATCAATACGAACTTAAGATCAACAATGACTCATGAAAATTACACGTACTGACCATATTGACAAGTGAAACAAAATTGATTATCCAAATATAATTAACTTTCTTGTATTTTAGGAAACTATAAAAATAAACACCTAATAAAATATATAAAATATTACTAAAAAAATTAGGGCCTCTTTTAAGTTTTTGTTTTAAGTCACATATATATTCGATTGAGCCGCCACTGATTTCAATTGGGATGAAGAAGTTGAGAGAACATTCAGCTTTAAAGAAGGCTATGGCTGAAGCTCTTGTATTAGCTATTCCTAATTTCACTCATGCTAAAGAAGTTCTTTTAATGGTTTTCCTTAATTGGTTATTGCTTGTTGGGGCATAAAAGTTATAACCTAATTAATACTGACGGAAGAAATAAATAAATAAACAAACAAAAGGAAATGGAATAAACAACTTACCCAAGCCAAAATCTCCTATTTTAATATGATCATGATCATCCAAGAAGATATTGTCTCGAGACAAATCTCCATGAATAACTCCCTTTTCATGGATGAATTGCAATCCCTCCAGCAGCTCTTTGAGATAGCGGAGCACAGGCACCTTCTCTATCTCTGCTTCCAGTCTAGCATGAAGGGTGCTAAAGATACAAATAATAAAAATATGTGAGAACTTTTATGTAATAATAATTGTTTGGAACTAATTAAACTTTACAAACCTTGTGCACAGCTCCATAGCAACAAACAAAGTATGCGTTGCCTCTCTCATCTCATCAGATGACAAAGTATGCATTGCCTCTCTCATCTCATCTTCATCTGATGATGATCCCATATCGGATACACCAAGTTCAATCCAACACTGAAAATGAAAGGGAACAATTCAAATAGTCAATTTAGTTTGTTCTATTAAATTGTTGCAATCCAAATAAAGTTTACATGGAACCAAAAATAAAACAGTATTGTAATTCCCTACCCCGAGCATACTTTAAACATCACTAAAGTAGCAAACTGAATTCTGTAATGAGAATTTAAGTAATATCGGAGTGACTTTGGTATTCTTACAAGGAAAAGTTTCTTGCGTTCCTTTCCAAACTTGGAATATAGTGGCATAAAAGATACTAACATGTTTCTTTATATAATGGACAAGTTAAAAGAATGGACAAAATTGTAAACAACCACTGATTTGCAAATCTGTTACCAAACGCCTAGTAGCTAGTGCTTCTAATCACTAACACTACCTACAAGAATTGGAAACCCATTAACTGTCTTTCTCAACTTACATTAGAATACTTATTAGTCAAGTATAAGGTTACTTAACACTAAAGAACTTCTAGAGAGGAACTAGCACAACCGCCACTTGCAAGTTCTATTTAAAGGGCTATGTAATGTCAAAACACCGGCCTTGTCAAACTTGTTTCCAGCATTTAAAAGCTACAAGAACAATATGTAAGTGCTTTTTCTTCTAAATCTGTCTTATCCTTAGTTTAAAGCTTTCCTTTGTGGCAGATAATCCTTGTATCATTAGTCTCTATCTATTCTTTACCTAGTTCATATGATATATGTACAGGGAAAAACACAATAATTAAGTAGTGTAGCATTGATCTGAAAATCCCTCGTCTTTAAGAGGCGTAAAATTAAGGCAAACATGACAAAAAATTACACTATTTTTTATTTATAGATTCCTGAAGGGTTCATTAGAAACAAGTACCAAGATATATTAATGTTAAGAACCTAATGCCAGTATAAATCTATCCATATCTAGCTTTTCATAACTAGCATGATTTCAATTGAAATATGCATGTTTTAGATAACGAAAAATAACCTTTTCATATTTCTAAAAATGTCTTAAGTATATGTATTATAACCTTGCATGTGTGAGGATAAGTACATGCTTGTGTTGATGAGTTTCGGCTTAGGCAAATATTTTAAATGTGTAGCTTGGTCCTAATTTTATGATATGATGCATAATGTGTTTTCCTATGGTGACTTACGAAAGCCTGCTTCAGATTACCAGAATACTGTTCCAGACTTGGTTATATTTTCTCAAGTACAGCTATTGAATATCTTATTTAAATGTTTTAAGCTTTACGCATTATATACGTTTTGGATATATGTCTTAAGATTAAAGTATGGTTTGGTAGAAAGCTGAAAAGGTATGAGTTGATTCATCCCCCCATAGGGTGCCATCACAAGAAAGTCACGCACAATTGTGACAGTATCAGATTATGCTACTTATATACAGTAGGTAGATTCAGATTGACTAGCATTCATAACTGACGGGATGGCGTCCGACTCGTGACGTACACATGATGTGCATGACTACCTAGCTGGTTGGGTTGGGATCAGACTATCGGGATGGAACCCCCAATAAGTATGGTTTCAAAATATTGAGATATGATTATCCCCAGATATAGATATAGATATAGATATAGTGCAGATTTCATATTCAGATATCACTAATGCAGAACATATTTAATTTTAGTATACATTGTAAATATTTTATTTTCGAAATTAGCAATGAATAAAAAATTTCTAATTTTTGTTCCAATAATTATGGAAGGTTAGTCGAGTGCTGCAGCAATGCCTAGTCGTCCCTGACCACATTCCAGGTTCTAGCTTTCGGGAGTTGGTACCTCTTGTTCACCTATTCGACTTTTTTGTCTTCATTCCCTGTTAAGTAATTAGTTTGCCCTAGATTTAGCACATTATTTGCTTGGTATTTCGTACCATCTCTTAGTGCCTAAGTTTCAATGTATTACATTTTTTAGGCTCATTGCTTGATTAAAGGGCTAGTCTAGCCTAGTTTTCCCTAAAGTGTAGTGGCTTTAGTGTTAGATGCTAAAGTAATATCATGTCCTCAGGTGAGGCGGAAGGCAAGGGCGGTAAGGGGGCAGGGAAGCTTCTAGGTGAGGTTTGGGTCCTGGAACATGAAAATTTTGAGGGGAAAATCTATAAAGTTAGTAAAGATTCTCCATAAGAGGAAGATCAATATAGCTTGTGTCCTGAAGACTAGATGGGTGGGAACTAAGATACAAGATGTAGACAGGGTTAAGTTGTTTCTCGAGATGCGTGAGGGGTACGAACGGGATAGGTATCTTGGTTGATAGGGAACTCAGGGAGCAAGTGGTAGAGATCACGAGGGTGAACGATAGGCTCATGGCCACTAAGTTAATTGTCGGAGGACTTACTTTCAACGTTATTAGTGCATATGTGTCTCAAGCGGGCATAGGCGAAGAGGTCAAGAGTTGCTTCTGGGAAGATTTGGACGAGGTCGTGCATGGTATCCCCATATTTAATGTTAGTGGGGAGCAAAGACGAGGAGGAGAAGACAAATAGGGAGGGATATAAGAAAGATAGGCAAGAGGCGAAATTAGCGGTTACAGCGGCGAAGACGGCAGCCTTTGGGCGCTTGAATGAAGAACTTGGGTTAGAGGCGGGGACAAGAAACTATACAAGACTAGCCAAGGCGAGAGAGAGGAAGACCCACGGCCTGAACTAAGTGAAGTGCATCAAAGACGAGGAAGGCAAAATATTGGTGGAAGAGGCACATATAAGACGAAGATGGCAAGCATACTTTCATAAATTCTTGAATGAAACGAGGGACAGGGACATTATGTTGGGTGATTTTGAATATCCCGAGAGTCGCCGAGATTTTGGGTATTGTAAGGATATTAAGGTGGAGGGGGTTGAGGGGGCTATGTGTAAGATGAGTAGGGGAGAGCGACCGGGCCTGACGAAATTCTGGTTGAATTTTTGAAAAGCGCGGGCAAGGCAGACTTGGAGTAGCTCACTGAATAGTTCAACGTCATTTTTAGGACTTCAAAGATGCCCGAGGAATGGAGGTGGAGTACGATGATACCGTTGTACAAGAACAAGGTTGACATCCAATATTACAACAACTATAGGGTATCAAGGTACTAAGTCACACTATGAAAGTTTAGGAGAGGGTGGTGAGATAAGAGTGAGGAGAATTGTGTTTATTTTCAAGGCAAAATAGCCTGACAAGCACCTCTACTTATTCGGCTTTGACATCCCGGTCACCCTACTCTATATTATTTCAACCAGACACTTGAACTTGTATAAAACCTTAGTCTTAAACACCTCCAATACCGTGTGTTGTTCACTAGTGCTGATATAAAGGACACGTCACATCCACCTCAGATAAATTAATAACACATCGTTTTTTATTTTTAAAAACATATTTTTTAATAAAAAAATCAAACGCATAACCCACTCCTTTCTTCTCCCAAAAAAAATCTAAACCTTCCTCCTCTCTCCACCATTCCATATTTGCCTCTTCCACTTGCCACCACCACTACCACACACCGCCAACCTTCCTCTTCCATCTGAAAGCACACAATTAAACCTACTTCGTCTTTTTCTTTTTGTTCTAATTTTTCTCCATTACTACAATCGATTCAACCAGCCATGATATTTCTGCTGCCACCATCGCCGGCAACCACTCCAAAATCGCCACTATCTTTCCTCTTCTATTCAAATTCATGTCTCCCTTTCAAAACCCAGACAGCGGATGGATTAGGGAAGAAAATTTATCCTTAAATTCTCTTTCAAACCAAACACCTAAGAAGCAAAACAAAAAAAAATTAAAAAGAAAGAGAAGAATGTTTCACCAGCGATCTTTATTCAATATTTCTATTTTTGTCCTTTGCAAAAGCTTGTCTTCAAAAGTTGGGGAATAGTGATGCGAGAAAGGTTCCCAAAAATTATAGGGCCAATCTGACGGTGATGTCAGATCTATGGTGGTGAGGAATACCACTAGTAGATAAAGAGGTGGGGAAGGAAGGTGGTGTTGTAGTAAGGTTTGGGTTAAAATAGAGGAGGGGGATAAGGTGAAGAAGAAGGGGGAGAGAGGAAAATGAGGTGGAGGCTGGGGTAAAGGTGAAGGTGAAGGTTGGAAGGCAGAACGTGGAGGAGGGTTTGATGACGTTTCTTTCTTCTTCTTTTTTTAATTTAATTTGTTGTATCTTGTAACGACCCAACCGGTCGTTTTGAGCATTGACACTTCGCTCGCCAGTTCTCGGGCATGACTAGCCATGTATGATGTATTATGACTTATGTAAGTCGTCAGTTTTGATTTTCAGGATAATCGGAATAGATTTGGAAGAACAATTCTCAGCTTGAAGCTTTAAATTTGAAAGTTTTGACTTTTTAGTATTCGATCTCGGATTTGGATTTTTATGATTTGGTTAGCTCCCTTAGGTGATTTTGGACTTGGGAGCGCGTCCGGAATGTGATTTGGAGGTCCGTGGTAGATTTAGGCTTGAATTGGCGAAATTGAAAATTTGGAGTTTCCGGTTACAACAATGGAAATTTTAATATCGGGGTCGGAATGGAATTCCGAAAATTGGAGTAAGTCCGTTGTGTCATTTGTGACGTGTGTGCAAAATTTCAGGTCATTCGGACGAGGTTTGATATGTTTTTGGATCGGTTGCGGAATTCGAAAGTTTTAGAATCCTTAAGTTTGAATCCGAGGGTGATTTGGTGTTTCGATGTTGTTTTGAGTGTTCCAAAGGTTGGAATAAGTTTGAATAGTGATATGTGACTTGTTCGTATTTTTGGATGAGGTCCCGGGGACCTCGGGATGATTTCGGATGGTTATCAGAAAGTTTGGAAATTGGAAGATGTAGCTGAAGATGCTGGTTCTGTTATAACCGCACTTGCGTTTAGGGGACCGCAGGTGCGACGTCCGCAGGAGCGAGGAAGCAGCCGCAGATGCGGCCACAAGTGAAAAGGGTAGGAGCCGCAGGTGCGGAGGAAGGAACGCACCTGCGTGACCGCAGGTGCGGGTAAGGGTCGCAGATGCGGTAAGAAGAATTAAGTGAAAACCGCAGAAGCAGTTGGATGGAGCGCAGAAGCAGTCCCGCATGTGCGGGAAATGGACCGCTGGTGCGAAATCGCTGGGCAGAAGCTATATAAACCTCAATTCACGAATTTCAGTCTTTTATCCACCATTTTTGGCCGAGTTGGAGCTTGGAGACTTCGATTTCAAGGAGGAATTTAAGTGTTTTCAGTGAGGTAAGCCACTTGGACCTTGTATCTTATGTTTATGGCAATTATTCCATGGTATAATCATGAAATTAATGGAGTAATTAACCCTCAGGGGTTGGCCTGGTGGCAATTGACTTGAGCCTTGGGGTTTGCTCCCTTTCAAGGTCTCAAGTTCGAAACCCACTGGGTGCAAACAATTTCTGAGGGCCATCGGACTGGGTAAAACCTGAATTAACCGTGGTGCACTTGCGGGAAACTCCTTGCCGAGGGCCTGTGCACCCCCGGGATTAGTCGGGTCTCGAAGAGACTCGGACACCCGGTGCAAATCAAAAAAAAATATTAATGGAGTAATTAGAGAAGGAATTGGGAGATTAGGGCTTGAGTTTTGGAGAGCTTTGAGTGGTGATTTGAGGGGCCATTTGAGGTCCGATTTTGATGTTCTTGGTATGTATAGACTCGTGGGAGGATAAGGATTCTATTAATGTGATTTTTATCGGATTCCACCTGGGCCCGAGGGTCGGGTTTGACCAATTTCGGGATTCTTGATGTAATTTGATTATTTTCGCGTGGGTCTTGTTACCTTAGCATATATTGATGTTATGGTTCTGATTTTTGGTTAGATTCCAGGGCATTTGGAGGCCGAATCGAGAGGCAAGGGCATCGCGGGCTAGAGTTTGGCTTGGCTTGAGGTAAGTAACGCTTCCAAACTTGGTTACGAGGGTTCAAAACTCCGAACTATGTGTTCTATAATTACTATTGAGGTGACGCAAATGCCAAGTGACGAGCGTGTGGGAGTGCACCGTGAGAATCGCGGCCTGGATCACTCCATGGCACCGCTTAGTGATTCTTTCTTGCGGATATCTGTGTTGTAACTATGTGATTAAGTTAATGAGCTGTAAATCATGCTAATAATCATGTTAAGGCTTCACGCCAATACTGTTGAGACTCGAGAGGTCGTTTTTTACTGTCATATCATTAGCTTCATTGATATTCCGTACTCATTCCTGTTCATGCATATTATATCATGCCTCAGTCTCGATTATTGTTATTTGACATATCATATCATTGTTCGGGCTAGCATCATGACATTTTGAGCTCGTGTGTGTGAGACTGGCGAGTGATGACTGAGTGAGGCCGAGAGCCTGATATTGAGTGACGGTATGGGATCGGGCTGCACATCGCAGCGAGATATTGAACATGCCTTTGTTGGCTTGTTATAGCGCTTGGGCTAACAAAATCCCCTTCGGAGACTTTACACCCCCAGTGAACGCAGTTGATGATATTGAGGGATGGATCTTCCCTGGACATGGATCTTGTCCGAAGTATTTATACTTGGAGATGGATCTTTTCCATAGGCTGGAATGGCCTTCCTCAGTACTGGATGACTGTTGTTAGTAATGTGTATATATTCTGGGATGGATCTTCCCTGGACCTTGTGAGCCATATACAGTACTGAGTGGTTGCGAGGTTGTTATTGATATTATCTGGAGATGGATCTTCTCCATAGGCTGGAATGGCCTTCCTCAGTACTGAGTGTATATTGTCAGAAATGTATATATTTCGGGATGAATCTTCACTGGGCCGTACAAGCCATATACAGTACTAAGTGGACGAGCATTTGAGATTTGTGGGCACATGAGCACTCAGCATGGTGCATTTCATACAGTATGTGCATTGACATGTAGATGTAGCAAAGTTACACTCCTTTACCTTATTCATACTTGCTTTGTTTTACTGTTCGAGTTGCTTATTTAATTGAAAGCATGTCTACGTTTCCGTACATTATTTTTGTTATCTTTGAGGAGGTTGAGTTCGTCACTACCTATCAGTCCAAAGGTGGGACTTGTTACTTACTGAGTTGGTGTACTCACGTTACCCCCTGCACCTTGTCTGCAGATTCAGGCACTTTGGATCCAATGGCGGTGGTTGATCGAGGCTTCTGACTTAGGAGATTATTGAGGTATTTGCACGACGTTCGCAGGCCTTGGCTATCCACCTTACTTTCCAGTTGTATTTCAGTTGCCCCCTTAGACATTATAATAGACTATGTATTTTTCCTTAGACGCTCACGCACTCAGTGACACCCCGATTCCAGCTCAGCCATTAAGTTGCCACGTAGACTTGATCAATGGTCAGGAGGGTTTAAAATACGGACTTCGATAACTATAAGTGTCTGAATGAAACATAGTTGAGTACAGGGACCAGGGTGACAAACACGAACAAGTACAAGTGTTTACCAAGCCATTCTGCCTATTTTCAATAACCAATTCAGATTCATGCCAAGTGATCGATCACAGAAGCAATTCATCTTATAAGGAGATTGGAGAAGCAGTATAGGGAGAGGAAAAGGGACTTGCATATGGTGTTTAACGAACTGGGGAAAGCATACGACAAAGTACTTAGAAAGGTTCTATTGTGGTGTTTAGAGGCTAGAGAAGTGTCTGTAGCTTACACTAGGGTGATTAAGTACATGTATGATGGAGCTAAAACCCGGTAAGGATGGTGGGAGGAGACTCGAGACGCTTTCAGTCGTGGTGGGGCTGCACCAAGGGTCGGCTCTTAGCCCGCCCTTATTCGCCTTGGTGATGGACGAATTGACGTGGCACATTCAAGGAAAGGTGCTATAGTGCATCTTATATACAGATGACACAACACTGACTGATGAGATGGAAGGCGGAGTTAACGCTAGGCTGGAGGTGTGGAGACAGACCCTGAAGTCTAAAGGTTTCAAGTTGAGCAGGACAAAAATCGACTACTTGGAGTGCAGGTTCAGTGATGTGACCCATGAGGCAGACAAGGAAGTAAGACTTAATTCACAAGTCATCCCCAAGCAAGAGAGTTTCAAGCACCTTAGGTCAGTTTTCTAAGACAATAAGGAGATTGACGAGGATGTCGCATATCGTATTGGAGCGGGGTGGATGAGATAGTCTTGCATTTGGTGTCTTGTGTGATAAGAATGTATCATTGAGACTTAAAGATAAGTTTTACAAAATAGTGATTAGACCAACTATGTTGTATGGAGCGGAGCGTTGGCCAGTCAAAAAATTCTCATTCCCAGAAGATAAAAGGTAGCAGAAATGACGATACTAAGATGGTTGTGTGGGCATACTAGGAGAGATAAGGCTAGGAGAAGATATTTCGGACAGGTGGGAGTGACCTCCGTGGAGGAAAAGAGGTTAGAAGTGAGGCTGAGATGGCTCGGGCATGTGAAGAGGACAAGCGCAGATGCCCTAGTGAGGAGATGTGAAAGGTTGAATATGGTGGATCTAAGGAGAGGTAGAGGACAGCCGAAGAAGAACTGGGGGAGGTGATTAGGCAGGACATGGCACATCTTTAGCGTACCGAGGATATGACCCTTGATAGGAGGTTGTGGAGGTCGAGAATTAGGATAGAAGGTTAGTAGGCTGTAGAGCGTACACCCTTTCCATACTAGTAGTTTTAATGTTTTCTTTGTTTGGTCTTATTCCTACTGCCTGATGTTGTTTCTGCGTTGTTGCTACCCTTTTGTTGTACTACTTCTTTTCATGAATCTTTCACTACTATATTTCCATTCTTAAAACTTTGTTTTGCGTACCATGAGTCGAGGATCTATTAGAAATAGTCTATACCTGCTTCAGGTATAGCAAGAACGTGAGCAAGTTGTGCAAGATCATGAGCGAGTTGTCAAGTGCCGCACGTGCGCTTAGTTTAAGACTAAGAACATGACAATGTGGTATCTAAGCAAAGGTGGCGACTAAGGGAATGGCGAATGACTGAGAAATCAACGTTGCTAACACCCAAGCCAATGTCACTCGGAATGTCGTTGGCATGAAGGGCCATAACAAAAAGGAAAATGCCTCCAACAAGAGCCTGGAGGTACCGCCAGAGGCCTATGGAGGCATTGAGGAGCAGGTTGATGTTGGCATGAGCGAGGTGGCCAGCAATGTTATTGAGATTAGGGAGGCCAAAATCGAGGATCCCAAGCCACCAGTGTTCAAAGGTGTACGCGATGCTCAAGAAGTGGAGAACTTCCTTTGGCGCTAGGGAAACTACTTTAAGCATGGCAAAGTGAGAGACGATAAGACCAAGATCAACATTGTTGTCTGGTACCTCTCAGAGATTGCCATGCTGTGATGGAGAAGAAAGATGGCTGGCGTGGAGAAAAGTCTATGCGCCATTAGCATGTAGGATTAGTTCAAGGCCGAGTTCAAGCGTCAATTCTTCCCAAATAATGTCTTGTACAAGGCACGATGCAAGCTTAGGGAGCTGAAGCAAATAGGGAGTATACGTGACTATGATAAGGAGTTCACCCACCTTAATGCTTCAAATTTCCAATCTCACCAGTGATGACTTGTGTTTCACTTCATGGATGGGTCGACTTCTTGCCATCGAACTTGTTGGCACCTTGAGTCTTGGGGTGTTCTTGTTGTGTCTTCTTGCTTTTTCCACGGTCTCCCCCACCTTTGACATTGCTACCCCTTGACTCTTTGCCTTTGCCTTTGTCGTACTTGTCATGCCTGAAATCCATTGAAGACTCGGCCTCCACTATGGCTAGATCTATATCTGCAGCTTGTCGGCGTTGCAGCACCTGCTTAGCCCAATTTTGTCAGGGCTATGCCGAGAGAAAGGTGCAAAGTAGAGAAAAAGGCGCAGTTAGAGGAAGACCGAGGCATAGAAAAGGCTCAGCGTTCGAGTGACTACCAGAGAACGAGCGCAAGGAAGAGCTCCCAGATGGGTTGGTGACTCCTCACTGAACCTCGTTAGAGCCCTTTTGAGATGAAGGAAAAGAATGATAAGATATGTCATCAAGAAGATAGCCAACAAAGGAAAGACTCCCCCCAGCTATGTAGCTAGTTGAGTATACTAGACATGCTATAGGTGTTCTGGTACCTTACAAAAATTCCTAAAGCTGAAATAATTCGAGTTTACTGGAGCATCTATACAGAGGATCCGCAATTGTTCTTAGATAAGGTTAAAAAGATACTGAGGATGCTTGGGTGTACAGGTGACAGAGCTGTTGAGTTAGCCGCCTACAGACCGAAGACACAGTTGATAGCTAGTGGGTGTCTTCAGAGACGGAGAGGATCACCACTATTGACTTGGGAGCAGTTTGAGGATGTTTTTCATGGCTAGATTTCTTCTGGATAGCCAACGAGATGCATTGCGAAGGATCTTTGAATTGCTAAACTGGAGTTTTATCAGTTGCTATGAACAACTCCAACCTGACTGTATTTGACAAGGTGAAGTGGCTCGCAAAAGGGACAAACAAATATTCGTATCAAAGTGTTATCTCCCCTCACCACAGGGAGGATAAATCTTATGTTTAGATTGTAAGAGAATGAAGCTCAAGGAGGCAAAGTTCTTGGCACCACATGACGTAAGAAGGCCAAAGCTTTAGGGTCGTTTGGTGGAGTTCCCGTCGTTGCAAAAAGTATAAGGAGCCAAGGACTAAGAAAGCCCCGTAATCTATTGTTTTTAGTGCGCTAAGAGCCCAGCCCAGCCCAGACAAGTCAGACTGGACTAATTCAGTTCTCTCAACAACCCCCACCATGTTGTTCATAAAAAAATCACATCCAGGACGCGTCATCAAGAAGATAGCCAACAAAGGAAAGACTCACCCAGCTATGTAGCTAGTTGAGTATACTAGACATGCTATAGGTGTTCTGGGTACCTTACAAAAATTCCTAAAGCTGAAATAACTCGAGTTTACTGGAGCATCTATACAGAGGATCCGTAATTGTTCTTAGATAAGGTTAAAAGGATACTGAGGATGCTTGGGTGTACAGGTGACAGAGCTGTTGAGTTAACCGCCTACAGACCGAAGACACAGTTGGTAGCTAGTGGGAGTCTTCGGAGACGGAGAGGATCACCATTGTTGACTTGGGAGCAGTTTGAGGATGCTTTTATGGCCAGATTTATTCTGGATAGCCGACGAGACACAGTTTATCAGTTGCTATGAACAACTCCAACCTGACTGTATTTGACAAGGTGAAGTGGCTCGCAAAAGGGACAAACAAATATTCGTATCAAAGTGTTAGCTCCCCTCACCCATGGGGAGGATAAATCTTATGTTTAGATTGTACATTTGTTGAAGAGAATGAAGCACAAGGAGGCAAAGTTCTTGGCACCACATGACGTAAGAAGGCCAAAGCTTTAGGGTCTTAGCTACTTGTGTCCTCATGATGCTTAAGCTCTGTTTGACCCTAGTTCTATTCATTCTTAATATCATCATATTTTACAACGAAGAATTAAGTAAAATTCAGAACTGTTGACCGATCATATTCCTAGTTGCCACATGAGTAGGAGAATCCTTGACAATGTATCATGGTTATCGTTCCTGTGTAGCCAGGGCTGAGGGAAGGGACACTTTGGTCGACTTAATAGTATTTAGTATAGTTGACTGTGATGTTATCATGGGAGTGCATTGGTTAGCCTCGTGCCATGCTATCTTCAACTTGAAAACAGTGAGATTTGAGATACTGAACGACCCTAGCTTTGAGTTGAAAGGTGACTCCATTATGCCTTCGACCGAATATCTCTTTCGGGAACACTAAGAAACTAATGAGTGAAGGATGATATGTATCCTTGGCCACTTTCAGCGACACGAGGACCAATGTACCTAGTTTAAAGATAGTTACTGGAAATAGATTGAATTTTGTATCAACTTGGCACCAAGTACACAACTACTATGGTGTGGATAATATAAACTTACAAAGTGTATGCTTTGGGTCGTGCCAAATATTTACATACAGAGCAAAAAAAATATACCTGATAATAGCGGATGACACTTGGATGCCGAAGAGCTGCCAAAATTTTCACCTCTCTGAGAAGAAACAAATATTTTCAGTATAAAATCATATAAAATAAAGTTATCTTATGCTAAATAAATAATATTAACTTAATAAATAATATTACCTTAGATATTCTGCACGTTCTTGATCAGGAGAAGGTATCTTTTTCACAGCATACGTTGACTCGTCTAACTTATGCTTGCATTCATAAACTCGTCCGAATCCACCTTTCCCTACAAATCAAATGACAAAAAGAGATCAATGGAAAGACAACTTCCATGTACAAATCACAAAGAGTTATCCTCTCTTTTTTAGAAGAGGAGTTTGGGGCATTCTACAAATCTTCCTATTCATCTTGAGACGAAATGACAATTTGAAAACTAAATATAATATCAGGTCAATCCAAGTTGTTATTATTTAAAACACTTGTTGCCTGAGTCATTTCAGAATAAAAATCCATCTTCTAAATGTGAAGTTCAATAATTAGTTAAACATCATCGTTTTTTCCCTTCTACGAATATAGAATCAAACCATTAGGCTATCAAAAATGTTACGTAAAAAGTGGTTTAAAAGTTTCATTGGTGATCGTAACTGCTAGGTATATCAAACAATATAAATCAGCAATGATGGAGATTTTCCGGATATGTTAGATTGGTTGAGACACAACTTCAGGAAAGAACTAGAGTGTTATGAGTGGTAATGGTAAAGAGTACTTTAATGAAATCTTAGGCGATTTCTTTTCAGAAAAAGGAATGATGCATCAAAGTTCATGTCCTGATACCCACCAACAAAATGGGTAGCTAAAAGGAAAAGTAAACATCTCTTAGCAGTTACAAGGGTATTACACCATTCACTAATAATGTTCCTAAGTATCTCGGGAGAGAGGCACTCATGACTATCACATCTTTAACAAATAAGATGCCTACCAAGATTCTCTCACTCTGGGTTTTAGGACACCTCTTAAGTGTTATTCAAGATACCTTCCTAATCTGTAAATTGACAAGTGACAACCAATTTAGCTTTAAGAGTATTTGAATGTAGTGTTTTCACTCATGTAAATAATCGTGAGAAATTAGATCCTTGAGCTAAGAAATGTGTGTTTGTAGGTTATGCCCCCAACTCAAAGAGGGTACAAGTGTTATAGCCCGAGCTCTAAGAAAATATTTGTTAAAATGGATCTTGCTTTCTTTGAGTCAATGATTTTTGGTTCTCCTTTCTGGGGGAAAAGATGGGAGAAAATTCAAACTCCTTTGATTATAATTAGATTTTCTACCACTGATAACAAATGAACCAAATACCTTGATAAAAATAGAGTCAGGTGATACAGAATCAAGTGATTTAACTAGTAAAAATTTGGATTCTAAGCCTACAAAACCAACCCATGACATTTGTAGAGGTAAAAGTGGTGATCAAACAAGTACAAAAGAACTGAATGTCTACTCAAGGAGAAACACCCCAGATTTTTCATACTTGTACTGAGCCTTCAGGTGATCTCCATATAGTATTCACTCACATAGATCTTCCTAACTTCCAGTCTATTCACTCTGAGCCTAACATCTGAGCTTGTCCCGTTGCATTACAAAAAAGTACCAAGAGTTGTGCCAAATACCCTATGTCTAATTTTGTGTTATCAATATCTTCTGCATTTACCTCACAGCTATCTAGTATGGAGATAGCAACGAGTGTGCGGGATGCTTTAAAGGTTCCCAAATGGAAGGAGGTTGTTGTTGAGGAAATAGTAATAGTCATAGTCATAGTCATAGTCATAGTCATAGTCACAGTCACAGTCACAGTCACAGTCACAGTAACAGTCGCAGTCACAGTCACAGTCACAGTCACAGTCACAGTCACAGTCACAGTAATAGTAATAATAATAATAATAAAAGGTTTTCTACTTTTTGGTATACTTCTTGTATGTGGGCATGTCTCACCCTTTTTTAATGGAAGTATTACCTTATCAAAAATAATAATAATAATAATAATAATAATAATAATAATAATAATAATAATAATGATATAAAAGAGGATTTGGGAGGTCATAGAGTTGCCAAAGGAGAAGAGAGTTGGCTGCAAATTGTGTTCACAAAACTGCATAGTTTCTAGAGAGATACAAAGCGCCCCTAGCCGCTAAAGGGTATAGCCAGACGTATCAATTGACTATCTAGAGACATTTGCACTAGTGGCAAAACTGAATATGGTACTCTTAACTTTTATCCAGTGTTCTCAAAAACGAAAAGAGCAAAAAAGCGCCCAGGCCCAGAGGGCTTGAACCAAAAAGCGAGAAGTGAAGGGGCACAATTTATAAAAAATTCAACAAATATCAAACATATATGAATTTCGCACTACAACAATCGAATTATAATTAAAATGACTAATCTCAACATCCAATATGCAATAATGCCGACACTAGTCCAACTTTCCAAAGTTGAGATTCAAAGAGCCAACTGCTTCTCATTGAGATCATTTAATGCATTACTGTTTAAGCGCACACTTCCACTAAAGCACATGGCTTCATCCATGAAGCGACAACCTCCTGTTTCACATAGTTTTGGCTGTTAATGACACTGCTCTTACCATTTTGCAGTCAATCTACACGTCACCTGACAACTAGATGAAGACCTTTATATAGATCCACCTCCAGGCTTTGAAGTAAAGTTGGCTTTAAGGTTTATGGATTAAGAAAGTCTCTATATGGCCTAAAACAGTCACAAAGAGCTTGGTTCAACAGATTTTACTCGGTTTGTAAAGAAGCAAGAGTCCAAGGGTATCCAAGGACAAGTAGACCACACCATGTTCACAAAATATTTAAAAGGGAAGAGCATTGTATTTCTTAAAAGAAAGGAAGAGCATTTTACCTAGTCGCCGGATCTCCTGAAAATCTTCGGTATATCGAGTCTGCATGCTACATATTTATATTTCAAAAATCAAATAAAAATATTTTAAACATATGGACACTGTCACAAGAATACTCAGAGAAAAGACAAATTTGTAAAGAGAAGCCCAAAGCCAAAACTCAGAGCAAAAAACAATATAACATTTTGGAAGCAACATAAATAATTATCTATAAAATCTACAAAATACTAAATAGGTAAATTTGGCCAGTTAGGCTCTTTTTTTAAACACCAAATCAAACCGAATAGTATTAATTCTTAAAAACTTTAATCCCGGACTTAACCAAACAAAAAAGAGTGGATTGTCACACCCTTCATTTACCCCAGAATTCCTCATAGCCAATTAGGCCAAGTTGCAAAAAATCAACTTAATTTCGAAAAGCGCTTCTTATCAAAAGTGCTTTAAAAAGGTGCTTTGGAAGAGTAGTAGTTTGTATTTAGTTAGATCATTTGAAAAGTGCTTTTGTTTGTTATTCGTGTTATGCCAATATTTCCAAAGAGTGCTTTTCAGTGTCAAATTACAAAAAAATGTACATAAGTTGTTACCTATTTATCAATTAGCAAGGCGGCTTACAAAATTGGTTAAACACTTACTTTGGTTAATAAATTAGTGTTAAATTTAATAATATCTATGCATCATGTTAGAATAGTCATGTAAATAGGAACCCTAATCCAGTATGTATTAGGAGTAGGACGTCTTGTATGTGTATATATAAGGCTCATTGTAGCATTGTCAATTAATCAATAATATATTTTCTCCCGTGCTTTCTCACATGGTATCAGAGCAATCGTGAGATATTTATCGCTGTGCATAAATTCCAACAACTCCGGGAAGAAAAAAAAAGCCCTTTTCCGGCAGAACAGTACTGTTCGAGTAAAAGTCACGTTCCGTCAGTGTTGTGCAAAAAACCAACACCACCACGAAGTAGATCGGCCTCCGGCGACCAACCCTCTAAAATATCTCCGACAGAAAAGCTACCACGCGCCCACACGCGCCGGCAGAAGAAATTTTCCGGCGAGCGCGTGACACCCACGCGCTGGCGCGTGAGCCCTCTTCCGGCCATTTTTTGGCCGAGCTTATTCAGGATAGCCTGATCGCGTTGAAATTCCGAGCCTATCCATCTAGTTCAAATCAAATTCCGACCACTTTGAATTTTTCCGGCGAGCTACAATGACAGTGATTCCAGCAATTTTCTGCATTTTCCGCGACGTCTTGACAATCGAGCAGAGTCACCTTTTACTTTAGTCCATTCAGATGTTTGGGGTCCTAGTCGGGTTAGTTCTACCTTAGGATTCCGCTACTTTGTCAGTTTCATTAATGATTATTCCAGGTGCACTTCGATATTTTTGATGAAAAAATCGATCTGAGTTGTTTTCTATTTTCCAGACCTTCCATGCTGAAATTCAAAATCAATTGGGGGTTTCTATCCGCACATTTCGTAGTGATAATGCCCTAGAGTATTTGTCTTCCCCATTTCAGCAGTTTATGAACTCCCATGGGATTATTCATCAAACATCTTGTCCGTACACATCCCAACAAAATGGGGTAGCTGAAAGAAAGAATAGACATCTTATTGAAACTGCTCGTACCCTACTCATACAATCTCATGTTCCGCTGCGTTTTTGGGGGGATGCAGTTCTTACATCTTGTTATCTTATTAATCGTATGCCATCTACAGCTATCCAAAATCAAGTTCCATTCTCTGTCCTGTTTCCCCACTTACCTTTGTTCTCTCTTCCACCCCGTGTCTTTGGGAGTACGTGTTTTGTTCATGACCTTAAGTTAGCTCCCCGTGCTCTTAAGTGCATATGTCTGGGTTACTCGAGAACGCAAAAGGGATATCGATGTTATTCTCCTGACCTTCATCGATTTCTTATGTCTGCTGATGTTACCTTCTTTGAAACCCAATCATACTTCACATGTCCAGTTAATCACTTAGATATTTCTGAGGTGCTACCTGTTCCTTCTTTTGGGGATTCAGTCCTTATCTCCCATTCATCTTCTTCCATAGCTCCACCGCCTACAGTTCCAGTTCCAGTGCCACCACCTATAGCTCCAGTATCACCACCGAGTCCAGTGCCACCACCTAGTCCAGTTCCACCAACTCTAGCTCCAGTGCCACCACCTAGTCCAGTTCCACCAACTCTAGCTCCAGTGCCACCATCTAGTCGAGTTCAACCTTCTACAGCTCCACCACTCCTGACCTATCATCATCGTCCGCCCCCAGCATCAGGCCCAGCTGATTCACGTCCTGCACCTGACCCTGCTAATACTGCGGACTTGTCTCCTCTTAATCAACCGATTGCACTACGAAAAGGTATATGGTCCACAGTTAATCCTAATCCTCATTATATCGATTTAAGTTACCATCGTCTCTCATCATCCCATTGTGCATTTGTGTCATCTTTGTCCTCTGTTTCCATTCCTAAGTCTACAGGTGAAGCACTGTCTTATCCCGGATGGCGACAGGCTATGATTGACGAGATGTCTGCTTTACATACGAGTGGTACTTGGGAGCTTGTTCCTCTTCCTTCAGGTAAATCGACTGTTGGTTGTCGTTGGGTGTATGCAGTCAAAGTTGGTCCAGATGGCCAGGTTGATCGACTTAAGGCTCGTCTTGTTGCCAAAGGATATACTCAGATATTTGGACTTGATTACAGTGATACTTTCTCTCCCGTGGCTAAAATTGCATCAGTACGCCTTTTTCTATTCATGGCTGCTGTTCACCATTGGCCTCTCTATCAGTTGGACATTAAGAATGCTTTTCTTCACGGTGACCTTGAGGATGAGGTTTATATGGAGCAACCACCTGGTTTTGTTGCTCAGGGGGAGTCTAGTGGCCTTATATGTCGGTTGTGGCGATCCCTCTATGGTCTAAAACAGTCTCCTCGAGCCTGGTTTGGTAAGTTCAGCACAGTTATTCAGGAGTTTGGCATGACTCGTAGTGAAGCTGATCACTCTGTATTTTATCGACATACTGCTTCAAATCTCTGTATTTATCTGGTCGTTTATGTTGACGATATTGTTATTACCGGCAATGATCAGGATGGTATTAGTAAGTTGAAGCAACATCTCTTTCAGCACTTTCAGACTAAGGATCTGGGCAGATTAAAGTATTGTCTGGGTATTGAGGTCGCTCAGTCTAGCTCAGGTATTGTGATCTCACAACGGAAGTATGCCTTAGATATTCTTGAGGAGACGGGGATGACAGGTTGTAGACCTGTTGACACTCCGATGGATACGAATTCTAAACTTCTGCCAGGACAGGGGGAGCCTCTTAGCGATCCTGCAAGATATAGGCGTTGGTTGGTAAATTGAATTACCTCACAGTGACTAGACCTGACATTTCCTTTCCTGTGAGTGTTGTGAGTCAGTTTATGGATTCTCCCTGTGATAGTCATTGGGATGCAGTTGTCCGCATTCTTCGGTATATAAAATCAGCTCCAGGCAAAGGCTTATTGTTTGAAGATGGAGGCCATGAGCAAATCATTGGGTACTCAGATGCTGATTGGGCAGGATCACCTTCTGATAGACGTTCTACGTTTGGATTGTGTAGTAGGAGGAAATTTGGTGTCTTGGAAGAGCAAGAAACAGAATGTGGTTGCTCGGTCTAGGCAGAAACAGAATATCGAGCAATGGCTATGGCCACATATGAGCTAATTTGGATCAAACAGTTGCTCAAGGAGTTGAAATTTGGTGAGATTAGTCAGATGGGACTTGTGTGTGATAATCAAGTTGCTCTTCATATTGCGTCAAATCCAGTGTTCCATGAGAGAACTAAACACATTGAGATTGATTGTCACTTTGTTAGAGAAAAGATACTCTCGGGAGATATTGCTACAAAGTTTGTGAAGTCAAATGATCAGCTTGCAGATATTTTCACCAAGTCCCTCACTGGTCCTCGTATTAACTACATATGTAACAAGCTCGGTACATATGATTTATATGCACCAGCTCGAGGGGGAGTGTTAGAATAGTCATGTAAATAGGAACCCTAATCCAATATGTATTAGGAGTAGGACGTGTTGTATGTGTATATATATGGCTCATTGTAGCATTGTCAATTAATCAATAATATATTTTCTCCCGTGCTTTCTCACAGATCATTTAAAGATAACACTAATTACAGGAGATAATGAGCCTGCATATTGTGATTTGTAATTTCAAATTTAACTTAAGAACTCTTAAATTTTAACTTTTTAATGGAATATGCCTACCATAAAGTAAAGAAGTAAATCTAAACCAAAATGAACATAAAAATTAAAAATCGGATTGAAGAATATTATTGATACTCTTAAAATAATGATGTCAAATATAATAGAGCAAAATGTGCGGTAAATACTTTAATTGGAAAAAATAAAACAAAACAACCTTCTAACTTCTTTTTTTGAATCAAATCCTACTTAAAATAACTCACATTATCATATATCTATACTATATTAAAAACCTTTAGCAAAATGTCGTTTATCTTTTTTACCCGTTAAAAATANGCTAGACCAGTTGGGTCACCAGCTTTGACTTGGGGTCAGTTTTCTCAGCTATTTCTAGAGAAGTTTCTTCCTATCACTCAGAGAGAGATCTATCGGAGGCAGTTTGAGCGTCTCCAGCAGGGTTCTATGACTGTTACTCAGTACGAGACCAGATTTATTAACTTGGCCCGTCATGCTCTTCTTATACTTCCCACTGAGAGAGAGAGAGAGAGAGAGAGAGAGAGAGAGAGTGAGGAGGTTCTAGTTGGACGGGTACTCTATTCACGCCTTAGTTCGTACTTCAGAGTCGGACCGAAGGAGGACGGNAAAATAATGTATTAAAATACAAATACTAAAAACACTATAATTGGATATAATTTATCTCAATATTTACAATTATTATAACCATTAACTCAACATCAAGTTCTAGAGATACTTACAAAATGACACTAGACAATTACGTGTCAATTATACGTATAATATTTATATAATTTTTAAATTTTTATACTTACTGATAAGGGTTACACGCGCAAAGCGCGTACCCTAAGACTATACAAAAAAAGATTAAAAAAAAATTATAGTCATTAGCTAGTGAAAGATAAATATTTAATGTTATGTTGAGTTAAATGATGTTATGGAGTGCTTTACCCCAATGTGGGATTTTCGGGCACGAATCCGGATTTAGTTGAGCCTGAATACGGGTATGGCACACCCACCAGGTGGAAACCAAAAATATGGTGTTTTTGTAGGGCATGTCTTGTAGATTTCCCATGGATAAAAGCAAAATGAATAGAGAAATTTACCTGGAATACAAAGACTTAAAAGTTATTTATAAGAAATACAACCACTTTTAAAATATTATATTATATACAATTTATAACAATTTTTTAACTTTCTAATTAGATTACAACAACAACAACCCAATAAAATCCCACAAGTGGAGTCTGGGGAGAGTAGTGTGTACGCAGACCTTACCCCTACTCTGGAACTCGAACTCGAATAATGACTGTGAGCCTGACCGGGAATCCCGCCGGAATACAAAGATATAAAGAGTTATTTATAAGAAATACAAACATTTTTAAAATACTACATTATATACAATTTTTTAACTTTCTAATTTAGATTATATACCACTTTAACATCCCCTAAAATATCTCATGTTAACACGTGAAAATAGGAATTGTCTTTATAACTACCAGTATCTTAAATGCTTAATTTTCTCCTAAAAATACACCCATTTAATATAGAATTAGGGATTGCTTTTACCTGGTGTGATCTGTGTTTTCGCTTATTATTAATATTTCAGATTGAGTTAACAATTGACATTTCAATAAATTTCTTCACCATTTTACCCTTCCAAGCAACTAGGAAAATTCCATGATGTTTCCAACTTTATCTTTAATCCCAAAATAAAAGGAATCTAGCTTGATCTTTGATGTATCAAGCTATATGAAGAGTATATATATATATAATACGGTATATACGGATGGTATATGGTATAAGTGTACTTCATACCAAAAATATAGGATATTTGATATACAACAACAATAACAAACCCAGTATATTTCCACAGGTGGGGTCTAGGGAGGGTGGTGTGTACGCAGACCTTGAAGATAGAGATTTTTCCAATATAGCATCGGCTCAGAAAAGGAGGGAGAAAAAGAATATAGTATATTTGATATAATATATGTAAATATATTTGATATATTAGTGCAAATGTAAAAGGAAAAATCTGTTATACATCAAGTACATATACGATATATTACTACAAATGTTGATTTTATACATTATATGTATTCAAGTAATTAGCGCCTACACGCCTCAGGTGGGTTTGGACGAGGAAGTTAAAAGGCGTTTCTAGGACGACTTAGATGGGTTGGTGCTGGGAATTCCGCACACCAAGAAGCTTATCATAGGAGGAGATTTTAATGGCCACATTTGGCCGTCGTCTGGAGGTTATGACGGGGTGCATGGCGGCTTCAGTATTGGCGTCAGAAATGGAGGAGCTACATTGATGTTAGATTGTGTTAAAGCATTTTATTAGGTGATTGCTAACTCATGTTTTCAAAAGGAGGAGCACTTGGTCACCTTCCAAAGTACCGTGGCCAAGACCTAGATTGATTATCTACTACTCAAGAGGTGTGATAGAGGTTTATGCACGGATCTCACGACCCAACATAGGCTATTGGTTATGGGCTTGGCGATCATGCGGATGAGAAAAAAGAGGGTTGTGGCTGGTTTACCTAGGATCAGATGGGGTGCCCTAACTAAGGACAAAGCCTAGGAGTTAGGGGAGAAGCTACTGGCTATGGGGGCCTGGAGGAGTAGTGGGGACGCGAATTGTATGTGGACCACGACTGCGAATTGTATTAGAGGAGCTGCGAGAGAGGTGTTAGGGATCTCGAAGGGCTTCTCTGGTGGCCATACTGATGGTGGAATAAAGAGGTCCAAGAAAAAGTGGAAGCCAAGAAAACAGCGTATTTGAAGCTAGTAGAGAGCGTAGATGAGGTGGAGATGAGGGCTAACAGGGAGTGGTATAAGAAGGCTAAGAAGGAGGCAAAGTTAGCGGTTATTGAGGCTAAAACAGCAGTGTTGGGACGTTTGTATGAGGAGATTGGGGAAAAAGGCGGGTATAAGAAGTTGTACATGCTGGCCAAAGTGAGAGAAATGAAGGCTCCTGATTTGGATCAAGTGAAGTGCATTAAAGACGAGGAGGGTAGAGTTTTGATGGATGAGGCGCAGATATGGCAGTCATACTTCCATAAACTCTTGAATGAAGGGGGAGATAGGAACATTGAGCTCGGAGATTTGGAGCACTTCGGGAGTCATCGCGATTTTGGGTTCTGCAGGCGCATTAGAGTGGGGGAGGTCGGGGGGACGATGTGTAGGATGAGCAGGGTAGAGCGATCTGGCTAGAAGAAATCCCTGTAGAATTCTGGAAGAGCGCAGGTAAGGCGGGCTTGGAATGGCTCTTTAGGTTGTTTAATGTCATTTTTAAGACGACGAAGATGCCTGAGGAGCGGAGGTGGAGTATGATGATTCTATTGTACAAGAACAAAAGTGATATCCAGAATTGGAACAATTATAAGGATATTAAGCTGCTAAGTCATAAGATGAAAGTTTGGGAAAGGGTGGTGGAAGGGAGGGTGAGGAAGAGTGTGTCTATTTTCGAGAACCACTTCGGTTTCATGCTGGGTCATTCGACTACGGAAGCCATTTATGTGGTGAGGAGATTGGTGGAGCAATATAGGCCAATAAAGAAGGAAAGCATATGACAAAGGGGTGCTTATAGCATATATTAGGGTGATTATAGCATATACTAGGGTGATTATAGCATATATTAGGGTGATTAAAAACATATATGATCGAGCTAAGACACAAGTGAGGGCAGCAGGAAGATACTCAAAAAAATTCCTGGTTGTGACGGGGTAGCATCAAGGATCATCCCTTAGCCCGTTCTTATTTTTTGTGGCGATGGACGCATTGACGGGACACATTCAGGGGGAGGTGCCATGGTGTATGTTATTTGTTGATGATATAGTTTTGATTGATGAGACATGGTGTGTTGTTAACGAGAGACTGAAGATTTGGAGACAGACTTCTTAAGTCTAAAAGTTTCAAGTTGAGCAGACGGTGTACTTGGAGAGCAAGTTTAGCGACGTTACCCTGGAAGCGGGCATGGATGTGAAACTTGATACACAAGTCATCCCAGGAGAGAGAGTTTCAAGTATCTTGGGTCTATAATACAACGTGATGGGAAAATTGACGAGGATGTCACGCACCGTATTGGAGCAGGGTGGATGAAGTAGCGGCTCACTTCCGGCGTCTTGTGTGATAAGAATGTGACATTGAGACTTAAGGGTAAGTTCTACAAAGTAGTGGTTAGACCGACCATGTTGTATGTGGTAGAGTGTTGGCCGGTCAAGAAATCGCATGTCCAAAAAATGAAAGTAGCCGAAATGAGGATGTTGAGAGATGGATGTGTGGACATACAAGGTTGGATAAGATTAGGAATGAAGTTATTCGGGAAAAGGCAAGAGTGCCCCCCATGGAGGATAAGATGCGAGGCAAGGCTTCGATGGTTCGGGCACTTAAAAGGAGAAACACAGATGCCCCAGTCAAGAGGTATGAGAAGCTGTCATTGGGGGGTCAAAGGAGAGGTAGAGGTAGGCCAAAGAAGTCTTGGGGAGAAGTGATTAAGCGAGATATGGCACAACTAGAGCTTACTGAAGACATGACTCTTGATAGGATGGTGTGGAGGTCGAGGATTAGGGTAAAAGGTTAGTGGATAGTCGAGTGTCTTCCTTTGTCTTCTTCAGTTCTACAACATCAGTGTTAGTTTATTATCATTTTATTCTTAGATTGCTATTACTACCGTTTAATTGCTACCTTAGCTTCGGCCCTCTTTTTATCTTGTTGTTGTTTATACTTGTTGTCATTACTTCTTTTTATCTTTTCTTTAGTCGAAGGTCTTCCGGAAATAGCCTCTCTGTCCAGGGTAGGGGTAAGGATGCGTACATCTCACCCTCCCCAGACTCCGCTTGTGGGAATCACTGGGTTTGTTGTTGTTATAAAGTTTAAAAATATATTAACTTTACCGCTATAGCATTTGAATGATATGAAACACAAAATAAAAATATATAGTTTTTTATACAAATAATTTAAATTGACCAATTAAAACAAATAACAATACCTAATTAGATGAAAAATAGATTCAATGAGGTCTCAAATGAAATTACGAAAAACTATTTATATACAATATTAATAGTTTGATTTGTTATTTGTCTATCATCTATCATAAATTAAAATCTTCAACTCTTTCTATTTGTCAACCGTGAGAGAGCAATATAATATTGTGCTTATGTTAATAGTGATTTCTTCAAAAATAATCCCACGTGAGATAATGATTGACCTCAATTTTATGATGTACCTCTTCTTGTTTTTGTTTTGAAATTTTTTGGATTTTCAATCTTACTTTTTAAATTTGACTAAATTATTTTCTCAAGTTTGAATTTTTATGTTGCTACTACTACTGAATGCACTAATTTTTCTTTTTCAATGTCGTTTCTTATTCTCTTGTTCATCTGTTAACTTTGTTTAATTTATTTTTTTCTTCTCTTTTTTTTTTTGGTTACAAATATAGCAGAACGTGAAGTTATTGCACCAAACAACAATTTCATACCACTTCAACACTTAACAAGCAATATGTTTTCAAGATAATAGTCAATATATATACTCTTTTTTTGTAATTAGCAAAATATTTCTAATATATGTATTAGGACATCTATATATGTTATCATTCATAGAACTATAAGAAATACAAATCAAACTTTAGTATTACCATATAATAGATGAAAATTTAGAAAGAGATAAATCAAAAAAGATATGTCAAGCTTGAGATTACTAAAAACACGAATATGAATGAAATTATAAACTCATCAAACGGACGTCTTGGTCATGAAACTATATTTCACACTTCGCACTTCAACTACACAGGATAATATGAAAGTTATCACAAATATGTATCGTAATTGTAATTTTAATATGGTTTAAATTAAGCAAATCAATACTGCTATGAAAATGAAGCATTAAAAATTTGGCATAAGAAGGACATCCAGAAAAAACTAGGAAAAGCTTCCAGGAATACTTCTTCTTCGTATAGTGGAACATTTACTTTCCTAGAAAAAAGTTGAAATATACATTCTTTAGTTTTCTCCTTTTAACCATTGTCTGAGAATTATGCGTTGATGAATATTGCTTGAAATCTTTTTATATAAATCATATAAAAAAGTTCAGTCTATTAGATAAACCCCGTCAAAGAAACAAAAAGGGTATCTAGGCACAAGAGACATAAAATAAAATCCACCTTTGGTTTTGATTATAACTTTCTATATTTTTATAATATATTTTATCACATTTTAGATTTATTTTCATTTTTCAGCACTATTTTCTTAGGGGTCTATTTATTTTCGTCCTTTCTCTTTTAACTTCGTATAACCATCATCAATCTTTTTAAAAAAAATCTGATTCTCTCAATTGATCCAATTTGTCAGTAACTTTGTATGTCATTTCAATTTCCTCTATGTCCATTGACTTCTTTTGATGTATCACGTGTTGTATGTTGTAGTTAATTAATGTTAATATCTTTGAGCCCAAACCCCGTTTGGATTTCTACCCTAAACCTAATTTCTTAAGAAACTTCCATTATACTTTTATTTTGCTCAACTAAATTCAAAAAAAAAAAAAAAAAAACACTAAACTCGTTCAAGCCTCGCTTTAAACTTTCCCCGAAATCTCAAACAAATCCGGTGAAAAACAGCTTAACATCAACGTAGATCAAATAATGAATTCAAACAAAGAAACATCTTATAATGGAATAGAGGAAATTATGTAAAAGAAAACGGAAGAATACGAGATATATTAGTAAACTAAAAAAAAGGAAGGAAAAGAAATGTACCTTAAAAATGGAAGCCCCTTTAAAACTCTTGAAATCTGGCGTTATACCGGAACTTGACAGGAACTCGAACTATGAACGCGAGCCTGACCGGAAATCCCGCCGGAAATGAGTGACGAACCCCTTTTTTGTTGATGAAATGGAGTAACTAATGCTGGAAATTGTTTGGGCGGTGTTTGTGAGTACGTCAGTCGATAGTCAGGCGTATGTACTGTATTGGGATATCAAAATTGGAGAAGAGAATCTGATTGAGAGATTGAAGGATAGCCAATAGTGAAAGGGCGTACGTTGCTGTGAGTGATTTTCTACGTGTGAAGTGGTGATTTCTTGAATTTTCTCTAAGAAGAACAACGAAGGGAAGTGATTCTCCGTGGGAAGGGCGTAGTGTATTGTCCTGATGCTGTAAAATGAATGTAATGTAGGTGTTTGTGGAAATGTCCACGAGAGCCGCTGGAGATGAAAATAACTGGAGAAAAGGGTTGACAGGTGAGTGGAGTGAGGGTTTTTTTGGAGGTGGAAATTAACTGGTGGAGAAGAAGAGGTGTAATGAAAACAGGGGAAGTGACTGGTGGTTGCTGCTTCTAACGGCGGCTGACAATGTAGTGGTTATTTGGGCCTTTTATTATGGCTGGACGGTGGAAGGAGATGGTGGTTTAGTGGGTTTTTCTGGCTGTGTGGTGTTCAGGCGGTTGAGAAACGGTTTTTCAGTGGTTCTTGTGTAATGATGAGGGAATATATTATTTTGCCCTTGTAGAATAGAAGAACAGTTTAGAGCATAAACAAAACTTAAAAGCAATGTGTCATTATTTAGCTCTTTTTAGTAGTAATTACATTGTTGCAATGCTCGTAGATATTTTTTTTTCCAATAATACGTTACAATAATTTAAACTTTTAATTAGCTTGGCTATGCCTTCACCTTAATCTAAATATGGAAATAACAACTTTGTTCGAAATTCGAATGCTATAATTCAAACAACAAAACAAATTCATTTTTTAGCCGGAAGATCAATATTGGATCTTCAATCCTTATCAGGGTTAGTTTAGATAAATATTTTGTTTTTTCTTTCGTATCGCTCTCTTTTATATTCCTTTGTGCTTGAGGGAGTTAGGAAATATTTTTTCTTTTTCTGATCATGCTACATTCTTTTCAGTAGTTTATTCATTGGATGTGAGTTCGAGTCTTCCCAAGAGCAAGGTGGGAAGTTCTTGGAGAGAAGGATGCCGAGGGTCTATTTGGAAACGGGCTCTCTACCCAAGGATAGGGGTAAGGTCTGCATACACACTACCCTCCCCAGACCCCACTAAGTGGGATTATACTGGGTTGTTGTTGTTGTTGTATTCATTGGATGATGCTTGTTTGACATATTCTTTTAATGGAAAAACTGATGATTGCAAGATTAATACTCCGAAGGAAGGAAGATCTCTTTTGCAAGATAAGGTTAAAAATTAAAATGATGAAAAATGATAAAAATAATTTACCTTAAAATGATAAAAATAATTTACCTTAAACACTAACCACTTCTTCGGTGGAGGAATTAGAAATTGTGATGAGTCATCACTCGTTTTGAAAAGCAAATTCTGTGTTCCGATACTTTAAAAATCTCTTTTTATCTCACCTTGATTTGCGTGTGTAGTCCGGACGCGTTTTCGGAAAGCTTTTATGTGAAAACTAAGTAAAATATGGAAATTAGCTTTTAAAATTGAATAAAGTTGACTTTGGTCAACATTCTTGGTAAACAGACCCGGACTCGTGATCCGACGGTCTTGTAGGGTCTGTAGTAAAATATAGGACTTGGGCGTATGCTCGGAATCGAATTCCGAGTTCCCAAGCCCGAGAAATGAATTTTTAAAGAAAAATTATTTTTTGGAAAATATAAAGGTTTTTAGAAATGAATTGATGCATTTCTTGATGGTATCGGGCCCGTATCTTGGTTTCAGAGTCCGGTACAAGTTTTTTTCCATGGTTTCTGGGCATCGCTTTGCGAACCCGACTAGCTGTACCCACCGGGTCCCGGTGTTTCAAGGCGGGTGCACCACGGTTAGTTCCACGGGGCCCTAGAGACGCGGCCGGTTTGTAATGCCTCCAGTGGCTATGCTGGGCTCTAACTAGCGACCTGAAGGACTTTGTCCTCAAGCCTTTACCAACCGAGCTACTCCTCAGGGTTGTCCGGTACAAGTTTGAAATAATAATTAGGTTGAATCTGTAAAGTATGGTAAAGATCGGAATTGGTTTGGTATAAAACGGACCTATAGTTGAGAAATTGGAATTTTTGATGTTTTTGAGTGGTTTCATGAATTTGGGGTTTAATTCATAGTTGTTGATATTATTGTGATGATTTGATTGCACGAGCAAGTCTGTATGATGTTTTTGGACTTGCGTGCACTTTTGGTTTGGAGCCCCGAGGGCTCGGGTGAGTTTTGGATAGGCCACAGAGTGAATTTGGACTTAGGGAAATGGCTGTTGCAGGTTCAGCTACACAGCTCTGATCTCGCAATTGCGATGTCAGGCTTCACAATTGCGAGCCCAATAGGCTTGGCAATTGCGAGGGCTTGATCGCATTTGCGAAGAAAGCCTTGCCTGCCAGTGTTCGCAATTGCGAACCACCCTTCGCAAATGCGAAATCATCAGAAAATGCCCAATATCGCAATTGCGACTATTTCGCAATTGCGATGTCACGACTCATTTCCATAATAGGTCATGATGGCGCCCAACAACCTTGCCGGTCAAGCCAAGTGCGGAAAACATTTCTAAGTTTATCAAACATCATAATTTTTAAGAAAAGATAAGGGATCCCAATGGGGTTTTAGAAACCAAATACAGTAAGAAATGTAGGAAGCATACTAATACAACCCAAAATTAGTCTACTAATGTGTGTGCCAGAACCTGGTGTCACAAGCTACGGGTAACTAGTAGAATATACACAAAAGAATACTATACTATCCTACTGTCTGAATCAGGATAGACAGAAAACAAAAGTACAAAGAAGACTTCTTCGGCTGCAGATCGTCATGAAGGAGAAGCAGCTCACCGTAGAAGTCCTAGATGGCTCACTGATGCTCACCCGAGTAATAACCAGATCCACCTGCCTCAGATCCTGTACATTTAAGTACATAAGTGTAGCATGAGTACATAAACAACATGTACCCAGTAAGTATCCCGTCTAATCTCGAAGAAGTAGAGACGAGAGGTAGACTTGATACTTACTAAGGTCAAATAATATATGAAATATTTTATAAGCATGGAAGGCTACTAGTATCAACAGTTTATGGCAAGAGGCATAAGTCATGTTCTTACAATATCATGATTTAATATTTTCATTTTGTGTATAATAACAAAACAAGGTGAGTATAAGTTTCCACACAATAATCATGCGCACAGTATACCGAGGCGACGGCCCGAACCAACATAAAGAAACTGTGCACTTGCCGAGGATCGACGGTGCGCCTATAGATGCATCTATCCATACCGAGGCGATCGGCCCGATCCACAAATATCAAGCAAATATCAAGAATACACACGAAGGCAATAAATATCCAATTATGTCATACAAGAGTTCAACAAGTATACAAGTTTACTTTTATCTTCTTTCAAGCCTCTAGTATATCCTGGGCTATCTCATTAGCAAGATGATATAGAGATGTTCATAGATAAAGCATGATGTGGGTCCTAAACTACCCGGACAATCAATATAGTAGTAGCTACGCACGGGCTCTCGTCAGCTTGTGCGCACGTAGCCCCCGCATTTAGCAACAATTATACATTTATTAATCCTATATGGACATTTCCCTCTTACAAGGTTAGAAAGGAGACTCACCTCGCTCCGAAGCACACTTCCAATATCAAGAACAAGCCAAAACCCTCAACGCGAAGCCGAACGAGCACAAACTACTTAAACAACGTAAGAACTAGTCAATAAGGCTCACAAGGTTGAATTCTAACTATTTAAGTGATTTCCCAACCTTTCCCACACGTTTCCTAAATTCCGACCCCGGACCCGCGTGCCCAGATTCCGAGATTTTTCGAAGGAAGTTGTTCTCTACAACCTAAGGATCACTAATCTATGATTTCCGGTTCATTACATAGCGAATTACGTGGTTAAATATTAGTTTTATTAAAACTCTAGGTCTAGCTCTAACCTTTGATTTTTACTTAGTTTTTAGTGTTTAATCTACCTAATATACATTTAATTAGACTAGTAATGGAGGGAGGTTACTTACCTTACACAACTATGCTGAAATCCCCTCTTTGGAAGCACCCCAATCGCCCAAGTGTAGAGAAAATGGGAGATGAATGCACTTGAGCCCGTATTAAATGAGCTCACTGCCCCAGCGATTTCCGCTTCTACGGTCCCGCACTTGCGGAAAATGGGCCGCTTCTGCGGCTTTAGGAAAAGAGGGCTGGACCATATCTGCGGTCTGGGGGCTGCATAAGCGAAACCGCTTATGCGGTTTCTGGGCCGCTTCTGCGGTTTTCCCCTGGGCCTGCCTTGGCCGCTTCTGCGATCAAGTGACTGCATCTGCGGTCCCGCTTCTGCGGTCCAAGAACCGCAGATGCGGTTATGACAGAAGCAGCACACTTCAGGCCTTTTTCAAATTCTAACTTCACTCGAGGCTCGACCATTTGACGCTCGGGGCTCCCGAGCCCCGCCCGAATATACCGACAAGTCTGAAATCACGAGGCGGACCTACTCGAACCCTCGAAACACTCAAAATAATGCTAAATCGAGGAATCAAAACCCAAAACCAATTGAATCAACTCATTGAACTTCAAGTTCTTAATATCCTTTTAACGGGTCAAAACTCCCTTAAACTACTCGGATTGACACCAAATTTACGGGTAAGTCTTAATTAATATTTTGGATTTGTACCAAGTTTCGGAACCAGAATCCGAACCCGATACCTAGGATTTCAATGAATATTTAGATTCTTTAATTCTTTAAAACTTCGATTTAACAATTTTACGTAAAAATTCATTACTCGGGCCAGGGACCTCGGAATTCGATTCCGAGCATACGCCCAGGTCCATATTTTCCCACGGACCCTCCGGGACCGTCAAATCACGAATCCGGGTCTGTTTCCCAAGAAAGTTGACCGAAGTCAAACTTGGCCTTTTGAGAAATTCTTAAAGGAGTAATTGGATATATTTTTTACTCAAAACCCTTCTAACTTCCGAACCAACTGTCCCCGCAATTCATGAATTAGCTAAAGCGAGTGCGGGAAGTTTTATTTAAGGGAACGGGGTTCTAAACAGTAATATGACCAGCCGGGTCGTTACATTCTCCACCTCTTAAACAAAAGTTCGTCCTCGAACGGACATAGAAAAGTACCTGGACTGCTGAATAAGTGGGGATATCTGCTCCGTATGTCCTTCTCGGACTCCCAGGTCGCCTCCTCAACCGGGTGGCCCCTCCACTGGACCTTTACCGCATAAATCCTCTTGGATCTCAACTTGCGATCCTGTCTGTCAACAATGGCAACTGGCTCTTCCTCATAGCCCAAACTCTCATCTAACTGAATGGTACCGAAGTCCAACACATGTTATAGATCGGCATGATACTTCCGAAGCATCGATACATGGAAAACTGGATGAACTCCCGATAAACTAGGAGGTAAAGCAAGCTCATAGGCAACCTCTCCAACTTGCCTCAACAGCTCAAAGGGACCGATAAACCTGGGGCTCAACTTGCCCTTATTCCCGAACCTCATAATACCCTTCATTGGCGAGACTTTCAAGAGAACGTTCTCGCCAATCATGAATGATACATCACGCGCTTTCTGATCCGCGTAACTCTTCTGTCTGGACTGAGCTGTGCGAAGCCTCTCCTGAATCAACTTCACCTTATCTACCGCATCCTGTACCAAATCCGTACCAAGTAACTTAGCCTCACCAGGCTCGAACCACCCAATAGGAGAACAACAACGTCGACCATATAAAGCCTCGTACGGGGCAAGAACTGATCCCACTGCCCTCCAAAGTCAATAACACATGCCCTAAGCATATCCTCCAAAATCTGAACTTTCCGCTCCGACTGCCCGTCGGTCTGAGGATGGAATGTTGTGCTGAGCTCTACATGGGTCCCCAACCCACTTTGAACGGCTCTCCAAAAATGGGAAGTGAACTGAGGGCCTCGGTCTGATATAATGGAAACCGGTACGCCATGCAACCGGACTATCTCCCGAATATAAATCTGAGCATACCTCTTCGTTGTATAAGTAGTCGCCACTGGAATGAAGTGAGCCGACTTGGTCAACCTGTCCACAATAACCCAAACTGAATCAACCTTCCGCAAAGTCTGAGGTAACCCAACTACGTAGTCCATGGTGATGTGCTCCCACTTCCACTCCGGAATAGGCATCTGCTGAAGTAGGCCACCCGACCTTTGATGCTCATACTTGGCCTGCTGGCAATTCAAACATCTGGCTACATACTCCACGATGTCCTTCTTCATCCTCCGCCACCAGTAATGTTGCCTCAAGTCACGATACATCTTCGTGGCACCCAGATGGATGGAGTACCTCGTACTGTGGGCCTCCTCTAGAATCCTCTCCCTCAAGCCATCAACATTAGGAACACATACACGGCCTTGAAGCCGTAACACACCATCCTCGCCAATAGTAATCTCCTTGGCACCTCCTTGAAGTACCGTCTCTCTGAGAACTACCAAATGTGGATCATCGAACTGTCGGGCCTTAATCTGCCCCAATAACGAAGACTGAGCAACCACATATGCTAGAACTCGGCTGGGCTCCGAAATGTCCAACCTCACAAGTCTGTTAGCCAAGGACTGGATGTCCAAAGCTAATGGTCTCTCCTCAGCAGGAATGAATGCCAAACTACCCATACTCTCCGCCTTTTTGCTCAAGGCATCCGCGACCACATTCGCCTTACCCGGATGATAAAGAATGGTAATGTCATAATCCTTTAGTAACTCAAGCCACCTGCGCTACCTCAAATTAAGGTCCCTCTACTTGAACAGATGCTGCAAGCTGCGATGGTCGGTGTAAACCTCACATGACACCCCATACAAATACTGCCTTCATATCTTAAGAGCATGAACAACCGCCGCCAACTCTAGATCGTGCACAGGGTAATTTTTCTTATGGACCTTCAGCTGACGTGAAGCATATGCAGTAACTCGTCCCTCCTGCATTAATACACATCCCAAGCCAATGCGGGAAGCGTCGCAATATACAGTATACATCCCCGAACCGGAAGGCAATACAAGAACTGGTGACGTAGTCAAAGCCGTCTTGAGCTTCTGGAAGCTCTCCTCACACTCATCGGACCAACGAAATGGGGCACCCTTCTGGGTCAGCCTGGTCAAAGGTGATGCGATCGATGAAAACCCCTGCACAAATCACTGGTAGTAACTTGCTGACCCTAGGAAACTCCTGATCTCGGTCACTGAAGTAGGACGTGGCCAACTCTAAACTGCCTCAATCTTCTTGGGATCCACTTTAATACCCTCCCCCGACACAACATGCCCCAAGAATGCCACTGACTCTAGCCAAAACTCACACTTGGAGAACTTAGCATATAGCTTCTGCTCTCGCAAGGTCTAAAGCACTACTCTCAAATGCTGCTCGTGCTCCCCAAGGCTACGCGAGTATATCAAGATGTCGTCAATGAAGACGATAACAAAGGAATCAATATAAGGCCTGAACACCCTGTTCATCAAGTCCATAAACGCCTATGGAGCATTAGTCAACCCAAAGGACATCACCAGAAACTCATAGTGGCCATATCTAGTCCTGAATGCAGTCTTCGGGACATCTGAATCCCGAATCTTCAGCTGATGATACCATGACCTCAAGTCAATCTTAAAGAACACCATAGCACCCTGCAGCTGGTCAAACAAATCACCAATACGAGGCAACGGGTACTTGTTCTTGATGGTAACTTTGTTCAACTAGCGGTAATCAATGCACATTCGCATAGTCCCATCTTTCTTCTTCACAAATAGCACTGGTGCACCCCAAGGCGACACACTGGGCCTGACAAACCCCTTTGCTAATAACTCCTCCAACTGCTCCTTCAACTCCTTGAGCTCCTTATGAGCCATGCGGTACGGTGGGATAGATATAGGCTGAGTACCTGGAGCCAAATCAATGCAGAAATCAATATCACGATCCGGAGGCATGCCAGGAAGATCAGAAGGAAAAACACCGGCGAACTCTCGGACTACTGGCATTGAATCAATCATCGGAGACTCTGTAGTGGTGTCTCGAACATAAGCCAGATAAGCCAAACATCCTTTCTCAACCATGCACTGAGCCTTCAGGAAAGAAATAACCCTGCTAGGCGTATCAACTGTGGAACCCTTCTACTCTAATCTCGGCAATCCTGGCATCGCTAGCGAAATATTCTTGGCATGGCAATCAAGGACGGCGTGATAGGGAGATAACCAATCCATACCCAAGATGACCTCAAAATCGATCATATCAAGCAACAGAAGATCTGCTCTAGTCTCGTAACCACAGAAAGTAACCACACAGGACCGGTAAATCCAATCCACAACCACAGAATCGCCCACAGGAGTGGACACATGAACAGGAACACCCAAAGGCTCAAGAGAGATAACCAGAAAGCGAGCAAACAGAGATGATACATATAAATAAGTACACCTTGGATCAAACAATACTGAAGCATCCCTACCGCTGACTGAAATAATACCTGTGATGACGGCATCTGAGGCCAATGCATCTTGCCTGGCTGGAAGGGCATAGAACCTGGCTGGAGCGCCGGCTGACTAGCCTCCACCTGACTGAGCAATAGCGGTCTGTCCTCTACCCGCCTGACCTTCACCTCTGGGACGACCTCTACCAGCATGTCCTCTACCCCTAGGCGGCTGGACCGCTGGTGCTAAAGTCACGGGCTGTTGTCCCTGCTGCACTGCCTTGCCCTGAAGCCTAGGACATGTCCTCCTCATATGACTAGGATCTCCACGCTCATAGCAACGTGGTACGGCGGCCTGCTGCCCAGATGACTGACCCTGAAAACCTGAATAACTACTGGAAGAAGCCTGAATAGCCGGTGGACGATATGAACTCTCTGGCATGGCACTGAAGTAAGAGCTGGAAGAACCCTGAGGACCTGAATGCCCGCTGGATGAACCCTGAATAGCTGGCGGGCGATAGGAACTCTCTGGCATAGCATTGAAATAAGGGCGTGCTGGAGCTTTTCAGGCAGGAGGTGGTGGTGTTGAAACTGGGGGCCTACTAGGCTGACCCCTCCCATACTGACCTCTGCCTCTAGCTGGGGCACCTCTAAACTCTCCAAAGAACCTAGCTCTCTTATCCTGCTGTATCTGCTCTCTACCCCTCTGGCGATACCCCTCAATCCGGCGAGCAATCTCGACCACTAGCTGATACTCTGTACCCATCTCCACCTCTCGAGCCATGTTGTTCCGGATGCTGGGCTGCAACCCCAAGACAAACCTCTGCACTCTCTCTGCGTCTGTAGGAAGTATCATAAGTGCATGGCGGGACAACTCAGAGAACCTCGCCTCATAGTCGGTCACAGACATCTGACCCTACTCAAGGTGCTCAAACTAATACCGCTGCTCTTCCCTCTCAGAGGGCAGAATATACCTGTCCAAGAACAACTGTACGAACTGACCCCAGGCGATGGGAGGAGAACCGGCTGGCCTGCCAAGAATATAGGACTGCCACCATCTACAGGCCCTGCCCTCCAACTGAAAAGTGGTAAAGTCAACTCCATATGACTCCAGTATCTTCATGTTGTGGAGTCTGTCCCTGCACCTGTTAATGAAGTCTTGAGCATCCTCGTGACGCTCACCCCCGAAGACTGGAGGGTGAAGTCTAGTCCATCTGTCTAACAACTTCTGCGGAACACCGTCCACAGCTGGATTGGGCTGGGGTGCCTCTGCAGCAACTGGCTGCACCCTATCTGCGGGTAGTGCACCCGGAGTCTGATAAACGGCAGCTGCATGGCCTGGAGCCTGAGCAATAGGGGTCTGTGCTTCCCCTCCTGCCTGTGAGGTGGCTGGATCTGCTGGAAATAAACCAGCCTGAGTCATAGTATCCATGAACCGAAGCATGCGGCCCATGACCTCCTGAAAGCCCGGTGCTGTCATGAAATCAACCGGAATAGACTCAGCTGCGGGCACCTCGCCCTGCTCCTCAACGATCGGATCCCTTGCAGGATCTGCTAGTGGTGCAACTGGAATGGATCTGGGGCGCCCTCGTCCCCTACCACGGGCAGGTGGCCTCCCTCGGCCTCTAGCAACTGGGGGAGCAGCTCCTCCCGGGTCTGGAACGTCGGCGGTACGAGTCCTTACCATCTGTGAGAGAATAGAAATGGAAATTTAGTACACTAACCACTGCACGATTGGAAGTGAATAAAGAGTAGTCTTTCCTAATCCCCTATAGCCTCTCGAAGATAAATACAGACGTCTCCGTACCGATCTACAAGACTCTAATAGGTTTTTCCCGTAACACCGTGATACCTACGTGAACCTAGTGCTCTGATACCATGTTATCACAACCCATTTCCATAATAGGTCATGATGGCGCCCAACAACCTTGCCGGGCAAGCCAAGTGCGGAAAACATTTCTAAGTTTATCAAACATCATAATTTTTAAGAAAAGATAAGGGATCCCAATGGGGTTTTAGAAACAAAATACAGTAAGAAATGTAGGAAGCATAATAATACAACCCAAAATTAGTCTACTAATGTGTGTGCCAGAACCTGGTATCACAAGCTACGGGCAACTAGTAGAATATACACAAAAGAATACTATACTATCCTACTGTCTGCCTCAGATCCTGTACATTTAAGTACATAAGTGTAGCATGAGTACATAAACAACATGTACCCAGTAAGTATCCCGTCTAATCTCGAAGAAGTAGAGACGAGAGGTCGACTTGATACTTACTAAGGTCAAATAATATATGAAATATTTTATAAGCATGAAAGGCTACTAGTATCAACAGTTTATGGCAAGAGGCATAAGTCATGTTCTTACAATATCATGATTTACTATTTTCATTTTGTGTATAATAACAAAACAAGGTGAGTATAAGTTTCCACACAATAATCATGCGCACATTATGCCGAGGCGACGGTCCGAACCAACATAAAGAAACTGTGCACTTGCCAAGGGTCGACGGATCGCCTATAGATGCATCTATTCATACCGAGGTGATCGGCCCGATCCACAAATATCAAGCAAATATCAAGAATACACACGAAGGTAATAAATATCCAGTTATGCCATACAAGAGTTCAACAAGTATACAAGTCTACTTTTATCTTATTTTAAGCCTCTAGTATATCCTGGGCGATCTCATTAGCAAGATGATATAGAGATGTTCATAGATAAACCATGATGTGGGTCCTAAACTACCCGGACAATCAATATAGTAGTAGCTACGCACGGACTCTCGTCACCTTGTGCGCACGTAGCCCCCGCATTTAGCAACAATTATACATTTATTAATCCTATGGGGACATTTCCCTCTTACAAGGTTAGAAAGGAGACTCACTTCGCTCCGAAGAAAACTTCCAATATCAAGAACAAGCCAAAACCTTCAATGCGAAGCCGAACGAGCACAAACTAGTTAAACAACATAAGAACTAGCCAATAAAGGCTCACAAGGTTGAATTCTAACTATTTTAAGTGATTTCCCAACCTTTCCCACACATTTCCTAAATTCCGACCCCGGGCCCGCGTGCCCGGATTCCGAGAGTTTTCGATGGAAGTTGTTCTCTACAACCTAAGGATCACTAATCTATGATTTCTAGTTCATTACATAGCGAATTACGTGGTTAAATCTTAGTTTTATTAAAACCCTAGGTCTAGATCTAACCCTTGATTTTTACTTAGTTTTTAGTGTTTAATCTACCTAATATACATGTAATTAGACTAGGAATGGAGGGAGGTTACTTACCTTACACAACTATGCTGAAATCCCCTCTTTGGAAGCACCCCAATCGCCCAAGTGTAGAGAAAATGGGAGATAAATGCACTTGAGCCTGTATTAAATGAGCTCACTGCCCCAGCGATTTCCACTTCTGCGGTCGGTCCCGCACCTGCGGAAAATGGGTCGCTTCTGCGGCTTTGGGAAAATAGGGCTGGACCGCATCTGCGGTCTGGGGGCCGCATAAGCGGAACCGCTTCTGTGATTTTCTGGGCCGCTTCTGCGATTTTCCCCTGGGCCTGCCTTGGCCGCTTCTGCGATCAAGTGACCGCATCTGCGGTCCCGCTTTTGTGGTCCAAGAACCGCAGATGCGGTTATGACAGAAGCAGCACACTTCAGTCCTTTTTCAAATTCTAACTTCACTCGAGCCTCGACCATTTGACGCCCGGGGCTCCCGAGCCCCGCCTGAACATACCGACAAGTCTGAAATCACGAGGTGGACCTACTCAAACCCTCGAAACACTCAAAACAACGCTAAATCGAGGAATCAAACCTCGAAACCAATTGAATCAACTCATTGAACTTCAAGTTCTTAATTTCCTTTTAACGGGTCAAAACGCCCTTAAACTACTTGGATAGACACCAAATTTTACGGGTAGGTCTTAACTAATATTTCAGACTTGTACCAAGTTTCGGAATCAGAATCTGAACCCGATACCTAGGATTTCAATGAATACTTAGATTCTTTAATTCTTTAAAACTTCGATTTAACAATTTTACATAAAAATTCATTACTCGGGCCAGGGACCTCGGAATTCGATTCCCAGCATACCCCCAGGTCCCATATTTTCCCATGCACCCTCCGAGACCGTCAAATCATGAATCCGGTTCCGCTTCCCAAGAAAGTTGACCGAAGTCAAACTTGGCCTTTTGAGAAATTCTTAAAGGAGCAATTGGATATATTTTTTACTCAAAACCCTTCTAACTTCCGAACCATCCGTCCCCGCAAGTCATGAATTAGCTAAAGCGAACACGGGAAGTTTTATTTTAGGGAATGGGGTTCTAAACATTAAACGACCAGTCGGGTCGTTACATGCGAGGTTAGTAGAAAATGCCCAGGTACGCAAATGCGAGGCCTTGTTCGCATTTGCGAAGCTGCTGTCGCAATTGTGACATTTGCGACCAATTAATTGGGACTTAGAAACATTTTTCTTCATTTTTCAAACTCCCTCAAACCCTAAGCTCTCTTGGGTGATTTTCTGAAGAAAGGTTCTTCTCCAAATCGATTGTAAGTGATTTCTAACTCATTTTCTTTAATCTATAACATCTTTTCACATGATTTCAACTCAAAATCAAGGATTTTCATGGGGGAAATGGGTGAATTTTCAAATTTTGAAAATTTGGACCTCGATTTGGGGTGACTGGGTAATCGGGTTTTGGTTCAAACCTCGGGTTTTGACTATGTGGGCCCGGGGTCGATTTTTGACTTTTTGGGGAAATCTTTAGAAAACCTATTTCCATGCATTAGAATTGATTCATTTAACATTTATTGATATCGTTAAGTAAATTGTGGCTAGATACAAGCAAATTGGTGGTGGAAACAAGAGATAAAGCGATAGTTGAGGCTTGAATTGTGTTCGTGGCATTGAGGTAAGTGTTTGGTCTAACCTTAGCTTGAGGGATTAGGAGTTGAGTCTCATTTGCTATGTGTTAATTGTTGAGTACGACATATAGGCATAGTGACGAGTATCTATACATCGGTATCAAGCATGCCCATGAGTCTTATATTATGATTAATGTGACTCCGTTTTGTATTGTTCATGCTTTATATGATGATTTCTATTGTTGAACAATGTTTGTGGAAGTATTATTGGTAATTGAACATTGTAGAGTGTTAGCTCAAGTTGATAGTTGAGTTGTGAAGTAATTGTGGAAAAGAGAAGAGGTTTATTATATTGTCTCCCTTGCCGGGATGTTATTGCTTTTGATATTATCTCTCTTGCCGGGATGTTATTACTCATGATATTGTTTTCCTTGTCGGGATATTATTGTTATGCTATTGTTCCCTCGCCGGGATTTTATTGTGATATTATTGATTCCCTTGCCCAAATTGCTTTGTGATTGTTGCTTGGGTGAGGAAGAGTGTAAAGCACGAAGGGTGATGCCGTGCATGATTTTGAGAGTGTTAATGCACGAAGGGTGATGCCGTGTCGATATTGTGAGGTAAAAGCACGAAGGGTGATGTCGTGCCGCATGATGTACAATGTCGTGCCATGATATGAGTGATAATGTACGAAGGATAATTCTGTGCCATGATTATGTGAGGTAAAAGCATAAAGGGTTATGCCGTGCCGATTATATTAATTCTTATGGTGAGGGCGAGAGTAAAACCACGAAGGGTCCTGATTTTTGCTTATAATTGAGTTATGGTGTTCTTTTCATTTATATATTGGTTTTCTGTTGTTACTTGATATTCTCCCGCAGCATTTTCCCCCTCCTATCTTTAACTGTAAATATCTGCCTTTATTTTTCTGTTGTATATGATTTAACTGCTCAGGTTTACTTGGTAGTCTTGTCCTAGCCTCGTCACTACTTCGCCGAGGTTAGGCTAGGCACTTACTAGCACATGGGGTCGGTTGTACTGATACTACACTCTGCACTGTGTGCAGATCCCGGTGCTGCAACTTTTGGACCACAGTGAGGTTGCTACCTTCGGTCCTTCAGGCTACCCGAGGTAGTCCTGCAGGCGTCCGCAGGCCTTAGCATCTCCTTCTATCTTTCCATACTGTTTCTTTTATTTATTTCAGAAACAACATTGTATTTATCTTTCTGACCCCTATTTGTAGTATTCCTAGACAGTCTGTGATATTGTGATACCAGTTCTGGGTAGCTTTTATTTATGGATTTGTATTGGTATAGTTATTAAATTGTGACATCTCATTCTTCCGCTTCATTATTTCCGCTGTTTATATAATGTTAATTCACAATTGTTAAAGGATTAAAAATGGAAAAGGTAAAATATTTGGAATGATTGGCTTGTCTAGCTTTCACTAGTAGGCGCCATCACGACTCCCGAGGGTGGGAAATCCGTGTCGTGATAAGTTGGTATCAGAGATCTAGGTTGCTTAGGTCTTACAATTCATGAACAAGCTTAGTAGAGTCTGAGGGATCGGTACAGAGACGTCTGTATTTATCCCCTAGAGGCTACAGAGTTAGGAAAAACTTCACATCTATTCTTTCATGTCGTGTGACTTGATTTCACAATGCTAATTGAACCTCCACTCCGTTCTTTCGCAGATGGTGAGAACACGTACCGCTTCACCAACTGACCAGCAGTCCGATCCCCAGTAGCAGCTCATGCGAGGGGCAGAGGTCGAAGCCGTGCTAGGGCACGAGGCAGAGGTAGGGCTCAACCTAGAGCTCGAGCAGCAGCACCAGCGGCGGAGCCTCAGGTTGAGTTTGACGATGAGGTTCCTGCCCAGACAGTTCCAGCAGGACCAACTTAGGTCCTAGAGGGGTTCATCACCAACCCGGTACTTCAGTATACTCTGGTCCATCTAGTGGGCCTTATGGAGAGTGTTGCCCAAGCAAGCTTGCTTCCTGTAGCACCGGTCGTTTCTCAGGATGGAGGAGGAGCCCAGACTCCTGCTACTCGCACTCCGAAGCAGATGGCTCCCCAGTTTCAGACTCCAGCAGCTCAGCCAGTTGGTGTTGTTTAGCCTGGTGTTGTGGCACAAACCGATGAGGGGCCAGCTATCTCTGCTGATGCCTTGTGGAGATTGGACATGTTCACCAAACTCTTCACTACTACTTTTGGTGGTACATCTTCTGAGGATCCCCGGGATTATTTGGACAGATGTCATGAGGTTCTCTAGAACATGGGGATAGTAGAGACCAATGGGGTCGACTTTGTTGCTTTTCGTTTGTCTGGATCCACCAAGACTTGGTGGAGAGATTATTGTTTGGCTAGACCAGCTGGGTCACCAGCTTTGACTTGGGATCAGTTCTCTCAACTGGGTCACCATCTTCCTATCACTCAGAGGGAGAACTATCGGAGGCAGTTTGAGCGTCTCCAGCAGGGTTCTATGACTGTTACTCAGTACGAGACCAGATTTATTAACTTGGCCCGTCATGCTCTTCTNTGTTGTTGTTGTATTATTGTTCCCTTGCCGGGATTCTTCTATGATTGGTGTTGATATATGAAATGGGAGCGGGTTGCACGCCTGCAACGGTAATATATGAAATGGGAGCGGGTTGCAAGCCTGCAATGGTAATATATTAAATGGGAGCGGGTTGCACGCCTGCAACGGTAATATATGAAATGGGAGCGGGTTGCACGCCTGCAACGGTAATATATGAAATAGGAGCGGGTTGCACGCCTGCAACGGTAATATATGAAATGGGAGCGGGTTGCACGCCTGCAACGAGATATATGAAATGGGAGCGGGTTGCATGCCTGCAACGAGAAAGAAATGAAAGTGAATACTGTGTTTGTTTTCCTCATTATTGTTGGCAACTAAATTATGGTTTCTTTACATTCCTCTTTGGTATTTTGTTGTTATCTGATACTCCCCGTAGCATGCCTTCCCCTCCCCACCTTTAACTATGAATATCAGCTTTTATTTTCCGCTATATATGATTTAACTGCACAGGTTTATTTGGAGTCTGGTCCTAGCCTCGTCACTACTTCGCCGAGGTTAGGCTAGGCACTTACCAGCACATGGGGTCAGTTGTGCTAATACTTCACTCTGCACTGTGTGCAGATACTGATACCGGAGCGTTTGGACCGCAGTGAGGGTGTTGTCTTCAGTCCATTCAGGCGACTCGAGGTAGTCCTGCAGGAGTCCGCAGGCCTTGGCGTCTCCTTCTATCTTTCTCTACTATTTCTTCTATGTATTTCTGAGACAGTTTGTATTTATTCTTCGGACCCTTTATTTGTAGTACTCTTAGACAGTCTGTGAAATTGTGACACCAGATTCTGGGTAGTATAGTACTTCAGATTATGTAGCAATGTTTGGTTAAACTATTAAGTTTTTGTCTTCCGCATTTCTGGTTATTTAATTCATTCCGCTGTTAATTACTTATAACTTTGAATTCTTGAACATGCTTAATAAAAGGGGTAATGAATTTATAATACTCGGCTTGCCTAGCTTTCACGAGTAGGCGCCATCACAACTCCCGAGGGTGGAAAATCCGGGTCGTGACAAGTTGGTATCAGAGCTCTAGGTTACTTAGGTCTCACAATTCATGGACAAGTTTAGTAGAGTTTGAGGGATCGGTACGGAGACGTCTGTATTTATCCCCCAGAGGCTACAGAGTCAGGAAAAACTTCACATCCATTCTTTCCTGTCATGCGACTTGAATTCTCAACACTAGTTGAACTTCCACTCTTGTTCCTTCGCGAATGGCGAGGTCACGTACCGCTTCTTCAGCCGAGCAGCAGCACAGACCAGTGTTAGATCAGCTACGTCTTCGGAGGCTTTGTGGAGGTTGGATAGGTTTCACTAAGCTCTTCACTACTACTCTTGGTGGTACATCTTCTGAGGATCCCTAGGATTATTTGGACAGTTGTCATGAGGTTCTACTAAACATGGGGATAGTAGAGACCAATGGGGTCGACTTTGCTGCTTTTCGACTGTCTGGATCCGCTAAGACTTGGTGGAGGGATTATTGTTTGGCTAGACCAGTTGGGTCACCAGCTTTGACTTGGGGTCAGTTTTCTCAGCTATTTCTAGAGAAGTTTCTTCCTATCACTCAGAGAGAGATCTATCGGAGGCAGTTTGAGCGTCTCCAGCAGGGTTCTATGACTGTTACTCAGTACGAGACCAGATTTATTAACTTGGCCCGTCATGCTCTTCTTATACTTCCCACTAAGAGAGAGAGAAAGAGAGAGAGAGAGAGAGAGAGAGAGAGAGACTGAGGAGGTTCATTGAGGGACTCGTTAAGCCTATTCGACTGCAGATAGCTAAGTAGACGGGGAGCGAGATTTCTTTTCAGGATGCGGCCAATGTGGCCAGGAGAGTTGAGATGGTTCTATCACAGGGGAGTGGTCAGGGGTCTGACAAGAGGCCTCGTCATTCGGGCAGGTTCAGTGGTGCCTCATCTGGAGGCAGAGATTCTTTTGGTAGGGGCCATTCTTCCAGGCCATTTCATTCAGCACTTCAAGCTTCTCACGGTGCTCCAGGTGGCCGTGGTTCTCATATGAAGCATTCAAATCAGTTGCCCTATAGTGCACCGCCAGCTCCTATCAGTGCACCTCCGCTTCAGAGTTTTTAGAGTGGTTATTCATGCCGTTAGGGTCAAGAGTCTTAGTAGTCGATGGCTTGTTATACTTGTGGCGACACGAGGCATATTGCTAGGTTTTGCCCTCGAGCACCGAGCAGCTCTCAGCATCAGGGTTCCCGTGCCATGGTTCAGGCACTGAGTGTTCCACCGTCCGCTCAACCAGCTAGAGGTGGAGGTAGAGGTGCTAGAGGTGGAGGTGGAGGTATTAGAGATGGAGGTCAGACCGCTAGAGGTGGAAGCCAGTCAGAAGGAGGCCGACCCAGGTATGTAGTTCAGAGTGGTGGGTCCCATCACAGGTACTGTTCTGGTTTGTAGTAGAGATGCTTCAGTTCTATTTGATCCAGGATCTACATACTCCTATGTGTCATCTTATTTTGCACCGTATCTGGTCATGCCTAGTGATTCTTTGAGTGCTCCTGTATATGTGTCTACATCGGTGGGTGATTCTATCGTGGTAGATCGTGTCCATCGTTCATGTTTTTTAGTTGTGATTGGGGGTCTTGATACTCGAGGAGATTTGTTACTTTTGGATATGGTTGATTTTGATGTCAGATTGGGGATGGAGTGGTTATCACCTTACCACGCTATCTTGGACTGTCATGCCAAGACTATGACCTTAGCCTTGCTGGGTTTACCTCGTTTAGAGTGGAGAGGGACTCCTGGTCATTATACCCGTAGGGTTATCTCATATATGAAGGCTCGGCGTATGGTTGATAAGGGACGTTTGGCCTATTTGGCATATGTTCGTGATTCTAGTGCTAAGGTTCCTTCTATGGATTCTGTACCTATTGTTCGTGAGTTTGCTGAGGTATTTCCTTCAGACGTGCCGGGTATGCCACCCAATAGGGATATTGACTTCTGCATTGATTTGGCTTCGGGCACTCAGCCCATTTCTATCCCGCCATATCGTATGGCCCCGCTTGAGTTGAAAGAATTAAAGGGGCAGTTGCAAGACTTCTTTGATAAAGGCTTTATTAGACCTAGTGTCTTGCCTTGGGGTGCGCCGGTGTTGTTTGTTAAGAAGAAGGACGAATCGATGAGGATGTGTATAGATTACCGGCAGTTGAACAAGGTTACAATCAAGAATAAGTATCCATTGCCGAGGATTGATGATTTATTTGATCAGCTTCAGGGTGCCAAGGTATTTTCGAAGATTGACTTGAAATCTGGCTACCATCAGTTGAGGATTAGGGAATCCGATGTCCCTAAGACATATTTTCGCACTAGGTAAGGGCATTATGAGTTCTTGGTGATGTCATTTGGGTTGACAAATGCCCCAGCAACTTTTATGGATTTGATGAACCGAGTGTTCAAGCCTTAAGCCTTACTTGGATTCGTTCGTGATAGTCTTCATTGATGATATTTTGATCTATTCCCGCAACTGGGAGGAGCATGAGCAACATCTGAAGGTTGTTCTTCATACTGAGAGATAGTCTGTTGTATGCTAAGTTTTCGAAGTGTGAGTTATAGTTGAGTTCAGTTGCATTATTGGGTCACGTTGTTTCAGCAGAGGGTATTCAGGTGGATCCGAAGAAGATATAGGCAGTCAAGAACTAGCCTAAACCCGCATCAGCTACAGATATTCGGAGTTTCTTGGGTTTGGCAGGCTATTACTGTCGGTTTGTGGAGGGGTTTTCATCTATTGCAGCCCCGATGACGAGGTTGACCCAGAAGGGTGCCCGGTTCAGGTGGTCAGACGACTGTGAGGCGAGCTTTCAGAAGCTCAAGATAGTTTTGACTACGGCGTCGGTGTTGGTATTACATACAGGTTCAGGGCCATATACAGTTTATTGTGACGCATCTTGTATTGGACTTTGTGCGGTGTTGATGCAGGATGGCAAGGTCATTGCTTATGCTCCGTGACAGTTGAAGATTCATGAGAAGAATTATCCAATTAATGATTTGTAGTTAGCATCCATTATTCACACGTTGAAGATTTGTAGGCATTATCTGTATGGCGTGTCATGTGAGGTGTTCACGGATCACAAGAGTCTACAGTATTGGTTCAAGCAGAAGGAGCTAAATTTGAGGCAGAGAAGGTGGTTGGAGTTATTGAAAAACAATGATATCACCATCTTATATCATCCAGGAAAGGCCAATGTGGTGGCCGATGCTTTGAGTAGAAAGTCAGCCAGTATGGGCAGTCTTTCGCATATTCCGGTCGGTGAGAGACCGCTTGCCTTGGATATTCAGGCTTTGGCCAATCAGTTCGTGAGATTGGATGTTTCTGAGTCCTGCCGTGTGTTAGCTTGCACAATCTCCCATTCTTTATTATTGAAGCGTATCCGAGATCGGTAGTATGATGATCCTCATTTGCTTGTCCTTAGGGACACAGTGCGGCACGGAGGTGCCAAGCAGGTTACATTTGGAGATGATGGAGAAAACGACTTAGAGATGTACGACCAAAAATGACCTCTATCCATAGCAAATATGTTACAAATATTTGTCTTTACAAAGGGCTAAAATACACCCTTACAAAAATCGCAAAGCAAAAAGTAAAGTACAAAAGAAATACTACATATCATTCCCGGTGGCATACATGTCTTCATACCAAGTGTCGGAGGCGAGTCTGTCCGCATCATCAGAGTTGATATCACCATCGTCAGGTGTAAGAGGGCCATACCCGCATGCCTCACGAGCCGCACGAGCCTTGGCATGTACATCCCGAAGCTTCGCTTCAGACGCCCTCCCATCAACATGAAGAGCCTTGTACATATCGCACTGAGCCTCAGCGTGAACCCACAACTCATATAGACGTCGAGGCACGACGGGGTAAGCTAGGGAATAAGACGAAGAAGGCTACGACTATCGTCGTACGTCCTCCTCTTTCAAAGTATCCATTTGTTTGTGCAATACGGACCGTTTTGCCTCCAACCCTTGAACACGCCCCTCAAGCCCCGCAATTTTAAGTGCGGATGCCTCCTTCTCCTTGGTTTGCTCCGACCTACAAACACAGAGGGCATCTTCCAAGACCACCGCCTCAGAGATAACAATCGCCAATCTATCAACACTCACGCCCAGCTCGCCTTTAAGCTCATTGATCTCCGCCGTCTTCGTATCCAGATCGACAGTCAAATTGGCCACCCTAGCTTGGAGGTCGGCATTCTCGGCCATTACCCCCTACTTAGCTCGAGCTCATCTTCCTTCACTTTGAGAGACGCCTCGAGCTCACTGTTACGGGCGATGGCCTTCATGAAGTCCTCGTCTTGCTCCCTTAACTCCTTGACCTTACGCGCCAATTGATCCTCCCTCTGTTTAAGCCCTTCGCGGAATAATTGGAAGTCAGGATCCTGAGTGTAGATGTCGGCCATCGCACGATGCTTGGTGCGATATTGTTGATACTTAGAAGACATTCTTTCATAAATGGTCGTCCTCTTCCTTTCCCGGCGCTCGCGCTCGATTTCCTTGATAAAGGTCTGGCACAGAAAAAGAAGTAAAGTTAAAACAAAAGGACAGGCCAAAAACAATAACAAAAACCCAACGACGAAATGAAAAAAAAATATCTACCCGCAAGACCATGCCAGAGATGCTTCGAGACAACTCCATATCGCTCATCGCTCTAAGCGCCTCGTTCTCAGGGGTATCACATAAAGGAGCTAAAGCAGACGCCACCTGATCACAGTCCAATAACAAGTTGAAGTCCCCAAGGACAACTATATGTCGATTAGAAACCTCCACTCTGACCTCTACGTGAGTGTGACGCTCCAAAAACTCACGAACATCCCCTGGGTCGACATCTGAGCCCGATCCTTCGCCCTGATGCGTAGGCCCCCTCTGACATTGGACGATGCGCCACCCTCAGCGGAGCGTACGGAACCACCTCCTTGGTGTTTCCTTCTGTTTGTGGAGACCTCCCCGGCAAGATGGCGTCGGCCATAAACGCGGGCACATGTGCCGTTTACGATGCACCCGTCCTATTCTCACCAATATCAGCAGCCACGTCCTTCCCAAGCTCCGTCCTCCTCCTTTTCCTCGATAACGATTCGTCTCCATTAGAGGACTCGTCCACAGGGTGATGGACCGGTAAGGAAGAGGTTCCTTCCCTCACGACCATATCACGAGAAGAATCTCCCTCCTGTATCGGTTGAGCACGACCCTCTCGGACGGACTCACTCAGAGCAAATTGCATTCCTGCAGCAGCGACGGCCTGTCGAAATGCAAGGACTGGGGCCCTACGCCTAGAAGCACCATGACCTGTCATCACAGAAAGCCATATCAGTAGGTATGATGACCAATGACCAGATGGTGGCATAGAGGAAGACACTTACCGAAAGAAACTTTCGGCCCAAAGCGTTTCATGAAAGTGGTCCAGGCCCGAGTCTTCACTGCATGGGGCAGCAGACGGGCTACCCAACCCTTTATGCCCGCAATAGGGCAGGGCGAGCGCCCTATAGCTGCAAAAGAGAAGCAAGTAAGCAATAAGGTAAATAAAGAAGAAAAGGAAGAATAAACAAGTGGCGACACTTACGATTCTCGTTCCACCGCTCCGAAAATCTAGCGGCGTCAGACAGGATGTGTTTAGTTCTGACGAAGAAGTACTTATGCCAAAATTTGTGACTCACTCGGTCATCGGTTCCGACCACCAACCCTTTTGTCCCACGGTGTCTCAGATCTACCATAGTACCCCTATGAAAGCTGGGTGAAAACAAGTGTAGAAGGTGGTGAACGGTAACCTCGCACCCCGCTAACTCCGCATATTTTGTCAACAGCAGGAGTATTTTGAGCATGTACGGGAAAAGTTGTGCCGGGAAACTTGATAGAATCGATAGAATTCTTCTGCTAATGGGAAAAGGGGGAAGGAATGACCAATCACAAAGGGGTACTGATAGAAGGTGCAGTACCCGGGACTATGGACTTCCACGAAGTCCCCTCCCGCTGGAACCATCCCAATATGCGCGGGAATACTATATTTTGCACGGAGAGCATTAATATGGACTTGCTGAGTTTCAAAAAGTACGGGGGCAGGAGTAGGAGGAGGGTCCTTAAGGAAATCGCTTCGAGACGAAGGATGTCTCGGTGACAACTCCTCCACGGTGGGAAAGCTATCCCCTTCCTCCATCATCATGTCCTCACCGCCGGTAGGGGCGCCAAGGAAATCAGGGTAGCGTCAGAAATCCCCTCACGAGATCGATGTGATATAGGCATATTTATGGCGACGAATGCTTTGATAGAACAGAAAAAGCCAAGAACGGCAAACGGAGAGAAAGTAAAGAGAATTGCTAGAGTAAAAACGGGAGAGAAGGTAAGGAATAACCAAAGAAGAAATGGCCAAGAGATTTTGAAAATACAAATCCTCCATCTATTTATAGGATTGGGTGGCGCCAGAATCGAAGCGGAAGGCTGCAGAATGGCATCAAAATCGAAGTGACAAGCCCTTATCCCCTGTCTTGAAAATACGCATAATGATGACGCACGTGGATGTGACGTCATTTCCCGATAAGATACACCACACATGGTCTCGTTGAGCACGCTAACCTTCCATTGTTGGCCAAGTCATGATGTTTCGTGAAACTAAATTTCTCCACAGGTGTGGGCGGTGTCCGCTCATCAAGGATGCTCCAAGTCGCAACCTCGACAAGCGGAGGGACTAACTGTATGGGTCTAAATTTGGTCGACCACGGCTACTTTCAAATACGACCAAAGATGAGGTCTCCACAGCATGACGTCCTGTAGAGGATGATGACGGTCGACAACGGATGAAGGACGTATGCCTTTTGTAGTAGCATAGACCTAACATGGTGCATTAGGAATATACCCTCGAATATTCCATAGGGTATGTCTCCTAGGGTTCAGAGGGGGTTGTCCCTTATATATATAGAGAGGAAGTAATCTTGTAAGGGGGGATTCTTTCTGAACGAATAACTTGCTTTGTAATACTGATTCGACATTGGTGGTGATCATTTTTTTACACGCTTAATCCTTCTATTCCAGGAGATCAATAGATTCTACTTACCTCATTCACCCCTTATTTCCCTCATTCTGGAGTTTATTATACTTGGCTGAGATTAACCATTTTATCTTCTTTAATTGATTTAACTAAAAAGGATTCAATATCTTTTTGGGTTAAACACTAAAGCTAATTAAAAGCCCAAAGGTGCTTTCTTACAAAGAGTTTTTGCATTCTTTTGACTCAAATATGAGACCTTTGGGTCCCGTCCATCTCTCCACAACTTTTGATGATTAGAGTAAAATCTAATAAAGCATATGAGTAATACTTCATATTAAACTTATAATATCAATTTTACGTAGGACATTTTACTAAATGTTGTGGGTTAATTACGTGAAAACGATAATCCTTAAATAAAGGATTTATTTTTCTTAGTTAAAACAAGAAGTTTGAGTGTGTAAACTGATTTGATCTAGTAAAGTGGAATTGAAAACTTTTTCCATGAAAATTTTATTTAAAATAGAGAAAAGAGAAATAAAGGGAATAGAAAACAGAGCAGATAAAGGAGGAGGAGGAGTAAATGGGTCAATTACCGAATTTCGTAGATGATAATACCGAAACTAAGAGAGAAGGAAAGAAGAGCAGAAGAAACAGATCGCATAGACGGCTCTTTTCTTGTGTTATTCTTCACTCACCTTAGCCGTTGAACTGACTATTAGACTGGAGATGCAGATTAAGCAAAAGACACGTGCACATTATGAGCATCTAATTTTTGACCATGTTTGAATTTATTCTCACTTTCTCCACTCACTACCCACTTTCCCCACTCATGTTCCCCACTCTCCTCACTTTCCCCACTCATGCTCTCCACTCTCCCTAAAAATACTTCTTCCACCCACTCTTCATCATTCCCTCTAGATAAAATACACCCTATACGCCTAAAAAACGATCTGCTCGCCGTTCCCATCTGCTACACTCCCAAAAATTCCTAATCATCTCTTTCATTTTGAGAGGACAAGAGCCGCCCACCACTACTCTCAAGTTCATCCAAGATTACTCTTTTGTTTTCAAAACTTTTAGGCCTCCTGTACCCTTGTCCACTCTACATGTAAATCTCACTCCAAATGCACTATCTTCACATAATGGTGAGATCATTTTTCTTAATCTTCCCCATTACCGTAAAGCTTTAGCGCACGAATTGATAAAGCTATTGATGGTCACAAAAGCTAAAAGACTTCCATTCTTACGTTATTGAAAGATTTGTCAAATGGGTTGCTGAAACTCTATTGAAGCAACAAAAGCACACTCTAATTAAAAATCATTCGCTGTCAATTCCGAGTATCTGAGTCTCCTCGCTTCAGGCATTTTGATTGAGGTCGCGTCTGGGTGTCGAGTGTTCCGGTGTCGATTCGAGGTTCCGATTTATAATTTCGGCATTTCAGGCCGTGGTCTGTTCGAGCATTTAGCCAAGGTCCATATCTTCTTTCTCCATAATGTTAATGTTTTAATTATTTGTGAAGATTTGCTTTAAACATTCATGTTTGCTTTACATTTTCTTGTTATTTGGGTTTGATTATTCTGTAAGGGATATAGTAGATATGCCCTAGATCCAATCTCATATTTTATAATTTGAACATATTTTGTGAACGTTATTTGATATAAAATATATATGGCATTCTTTTATCATAGTCATTATTAATTGTTTGATTAATTTGATAAGGTCCTTGATTAAATTTTGAGATTTGTCATCGTGATAGAGATCATGATAATGAGAGCAAAGTCTCTTATAATTTAATCTAAATTTGTTCTTGATCGTAGGATTATTAACTTGGACATTAATAATCCGGTTAGATCAATATTTATGTGATCGTATTTATGGGATAAAGATTAGTTGATCTCATTAACTAAATTACATAGATAGATGATGCATATAGAGATATGATCATTGAGCCGACTCACTGGATAATTCCTAATGGTTAGAATTACCATAAACTGTCAATAGGATATTCTCTTGAAGAATGTGATGTAACCGTTTCCTTTGACCTGAGATCATCATAGTAATTGACAAATTATTTATTGTGCTTTGATACTAGACACCTATGGCCCTAGGACAATAGTTGAAAGGATATTGGGCATGATTAAATACTTGTAGAATTAGTGATTGATCAAGATGAAATCTGTCAACTCTTGGTAATGAGTTTAAGCTCTATGTTGTCATGAATTATAAACAACCAAACTAAGACCTTGGCCAGGGTAATTGAATGAAAGAAGAAAAGAGTTTCTTAGGTCATTCAATGGTTGATTATATTTTGACATGAACACATAGTTGGTCGCCTATTTGGATTTGACAGTTGAACCATATCCTAGGGTGACCCAGAGCTATAATGACAGAAGGAATTAATACATAATTTTTCTACAGGTTCTTGAGAGTAAATTGTATACTTCATGTTATCCGGTCGTTAAGGAGTGTTGCTAGACGCCACCCTTGATTAGGATATTGATATGATAAATTTACTACTGGCTTAGTATTGAACCTATGGGGTCGCACACTAACGAGTGTCCTGAGCTTTGCTAAAGGATTAATTGCTTTATTATTTGAGAATTGAATTAAAGAATTTAATTAGTGAAATAAATTTAGTTATTAGTCCAAATGAAATATTATTATATTCTTTTCTAGCACAAAGGATATGATTAATATTGTGAACAAACTAAAAATTTCTATTTGGAATAGAAAAACGAAATTATATCTCTTGGTTAAAATATATATGTGATATATATATATATATATATATATATATATATATATATATATATACATACATATATATATATATAATTATCACTTATTTTATATAAGAGATGTTATATAAAATATTAATAAAGTCTTGTTAAGTAAATTCAAATTTGAATTGGATTAATTAACATGGAAAGTCCTTATGGTATTGTCTACAACTTCAACCCATTTGATATGGGAAGTTAATTTTTAATATAAAAATATTAATAAGTAGAATTCAATTTAGAATTGAATTCTATAAATATGTTACATGTTTTTTAAATGGTGACTAAGTTGTAGAATTCAATTTAGAATTGAATTCCATAAATGAGTTTCGTGTTTTTATTTTAAAATTTTGACTAAATTGTAGAATTCAATTTAGAATTGAATTCCATAAATGAGTTACATGTTTTTATTTCAAAATTGTGACTAAATTGTAGAATTCAATTTAGAATTGAATTCCATAAATGAGTTACATGTTTTAATTTTAAATGTTGACTAAAGTTGTAGAATTCAATTTAGAAATGAATTTCATAAATAAATTATATATTTTTTATTTATGGAATACTTACCACAAGACATGTGATTTGTATTGGAAATTATGTATATATATATATATATATGTGTGAGTCCTAATTAAGAATTAGTGAGATATACATCTTACACATATTGTAAAGAAAGCAAGAGAATTATTCTTGAGAAGAAAAATTACTTTGAGAAAGTAATAGTGCAATATAAAATAAAGATAGAAAAATACTAGTACAAGAAAATTGTTTCTCGTTCTTCTACCTTTGAGTTGAAATTTTTGAGAAATATTTCAACACAATATTTTCATTCGATTTGTTCATGGGGTTTCATTGATCAAGGAGTTGATAGCAAGGACCAGTCTCGGTGTGGATACACATAGAGTCTTCGCACTATCGAAGAAATTTAAAAATAAAACTCTCTTCACAAGGTATGTCTTAGATCCGATCTTTGATATGTAAATAAATTTTAAACACGAAAATTCCTACCTAGGATTGCTTTTATCTTCCGCTGCGTGTTATGAACACCTCTATGCGATCCTACAGTGGTATCAGAGCCGTGGTTTCTCGTGTCTAAAATTTATTTATGAAATATTTTATGATTATATTTGAAACGTTTGAACCATAATACATGTGTCTTGTGCACTTGGCAAATTGTTTGAATGGTTGGATTGATATTTTTTATTGTGAATAAAATATGTATTCATAAAAGTTAAACTAGTGAGCTAGTTCGTAACTTGAATTTAAAATTTCGTATAAGATACGACGGTAATCTATAATAGGTTATTAGATTATACAGTTATTAGTTTGTAAGATATTAACTTATAATAATTTTCTGGCATGAATTATTTATATATGTGATATATAAGACAAACATGTTAAAAGTATGTTAAATTTCTTTTTTATGTCACATGCTTGTTCTACATATGATTTTTATAATTATTTATTACATGTGATGTAAATTAATTTAGGACTAAGCATGTAGACAACCTGAACTAAATTCACATGCTATAAAAGATTTGATCTTCATGTTATTAAAAGTTGTTTTAGTAACAATTCCCTCTTACTAAAATTTGAGTTCTTGAATAATAACATATAAGATATTTTATTATAAAGCTATCCATCAAGGTAAATAATTTTACTTATTTTTGTTTATAAGGAGCGGCCTGACTACCAAGAGACTTGCAGTTCTAGAATATGTTAAAATTATTTATTGCATTAGATGTATGGATTGAAAGAATTATTCAATTTTACACTAGACGCCTGGACCACCCGGGGGAGTATAAAATTTAATAAGTTCTTTGCTATCATGATGGTTGAACTCAACTATGCCAATAGGATTGACCTGACTACCAGGAGACTATTTGACATAAAGCTATTTAAGGAAGTTGTATAGGGATACATGTCACGACCCAAATTCCATACCCGGTCGTGATAGCGCCTCTTGTGAAGACAAGGCCAGCCAACAACCCCAAATCCTCTCTTTAACAGCTATTAAACATAAATGAATAGAAAATACAACTTATTGGCATTAAAACTATTGATTTCATCCCAATACAACCCGACCGGGGTGTCACAAGTCACGAGCATCTAAAGAAGGTTGAATACCACTACAAGGCCAATAATATATTTAAAATAAAAACTGGAGTTCAAAAAGATGAAGTCCGGTGCCGCGAACGCTGGCGGTCACCTTGCTCAGCTACGATAGTACCTTCAATCCGCTAATAACCCGCTTCCGGGAAACAATACCTGCAACTGCACACGTGGTGCAGGGAGTAAAGTGAGTACCCCAACTCAATGAGTAATAAGAGTAAATAATATCTGAGCGGCAAGAAATCACGTAAGAGCACACCATCATGCAATATGGAACAACAAAACCCTTTGAGAAAACAGTAAGTCTGGGAAAATCCTTTAGAAAATATCTGACTAAGTTTAAAAACCCTTTTTGAAAATATCCTTTTCCAACAGTCAAGTGAATGAACACAAAATCAGATAGTGCAAATCCGCACATAAGTCAGCCTCTCGGGCACAACACTCCATTAACACATAACACCAGGGTATCTGGTAACAGTGCAAGAAATAGCATGGATGTCAACGATATGAGAGTGCCGAATGTCATGCCACATAGCACAAGCAGGAAAACAATGCGTGAATGCAATGCAATGCACATGAACGCTGCAGCGTGCAGCCCGACCATTTGGGTACCCGCGCTCAATGGGGTATGTACAGACTCCGGAGAGGCTCCTACAGCCCAAGCGCAATATTTCTGCGGCGTGCAGTTCGATCCATTGTATATACACTGCTTCGGTGCGCAGCCCGGTCCATGCACAGTCCAGAAATGCACATAAGCCACTTGGGCAATATCCAAATAACAGTTCACAGTTCAAAACGTCAATAACATGTAGTTTAAGTTCTCAAATCTTAGAAAAATGGCTGAGCTTTCAAATCAGTATTAAAAACCTTGGACTGAAATCAAATGATATGCAAAATATGCTAAAACAATAATATCAATCCCCGAAGGGGTCCACAAGTCGGCACAAGGCCCCAAACAACGGCAACAAGCCCAATTCACAGTAATAAAGTATGCGTCTCAATCGCCAATATAGTAGAAATAACACTCGGGACGGACCAGGTCACAAATCCTCAACGGTGCTCTACCCTACGCTCGTATCCGGCGTGCAAGTCACCTCAATACAGCACTATGATGTGCAAATCCGGGGTTTCAAACCCTCAGGATATCATTTACAAGTATTACTCACCACGATCCGGTCCAAACTCTATCCTGTGATGCCTCGCCCGCACGAGTCTACCTCTGAATGCTCCAAATCTAGCCACAATCAGTACATAATCATTAAAATATGCAAATGGAGCGAAGCCCACTCGAAAATATCCAATTTAACATCAAAATCCCGAAATTGCTCAAACCCGGCCCCCGGGCCCACGCTTCAGAATTCGACGAAACTCACAAAATCCGACAACCCATTCAACCACGAGTCCAACCATATAAATTTCACCAAAATTCGACAACAATTCGGCCTCCAAATCATCAATTCTTATTTTCAAATCCCTAGGCTCAAACCTTTGGATTTCACCCCAAAATGAGTAATCTAGTTAGGATATTTGATGATAATCCCATATTATTGTCTAACAATGACCACAAGTGACTTATCTCTAGTTTTCACATGAATTCTTACTCAACAATCAACCAAAAACGAGATTGAAGACTAGGGTATAGAATCTTACCTCTTCGATGAAGAACTTGTGATTGTTCTTTGATTTCTTGAAGATTGATGCAAGATTGGATGATTTAAATGGTGAGTTCCCCATTCTTTCTCTAAAATGCTCTCACCTCTCTCTAAATTGCTCATAAAATCACCCCAAAATGAACCCCAAAGCATATATATTAAAATGGGGTCGGGTTATAAAAAGTGGGAAGTTAACACTCCGAAGTCGGGTCTGCTGTAGCAGAACGGACCGCAGAATGAACATGCGGTCCGCAGAATGCACCGCAGAATCGACACCCAAAACTGGGCTACACTGGCCCAATCTGCGACAGAAATGCGACCGCAGAGTGCTATCTGCGACAGGTTCTGCGGTCGCAGATTTGACACAGGTTCACATTTTCCAGCCTTTGGTAATTTGATCATAACTTTGTGTAGGAATGTCCAAATGATGAACGGTTTGAAGTCTTGGAAACTAGACTTAGAGATCTTTAATTTGATAGGTTGTTAATCACCCAACTTCTTGTATAACTGGAGATATGATCGTTTAAAGTGAGGTCTTGTGCGCACTCATTTACAACTTCGTCGATTATGAAATTTTCCAACTTCAAAAGTTCCCGTTAGCCATCTGAAATCACCCCAAGGTCCCCGGGACCTCAACCAAAAGTGCAAACCCATCCTAAAACATCATATGAACTTGTTCCAATCATAAAAACACATCCAACAACACAGAAATCACCAATTCTCAACGGATTCAAGCCTAAGAACTTTGAAACTTCTAACTCCCACATCCGATGCCGAAACACGTCAAAACTAGTCCGAATGACCTCAAATTTTGCAGACAAGTCCAAAATGACATAACGAAGCTACAACAACTCTCGTAATTCCATTCCGACCCTCGAATCAAAATCTCGCATACCAATCGGATTTCGCTAAAATCCTAACTTCGCCAAAATAGGCTAACTTCTACACCGAACCTCCAAATTTACTTCCGATTGCTCTCCTAAGCCTTAAATCATCCCTTGAAACTAACCAAATCATCGGAAATCAATTCCGAGCCTTCTAACTCACAACTCAACTTCCGGTTGACTTTTCCCAAACTAACCTTTCCTTAAAGAGACTAATTGTCTCATTTCTTATCAAAATCATTTCAAATCAATTCTAATGCACCCAATACCGATAACGAAACATATGAAAGCAGAAAATAAAACGAACGGGGCAGTAACTCACGAGACGACGGGTCGGGTCGTCACAATACAATTGGTAAGAGTACCTACCTTTAAAATATATGTGAGAAACGACTTGACTTCTAAGGGGCTCATACATATTGTTAAAGGATTCCTTTACTCCACTAACAGAAAAAGATTTCGTAAACTATAATGAGGGTAAATAGTTTAAAACAATTAGTGGAAATATCATTTAGATAAAAGTCCATGTCTTTATGATATGTGAAAATATGTTCTTATATTGTTGCTTTTTCTTTTCTATATTTTAGATTTCTCAATATGTCTGTTATATCACTACGTGGAATACTTGAGACCAACAAGTTGGTAGGACCAAACTTTGATGATTGGTACAGAAATTTGAGAATTGTTCTCATGCATGAAAAGCTTATTGATGTGATCGATAAGCCCGCCAAGGAAGTCCCAGGTGAGGATGATGATGATGCTACCAAGATTTATCAGAAATACTTGGAAGAATGTCTTACTACCAAATGCATCATTCTCGCCTCTATGAATTCTGAACTACAGAGGAAACATCAGGATATGGATCCAACTGCAATCATTGAACATCTTAAGAAGATGTTTGGTACACAAAGCAGGACAGCTAGATACCAGCTATCTAAGGCTTTATTTGGATCCAAATTGACTAGGAACTCTCCAGTTGGACCCTATGTCAATCGTATGATTGATCTTATTGAAGAACTTGAGAAGTTGGGGTGCAAATTGGGTAAAGAGCTTTCTCAAGATTTGATCTTGCAGTCACTATCAGAATCCTTTTCACAATTTGTTATTAATTTTAATATGAATAAAATGGATTGTGATCTTCATGAGATGCTTAACATGCTGATTGATTATGAGAATCAACTTGCATCTGAGAAGAAGAAAGGAACTGTCATGTTGGTTGGAAACTCTTCTAAGAAGAAGGGTAAGGGTAAAAGTAAACCCAAGAAAAAGCCTACTGCGCCCAAGGGTGGTGTGACCAAACCCAAAGGCAAAGAAGGCAAAGCTGACCAATCTGATGCTGTATGTTTCCATTGTAAGAAAATAGGACATTGGAAGAGAAACTGCCCGGAGTATCTTGCAACTTTAAAGGACAAGAAACAAGGTAAGACTTTAATGAAAAATGTTTTCAAGGTTTCTTTAACTACTACTAATTCTTCATTGTGGGTATTAGATACTGGCAGTGGTTATAACATCTGCAATATGTTGCAGGGGTTCCAGATAAGTAGAAAGTTGAAGAAAGGAGAAATTAATCTACAAGTTGGAAATGGTGCAAAAGTTGCGGCCGTAGCTGTAGGATCAATTTCTTTAATAATGCCTACGGGCAAAGTACTTATGTTGGATGATTGTTATTACGTTCCTAAATTTGTTTCGAACATAATTTCAGCTTCTATGTTAGACAAACGTGGTTTTCGCATTAATATAGGCAATGGTATTTGCTCTATTTATTATAGTGATAATTTATATGTGAATGACTATCTCCAACATGATGTTTATGTCTTACCTAATGTGAATGCTAATTCGATTATGCATGTTTCAAGTCTTAAGAGGAAAAGAGATGATCATGTAAATCAAACATACCTTTGGCATTGTAGGCTTGGTCATATTGGAGAGAAAAGAATTAACAAGTTGTACAAGGAAGGGTACCTTGACAAGTATGATTTTGAATCATATCCAACTTGTGAATCTTGTCTCAAAGGAAAAATGACCAAATCTCCATTTATTGGAAGTGGAGAAAGAGCTTCTGAATTATTGGGACTAATTCATACAGATGTTTGTGGGCCCATGAAAATTCAAGCTAGAGGTGGATATTCTTACTTCATCACCTTCACTGATGATATGTCAAGATATGGATTTGTGTATCTTATGAAACACAAGTCTGAATCTTTTGAAATGTTCAAGAGGTTCCGTAGTGAAGTTGAGAAGCAGACTGGTAAAAGTATCAAAGTACTAAGGTCTGATAGAGGTGGAGAATATCTTAGTGAAGATTTTACCAGATATCTCAAAGAGAATGGGATTCTCTCACAGTGGACACCTCCAGGAACACCACAACACAATGGTGTGTCTGAAAGGAGAAATCGAACCTTATTAGATATGGTGAGATCTATGATGGGGTTCACTGATCTTCCAATAAATTTATGGGGATATGCTTTGGAAGNAGTGAGTGGCTGTAGAGACTTCACGGTGAGCTGCTTTCCATTCCTACATCGCTCGGCAGCCGATGAGTCTTCTGTATTTTGCTGTCTTCCTATTTCAGACAGTAGGGTAGACATGGTGTATATTTCTACTAGATGCCCGTACACTGTGATACCAGGTCTTGGCACGTTACACTTTAGTAGACTTTGTTTTTTTTGGGTTGTGTAATATTTTTACTACTCCCTGTATTATCGTCTTTTGGTTCTAAACCCAAGCTAAATGGGTATTTCATCTAAAATTGAGTAAAATTCTATAAGAATTGTTAGACTAATCCGCACTTGGCTTGCCCGGCAAGGTTGTTGGGCGCCATCATGACCTATTATGGAATTGGGTCGTGACAAAATGAGTTACATGTTTTTATTTAAAATTGTGACTAAATTGTAGAATTCAATTTAGAATTGAATTCCATAAATGAGTTTCGTGTTTTTATTTTAAAATTGTGACTAAATTGTAGAATTCAATTTAGAATTGAATTCCATAAATGAGTTACATGTTTTAATTTTAAAATGTTGACTAAAGTTGTAGAATTCAATTTAGAATTGAATTTCATAAATAAATTATATATTTTTTATTTATGGAATACTTACCACAAGACATGTGATTTGTATTGGAAATTATGTATATATATATGTGTGAGTCCTAATTAAGAATTAGTGAGGTATACATCTTACACAGCAAGAGAATTATTCTTGAGAAGAAAAATTACTTTGAGAAAGTAATAGTGCAATATAAAATAAAGATAGAAAAATACTAGTACAAGAAAATTATTTCTTGTTCTTCTACCTTTGAGTTGAAATTTTTGAGAAATATTTCAACACAATATTTTCATTCGATTTGTTCACGGGGTTTCATTGATCAAGGAGTTGATAGCAAGGACCAGTCTTGGTGTGGATACACATGGAGTCTTCGCACTATCGAAGAAATTTAAAAACGAATCTCTCTTCACAAGGTATGTCTTAGATCCGATCTTTGATATGTAAATAAATTTTAAACACGAAAATTCCTACCTAGGATTGCTTTTATGTTCCGCTGCGTGTTATGAACATCTCTATGCGATCCTATATATTCTTGTCCGGTGTGATTCCATATATTTGATATCTCAATGTCTTCTGTGACATTGCTGGACTGAGCATGTAGTTAGTTTGGGTTTGAATTATTATTTGTTATCCGTATTATAATTTATAAAAAAAGAGAAGGAATGAAGAAGACGAATGAGTTGGGTTTCAATTATTAGTTTGTTATCATTATTAGCTTGTTTTATTTTGTAAGCATGAATATATTGTATATACATACATGTATGTCTGGGCAGTAGGTGTGATACTTAGGTCATTTTGAATTTAATTAAAGAAAAGTCAAACTTTTGTATCAAATAGTAATAGATGCAAATGGTAAGCTCTTTTATTTCAATAAACCCATGTCCAAAAACTCTTAGCCATACCACAATCTTAAATCTAGCTAAATATGAATATCCGTAGTTTGCTTTAAGTTGAGTGCAATCCTTGGAATAATTTAAGGCGTGCCATGCCAAATAAAATCCCTAAGCTCATGGCCCTCACAAAACTAGCTACCTTTTCTTATAAAAAATTTGAGGTGTGCCATTTTCATTACATGGCCCTCATGTAACTAATTTTAACTCTCTAGAAATCGAGGTGTGCCATTAGTTGAATTTTCCATGGCCCTCGCAAAGTTGAAAGTACGTAGATGCTTTAGGCGCGCTATTTTAATTAATTTCCTTAACTCGGGTGTGCATTTCATGTGACCCAAATCCAAATCCTAAAACGTTGAATAGAATGTGTTTCGGATTGCGGGTGCATTTCATGTGACGCAATCCAAAGACATGTTTTAAACGACGTTTAATTTCCTTTAAAATTAATTAAAAGCGGTAAATAATTTAAAATTGCATCATAGGTTGAAACATGCATTAAAATCAGATATTTAGCCATTATAATAGTTTAAGCGACCGTGCTAGAACCACGGGATCCGGGGGTGCCTAACACCTTCCCTCGGGTCAACAGAATTCCTTACTTAGAATTTCTGGTTCGCAGACTTCACTTGGAAAGTCGAATATTTTCCTCGGATTGGGATTCAAGATAAACCTGTGACTTAGGACACCAAAAGCCAAACCTTTCCCAAGTGGCGACTCTAAATAAATAAATAATTCCGATCCGAATAATGTCACTTAACATGGAAAAACTCCCTTGTACATTATCCTTCGGTGTAGGTGTGTAAAAAGGAGGTGTGACAGCTCTGGCGACTCTGCTGGGGACACAAACCCAGAACTTCGGTTCAGGGTTTAAGAATTCGAGCTTACAATAACTGTTATATTTGGCTTTATCTGATTTTCCTACATGTTCCATGCTAAATGTGCTAAATGCTTTACCGCTTTGATATTTGATGAATTGTATATATAAACTGTTACGAAACCCATTTTCTCTCTGAGTCTTCTAAATCATGAAGAAGGGTGCACTTCGTGTAACTTCTTTTCTGTCTAGAGTCCAATTCATTTTAGAACGAGGTTCGGATAAGTTGCTAAGCCGGCGGAGCTTCTGTATTCCCGGTACGCCCCTCCCCCTCTCCCCCCCTCCCCCCCGGCTCGAGTTGTCTGCTCGGGTAAGCTAGGTCTAGAACAATAAATCCAGGTTTTTAACCATAGTATAACAAAGCCTCATGCCGGATCCCTAGTAGGAACGTTTGCTTGCATCATGTGCATCGACCGTAGGGACTCAACACAGGGGTTGGGTCCGTTAGGACAGGTGTACCCCAAATTAAAAAGACCATCCTGATGCATCTTACGTGCTACTTGCGCATTTGTTTGTTTCGACTTGCATGTTGACCGGCTTCTAGAATGGAGAAAGAAAATAAAAAAAAAATCAAAAAAAAAGTGTGAGAGGTAGGTATTTAGAATATTCTGAAACTCTGCCGAAATTCTGAAAAAGCGAAAAAAAAGAGAGAATGAGCCAAAAATTTCAAGTGCCATGTTTCCCGTGTTCCGTCCTAACTGGCCGAACTACGCGGGTCTGATTCTCACCGGATGTGAGATACGTAGGCAAACCTCATCGGTTCCGATCCCAATGTTCAAAAAAGTCCAAAAACATTTTCTTTTGTTCCTTCTTTAGAAATCTTTCCTTAGAAAATTCCAAAAAAAAAAAGAGAAAAAAGATTTTTAAACTCAAAAAAAATTAGTTTACCTTCTCTTTGAAGTCTTTCATACGAAAAAAGAATAAAAAGAAAAATAAATAAAAATACAAAATACCAAAATACGGGTTACCTTACATTTTGAAGTATTTTTTAAAAAAAAAAAAAAAATCCAAAAAAAATCAGAAACAAAAATTCAAAAAATACTCTTTTCCTCTTTAGATGTCTTTACTTTTGTAATGCCCATAAAAATTTTGAAAAAATTAAAGTCCAAAAAATATTTTCGCTTCTCTTTAGAAGTACTTTTGTAAATAAATAAAAATACCCAAAAATCCAAAACATTTTCTTAAAAGTCCCTCTTTCGAAAATTAGGAGACAACTTCCAAAATCCAAAAATATTTTCTTTATTCTTCAGAAAAAGAGAAAACAAATGAAAATTCAAACAAAAATATTTTCTTTTTACTTTTAAAATTTCCCAAAGTTCAAATCAAAAGCAAATGAATTTTTAGAAGTCTTTCTTTCAAAAACTAAAACAAAAATCAAACCCAAAAAAGAAAATTCCTTTACTTCTTTTAAAGCATTTTTTTAGAAAATTTCCAAAGAAAAAAAAAACTCAAAAAACAAATAATGTTTTACTTTTGCTTTAAAAGCTTTCATGGTCTAAGT
>NC_031995.1:5053059-5057615 GCF_001879085.1 Nicotiana attenuata | reverse complement strand
CCAAATAGTAAATATTATTATATTCTTTGCTAGACACAAAGGATAATGTAATTAATATTAGTAGAACTAAACTAAAAATTACTATTAGGTAAGTAAGTAAAACGAAATTATATCTCTTGGTTAAAATATATATGTGATATATATATATATATATATATATATATATATATATATAAAATTAGCACTTATTTTATATAAGAGATGTTATATAAAATATTAATAAAGTCTTGTTAAGTAAATTCAATTTTGAATTGGATTAATTAACATGGAAAGTCCTTATGGTATTGTCTACAATTTCAACCCATTTGATATGGGAAATTAAATTTTAATATAAAAATATTAATAAGTAGAATTCAATTCTATAAATATGTTACATGTTTTTTAAATGGTGACTAAGTTGTAGAATTCAATTTAGAATTGAATTCCATAAATCTGTAACGACCCGACTGGTCGTTTTACTGTTTGGGACCCCATTCACTTAAATAAAACTCCCCGCACCTTCCTTAGCTTAATTATGACTTGCGGGAGTGATTAGCTCGGGGGTTAGAAGAGTTTTGAGTAAAGTAAGACCCATTTATTTCCTTAAGGAATTCCTAAAAGACCAAGTTTGACTTCGGTCAACTTTCTTGGGAAACGGATCCGGATTCGTGATTTGACGGTCCCGGGAGGTCCGTGGGAAAATATGGGACCTGGGCGTATGCTCGGAATCGAATTCCGAGGTCCCTAGCCCGAGTAATGAATTTTTATGTAAAATTGTTAAATTGAAGTTTCAAGGAATTAATGAATCTAATTAATTATTAAAAACCTAGGTATCGGGTTCGGATTCCGGTTCCGAAACTTGAAGCAAGTCCGAAATATCATATAAGACTTGCCCGTAAAGTTTGGTGTCAATCCGAATAGTATAAGGGCGTTTTGACCCGTTGGTAGGAAATTAAGAACTTGAAGTTCATTAAGTTTGATCGATTGGTTTCGGGGTTCGATTCATTTAACGTTGTTTTGGGAATTCCGGAGGTTCGACTAGGTCCGCCTCGTGAATTCAGACTGGTCGGTATGTTCGGGCGGGGCTCGGAAGCCCCGAGCGTCAAATGGTCGAGGTTCGAGCGAAGTCGAAACCTTGAAGAGAACATCACCTGCTGCTTCTGTCAAAACCGCTTCTGCGGCATTTTGACCGTAGAAGCGGAGACCGCATATGCGGTCCAAACCTCGCAAAAGCGGAAAGGGAGAAGGGAGAGGGAAAACCGCATACGCGGCCCAGAAACCGCATAAGCGGTTCCGCCTATGCGGCTCCCAGACCGCAGAAGCGGTCCATGCCCAAATGCCCAAATACCGCAGAAGCGGTCAATTCTCCGCAGATGCGGGACCGCATAAGCGGTCCTAGAACCGCAGAAGCGGAAATCACAGAGGCAGTGAGCTCATTTAATACGGGAGCAAGGGCATTTATCTCCCATTTCTTCCACACTTGGGCGATTTTGGAGGTTCCAAAGAGAGAGCTTCTTCATAACATCACAAGGTAAGTAATCCCCACTCACTCTTAGCTTAAATACATGATTATCACATAGATTTAACACCAATAATCACATAAAATCAAGGGCTAGAGCTAGGCCTAGGGTTTTGATAAAACTATGATTTAATCACCAAATTAGTGTTGTAATGAACTAATAATCACATATTAGTAACCCTTGGGTTATGGAGAGTATTTTCCTTCGAGAAATCTCGGAATCCGGGCACGTGGGCCCGGGGTCGGAAATTAGAAAACTTGCGGGAAAGGTTGGGAAATCACTTAAATAGTTAGAATTCAACCTTGTAAGCCCTTATTGACTAGTTCCTATATTGTTTGACTAGTTCGTGCGCTTTCGGCTTCGTTTTGAGATCTCAAGCTTGTTCTTGGCATTTGGAAGTGCGGTTTGGAGCGAGGTGAGTCTCCTTTCTAACCTCATGAGAGGGAATTGTCCCTCTAAGGTTAATAAATGATAAATTTGCTATTAAATGCGGGGGCTACGTACGCACTAGGTGACGAGAGTCCGTGCGTAGCTACTATGATATTAAATGTTTGGGTAGTTTAGGACCCACATCATGCCTACGTTGAGCTTTCCATTGTTTGAACTATATGAATGGTCTATTATGACATGCTAGAGACTAGAGGAGAATGAAAAATGAACATATGCTTATTAATGAACTTGGAAGGATTTTCCTTGTATATAAATGATGCCTTTGTATGCATACTTGTTGTTATCTTGATATTTAAGGATCGGGCCGATCGCCTCGGTGAAATAGATACATCTATGGTACGGGCCGTTCGACCCTCGGCAGTGCACAAAAACTTATATTCTGTTGGAGCGGGCCGTCGACCTCGGCATTGTTGCGCATGGTATATGCATGTATTGAGCTAGGCTTTCATGATTATTTGCTAAGCATGTAAAAGAAGGAAATTGATATTTTATTGTAACTGTTGTTTAACTGATTTATCCATGCCTTATATTGTGAAATCATTATTATGATATTATTTGGACCTAGTAGGTATCAAGTCGACCTCTCGTCTCTACTTCTCCGAGATTAGACGGGATACTTACTGGGTACATATTGTTTATGTACTCATGCTACGCTTCTGTACTTAAATGTACATGGTCTGAGGCTGATTCATCTGGATACCATCAGGGTGCGCGCCAGTGAGTGGCTGTAGAGACTTCCACGGTGAGCTGCTTTCCATTCCTACATCGCTCGGCAGCCGGATGGAGTCTTTCCTTGTATTTTTGCTGTCTTCCCTTATTTCAGACAGTAGGGTAGACATGGTGTATATTTCTACTAGATGCCCGTACACTGTGATACCAGGTCTTGGCACGTACACTTTAGTAGACTTGTTTTTTTTGGGTTGTGTAATATTTTTACTACTCCCTGTATTATCGTCTTTTGGTTCTAAACCCAAGCTAAATGGGTATTTCATCTAAAATTGAGTAAAATTCTATAAGAATTGTTAGACTAATCCGCACTTGGCTTGCCCGGCAAGGTTGTTGGGCGCCATCATGACCTATTATGGAATTGGGTCGTGACAAAATGAGTTACATGTTTTTATTTTAAAATTGTGACTAAATTGTAGAATTCAATTTAGAATTGAATTCCATAAATGAGTTACATGTTTTTATTTCAAAATTGTGACTAAATTGTAGAATTCAATTTAGAATTGAATTCCATAAATGAGTTACATGTTTTAATTTTAAAATGTTGACTAAAGTTGTAGAATTCAATTTAGAATTGAATTTCATAAATAAATTATATATTTTTTATTTATGGAATACTTACCACAAGACATGTGATTTGTATTGGAAATTATGTATATATATATGTGTGAGTCCTAATTAAGAATTAGTGAGGTATACATCTTACACAGCAAGAGAATTATTCTTGAGAAGAAAAATTACTTTGAGAAAGTAATAGTGCAATATAAATAAAGATAGAAAATACTAGTACAAGAAATTATTCTTAGTTCTTCTACCTTTGAGTTTGAAATTTTTNTTGGGTTTGATTATTCTTGTCCGGTGTGATTCCATATATTTGATATCTCAATGTCTTCTGTGACATTGCTGGACTGAGCATGTAGTTAGTTTGGGTTTGAATTATTATTTGTTATCCGTATTATAATTTATAAAAAAAGAGAAGGAATGAAGAAGACGAATGAGTTGGGTTTCAATTATTATTTTGTTATCATTATTAGCTTGTTTTATTTTGTAAGCATTAATATATTGTATATACATACATGTATGTCTGGGCAGTAGGTGTGATACTTAGGTCATTTTGAATTTAATTAAAGAAAAGTCAAACTTTTGTATCAAATAGTAATAGATGCAAATGGTAAGCTCTTTTATTTCAATAAACCCATGTCCAAAAACTCTTAGCCATACCGCAATCTTAAATCTAGCTAAATATGAATATCCGTAGTTTGCTTTAAGTTGAGTGCAACCTTGGAATAATTTGAGGCGTGCCATGCCAAATAAAATCCCTAAGCTCATGGCCCTAACAAAACTAGCTACCTTCTTTTTATAGAAAATTTTGAGGTGTGCCATTTTCATTACATGGCCCTCATGTAACTAATTTTAACTCTCTAGAAATCGAGGTGTGCCATTAGTTGAATTTTCCATGGCCCTCGCAAAGTTGAAAGTGCGTAGATGCTTTAGGCGCGCTATTTAAATTAATTTTCTTAAACTCGGGTGTGCATTTCATGTGATCCAAATCCAAATCCTAAAACGTTGAATAAAATGTGTTTCGGATTGCGGGTGCATTTCATGTGACGCAATCCAAAGACATGTTTTAAACGACGTTTAATTTCCTTTAAAATTAATTAAAAGCGGTAAATAATTAAAATTGCGTCATAGGTTGAAACATGCATTAAAATCAGATATTTAGCCATTATAATAGTTTAAGCGACCGTGCTAGAACCACGGGATCCGGGGGTGCCTAACACCTTCCCTCGGGTCAACAGAATTCCTTACTTAGAATTTCTGGTTCGCAGACTTCACTTGGAAAGTCGAATATTTTCCTCGGATTGGGATTCAAGATAAACC
>NC_031995.1:5028824-5052318 GCF_001879085.1 Nicotiana attenuata | reverse complement strand
TAAAAAAAAAAATCAAAAAAAAAAGTGTGAGAGGTAGGTATTTAGAATATTCTGAAAACTCTGCCGAAATTCTGAAAAAGCGAAAAAAAAAGAGAGAATGAGCCAAAAATTTCAAGTGCCATGTTTCCCGTGTTCCGTCCTAACTGGCCGAACTACGCGGGTCTGATTCTCACCGGATGTGAGATACGTAGGCAAACCTCATCGGTTCCGATCCCAATGTTCAAAAAAGTCCAAAAACATTTTCTTTTAGTTCCTTCTTTAGAAATCTTTCCTTAGAAAATTCCAAAAAAAAAAAGAGAAAAAAGATTTTTAAACTCAAAAAAAATTAGTTTCCTTCTCTTTGAAGTCTTTCATACGAAAAAAGAATAAAAAGAAAAATAAATAAAAATCAAAATCCAAAATACGGGTTCCTTCATTTTGAAGTATTTTTTCAAAAAAAAAAAAAATCCAAAAAAAATCAGAAACAAAAATTCAAAAAATACTCTTTTCCTCTTTAGATGTCTTTCTTTTGTAATGCCCATAAAAATTTTGAAAAAATTAAAGTCCAAAAATATTTTCGCTTCTCTTTAGAAGTACTTTTGTAAATAAATAAAAATACCCAAAAATCCAAAACATTTTCTTAAAAGTCCCTCTTTCGAAAATTAGGAGACAACTTCCAAAATCCAAAAATATTTTCTTTATTCTTCAGAAAAAGAGAAAACAAATGAAAATTCAAACAAAAATATTTTCTTTTTACTTTTAAAATTTCCCAAAGTTCAAATCAAAAGCAAATGAATTTTTAGAAGTCTTTCTTTCAAAAACAAAACAAAAATCAAACCCAAAAAAAGAAAATTCCTTTCTTCTTTTAAAGCATTTTTTTAGAAAATTCCAAAAGAAAAAAAAAATCAAAAAACAAATATGTTTTCTTTTGCTTAAAGCTTTCATGGTCTAAGTCTTTATAAAAGTAAAAAATAAGATTTAGCTTATTTATTCCATTCTTAATCTTCCTGAACTACGCAAGATCTGATTCATGCGGGGTCATGATACGTAGGCAATCCCTATCGGATTCGATCATAGTTATAAATAAGTTGAGTGAAAAAATAAATTGAAAAAAAAAGAGAGTGAAAAAGAGTGAAAAGAGAGCAACAAAAAAAAAACAAAAAAAAGGAAAAAGGAAAAAAAAGAGTGCCAAAAATAAAAGAGCGGCAAAAACAAAATGGAAAATCAAGAGTGATTAGAGAGAAACAATGATGAAGAAAAGAGGTCCATACTGAAAAGTTAGTTAAGGCCGGGATGAAACATGCAACCGTTCAGACACACGGTAGGAGCGTCTAACTGTTAGGTGCATTGCATCCCAACGTGCGATTTCCTAAATGTTAAATGTTTCAAAACTAACAAGGTTGTTGGATGTGCAAAAAGCCAGGTTTTGGTGGTTGGTTTTGATGGTAGTCTAGCCTCCCCTCCTTCACAAAATCCCAAGGCACAGATGGCCTCCACAAACAATCTATCAATCGTCAATCCTGAGGATAGCCCGTCATCGACTATTCTGCAGCTAGAATCAGCAGCTGCTGAAGAGAATAAGATGTTGCGTCTCCGCATAATGAAAATGTGGGACGCCTGGTCTAATGGTAGGGAACCGCCAAATGCAATCCTTGGGTTCCCTGAGTTGATCCCCAGGTCAAGTGAGGTTACTAATGCCCATGTGCCCAACCTGCTCATCCCATGCGGGCACCCTCCAATGCCTTCTGTGGTTCGCCCCCAGGCACCGGCTTCACGGGCACCGCCTCCAATGTTCACATTTCGGGGTTCACAGGTTCAGTCAGAAATAGCATATGTGACCCCATACTCTTTCACTCAACTTCCACAATGTGATCTCTCAGTGGAGCAAGAAAAGGTTGTTAAAAATCCCGAGCAAGAGGAAATGGCTTAGAAGATGAAGAGCTTAGAACAAAGCCTGGAAAACATGCAAGGTCTGAGTGGCCAAAAGAGTGTCTCATACTCTGATCTCTGTATGTTTCCCCCATGTCCACTTTCCAGCTGGCTTCAAGATGCCAAAATTTGAGAAGTACAACGGGTACGGAGACCCGGTCGCTCATCTGAAACGATACTGTAACCAGTTGAGGGGTGCTGGTGGAAGAGAGGAGCTGCTACTGGTTTATTTTTGGGGAAAGCCTCACCGGAATCACTTCTGAGTGGTATACGGATCAAGAAATTACTCATTGGCATGTGTGGGATGATATGGCTCGAGATTTTGTCCGTCAGTTCCAGTATAATGTGGAGATCGCTCCCGACAGAAACACTTTGTCCAATTTGAAAAAGGAAACCGCGGAAAGCTTTCGCGAATATGCTGTCAAATGGCGTGAGTAAGTGTGACGACCTGACCCGTCGTCTCATGTATTTCCGTCCTGTTTTCCCCGTTATACGCTTATTCATGTTCCAATATGTGTACTTGGTGAATTTGAGTCAATTCGGATCGAGTTTGGTAGGAAATGGGACAATTAGTCTCTTTAATGAAAAATTAGTTTGAAAAAGTCAACCGGACGTTGACTTGTGAGTTAGAGGGCTCGGAATTGAATTCCGATGATTCGGTTAGTTTCGGGGGATGATTTAAGGCTTAGGAGCGCAATCAGAATTAATTTTGGAGGTCCGGTGAAGAAATTAGCCTATTTTGGCGAAGTTAGTATTTTGGCGATTTCCGGTTGATAGGTGAGATTTTGATCCGGGAGTCGGAATGGAATTCCGACAGTTCCAGTAGCGTCGTTAGGTGATTTTGGACTTGTGTGCAAAATTTCAGTTGATTCGGAGGTGAGTTTTAGTTTAACTTAAGCTTTGATTTGATGAAACTTGACGATTTTGATGTTAACGATGATGTTTTTATGGTTCGAGCAAGTTTGAATAAGGTAATAGAACATATCTGTGCCTTTGGTTGAGGTCCCGAGGGCCTCGGGATGATTTCGGATGGCTAACGGGGATTTTTGAGTTGAAAAAATGCAGCAGAAATTGCAGAGGAAATTTGCTCTTCGCGATCGCGAGCCCGGGGCTGCGATCGCATAGAAGGAATTGGAGGGGGCTCAGAGTTGCTCTATGCGATCGTGTGAGGATGTCCGCGATCGCGTAGGGTCGTTTGGCAGTGCTCTGCGATCGCGTGGGCTTACCTGCGATCGCGTAAGAGGATTTCAGGGGGGCTGGAATTTTGTTCTCCGCGATCGCGTGAATTGGGACGCGATCGCGTATAAGGCGCTACAGTGGTCCGGACAGAATGTTAAAAACATTTCAGTCCGCGACCCAAGCTCATTTCCACCATTTTTGAGCGAGCTTGGGAGCTTTTCTCGAGGGTTTTGAAGAGTTTTGACTGGGAATCGATTGGAGGTAGGTTTTATGAGTTAAATACATGATTTTATTGAAGAATCATCCTTGAAATTCATGAAAACATAGCAAAATTGTAAGAAATTAGGGCTTGAGATTGAAACTCTAAAATGGTGATTTGAGGGGTCAAATGAACTCCGATTTTTGTGAATTTGGTATGTATAGACTCGTGGCGAGATAAGGGTCGTATTGATGTAAAAATTTATGGATTTCGAGACGTGGGCCCGGGGCTCGGGTTTTGCCAATTTCGTGATTTTCGACATTTTTCGAGTCTTTTCGATTGGGTTATATTCCCTTAGCCTATTGTAATGTATTCGTTGTGGTTTTGGCCAGATTCGACGCTCGAGGAGGTCGATAAGAGAGGAAAGGGCATCGCGGTGTAGTATTTGGCAGGCTAGAGGTGAGTAATAGATGTAAATGCTGTTCTGAGGGTTTGAAACCCCGGACTTTCACATCGTAATGCTATATTGAGGCGTGACACGCACTCTATGACGAGTGCGGGGTCGGATACTATTGGGGATTGTGACTTGGTCCATCCCGTGTGATGTTTATACTATACTGGTGATTGATACACATACGTTATTGATATTACTGGGCTTGAGGCCATGTTTGGGGCCTTGTGCCGACTTGTAAAATCCTTCGAGGATTGATATTACTGCTTAGCATGATTTGCATATCATTTAGTTTCAGTCCAAGGTTTTAAATACTGCTTTGCAAACTCAGCCATAATTCTAAGTGTTGAAAACTTAAATGACATTATAAATGTATTTCGGGCTGGGAACTTCTGTTTGAAAATGCCCAATGGGCTTATTATATTATTTTCTGGACTGATTATAAAGTGACTTGAAATAGTGGTAACAATGACACTGTAATATATACTTGGAACACTGGTAACAATGGCACTGTATGATATAAATTGGTCAGGTAACAATGGCTGACCGGTCAGGTAACAATGACTGACCAAGATATTGCGCTTGGGCTGTAGGAGCCCCTCCGGAGTCTGTACACACCCCCAGTGAGCGCCGTCGACGATAAATAATATGGATGGCTCGGGCTGCACGCCGCAGTGGGTACTGGAATGTACCATTATATGCATTGCATTGCATTCATGCATTTGTATTTATACTGTTGTTTAGCTGCTCAGTTCCATATGTTGCTGTATATTTGGATTTTAGCTTACTTTGTGTATTTACTGGATTTTCTTATCTTCGGACTGTAATTACTTTTATTACTCACTGGGTCGGAGTACTCACTTTACTCCCTGCACCTTGTGTGCAGATCCAGGGCAGTCTCAGGCTTAGTAGATCCAGTTGATCAGTAGATCCAGCTTCTGGGAGTATCAAGGTAGCTGCACGGCGTTCGCAACCATTGATCTTCTCATTCCTATCCTATCTTTTTTTTTATTTCCGCATCATCAGACTTTGGATATACTATGTATTAGGATGATAATCTGTATTCTAGAGGCTCAGATTCGTGACACCGGGTCCTAGTGAGATTATATGGTGTATTTTATTAAATTCTTCAGTACTTTGATCTTGACTTAATTGATATCTCTTTCCGCTATTTTTGATAAATTAGGTTAAGTGTTGAATGATGGTCGGGCTTGCCTAGTAGTGTGCTGGGCGCCACACGACCGAGATTTGGATCGTGACAGCAAGATGCCAGGGTAAAGCCTCCAATGGATGAAACTGAAATGGTCATGGTCTTTTTGCAGGCCCAAGAGGCTGACTACTTCCAGAACATGATGTCTGTTGTGGGTAAGCCGTTTGCTGAGGCTATCAAAATCGGGGAAATGGTTGAAAACAGTCTGAAAACGGGCCGAATCTTGAGTCATGATGCTTTTAAAGCCACATCACCAGATGTTCAAAATGGTTCGGAGGGTTCGATGAATAGAAGTGAGATTAAAGAGGGAGTCATGACAATGTCAAGCTCGAAGGGGGCCCGCGGGTCATTCAGCCAATCGTATGTGCCTCCTATCGTCCCACCACACTATTATCCTTTTTCAGTTGCTGCTTATGCTGTGGCACCTCCTCCCTATGCGGTGATGAATGATCAACCTTACCCGCTGCCACAACATTATCCACAAAACCGAGCTCCACTTCCCAGAAATGCCCATCCTTACCAAGCTCCATATAATCCTCAACCAACTGTTCCCCAATACAATCCTCGCCCAAGAGAGTCTTTCAGAAAGAATCAGTTCACCCCTATTGGTGAATCATATTCAAGCTTGTTCCAAAAGCTAATCATGATAGATCTATTACAGCCAATTGCCCCGAACCGACCGAATCCCGAGTCCCCCTCGCACCGAGCTGATGCTATATGTGAATACCACTCTGGAGCAGTGGGACATAGTACAGAGGACTGTTGGACCCTCAAAAGGGCAGTTAAAGATTTGATCGAAGCTGAAAGAATTATTTTTCAGGATGAAGAAGCTCCTGATGTGATGAACAATCTGTTGCCTGCCCGCAACATCGGGTCAATAGTCGGAATGATCTGTGAAGCTGAGGAATTTGATCCGGCACTGAAGGCTATTGCAGCCATTGCCGAGACAGGAGAAAAGCCAAAAAAAGGTTGCCACGCCTAAAAGTTCCCCATCAGACGGGAGTCTTGGTAGCCAGTCTTGCTATCCTTTCTGCGTCCGGATTATCTCAGGGTGTGATCCGGATGTTTTACTTTATTGTTTTACTTTCCGATGTAAACCCTTCTATCTTCAAAAATTGAAAAAAAGAGAGAAAAAAAATCAATCAAAAATCAAAAATCAAAAATCAAAAATCAAAAATCAAATGAAATTAATATTTCATTTTCCAGGAATATCTCTTTTCTTAATCTTGTCAATTTTCTCATTCTCTTTTAGTTCTGTTAAATGTAGATTTCAATAACATGACATGCTTGCGGACTTCATGCCCGGATCTTAAAACGCTGTCAGACCTCGAAATAATGAATCAAGAATTGGGTCGCAATGAAGATTAACTTAAGGAAATAAAACAAAGAGTTGGAACAACTGAAGGATAATTGGTTCCCGAAATTGGAAAGGTCCATACATTACAACAAGAGTACTGCCAAAAGAGTGTGTTGTACTTGGGACACATCGAAGGAAATATCCTTGAAACAACTGTCAATGCAAATGCAGTCAAAAGATACTATGTTGGATCCTTTATATAATAAAAATTTTCTCCGGTTGGGATGAAGAAGGCTTTTATTCTCGCTACCCAAATACTATCAACCATTTGCAAACCCTTTGAGCTGGTTACTCTTCTTTGGCTACCCCCTTTGGAACTTGAAAGTATTATTAAAAAATTGATTGAAAGAAAAAAAAAGATACAAAAATGGAAAAAGAGAAGAAAAAGAAAGATGCAGAAAAAAGAGAGGAAGAAAAGACCAAAAAAAAAAAAAGAAAAAAAAGAAAAAAAAGAAAATGAAAAATGAAAAAAAGAGGAAATGGAAAAGAAAGAGAAAACAAAACAAAACAGAAAAACAAAAGAAAATCAAAAAACAATGTTCCCTGAACTACGTTCGACTTGATTCCGAAAGGATACGTAGGCAGCCTCTCTCTGGGGTTCAGTCACACCAAAATAAAAATCCAAATTCCCCCAAAAGTGAAACTGGGGAAGAAGTTATAATGGTCTGGCGATGGGTTCGCCTGAAAGGTTCCAAAGTTGTAACTCAATCCAAATCCTTTTTACCCCAAAACCTTGTTCAAGTCCTTCCGATCAATCGGTGAGAATGTTTAAGGATCAGAGAATACAACTACTTGGATCCGATGCAATCCAAGTTGAAAAATAAAATAAAATGAGAGAGTCTTATTGGTGAAACCCACACGGGCACCATGAGGCGATGGTAAGCAGAGAAATGAAAAATGAGAGTCTTGTTAGTAAAACTCGTAAAGAGCACTATAAGGCGAGAAGAGAAATGAGAGAGATCAACTCGTGAAAACCCGCAAAGGGCGCCCTTGATCGAAAAGAGGATCCTCACAACCACCGGCACCGACAGAGTCCTGGCAAGGTTTCTCGATTTTGAGGCAAAATATTGTGATGAATTTCTGAGAGTCGGACGGTTTACACAGATCAGGCATCCAGTCCAAAAGGCATGTCATGTTCATTGAAGTCCGCATGTACTCCAGATAAGTCCTTCTTCTTTCTCCGAAAGGGACACTTTTCCTTAAATTCATTTTCTTGTCCTTTGTTTACTTCTCTTGAATCCCTTTCGGTCTAACTCTGTTTCGAAACTAATACAAAGAAAAGGTGGCAAGATTGGTTTTACAGGGTTCTGTCTAATAAAAACCAAGTCCAAAGAAAAGTGCCCAGCCTCAGCAGGTGCGTCAAGTCGATCCCGACTGGCCATGATGGCCCATTCTCCAAAATCAGAATTACTGAAAATGAAAAGGAATCCAAAGTCAAAAGCCTATAGAGGCAGAATAAGGTGAAAGGGTTGAAAGCCCCATACGATTGAACCGTCATCTGGAAGGTTTGGAAAGTTGAGTTCCTCGGTCTTAGGAGAGAGATCAATCTTCATAAAAGCCAGCAAACAGCAGAGGTTATCACCAAAAGAGTTGGGCCGAGATCAAGTGATCAAAAAACAATCAAGGCCACAAAACCAACCATCGTTTCAAACTAACAATTGTTCTTTGTTTGAAAAATTGAAACAGGTACATTCTAAAGCAACCATGCAAAAAGCAGGTGCAACCAAAAGGAAATGCGCAAGGGTTAGGAATAGCTCTGCAGCAAGAATCAAATCCAAAAGGGAAGTCTCCTTCAAATTCTTTCCTGCATTTTACTCATTTTCTTAAATTAAAAAAAAAGATTGATGAAAAAAAAATTTGTAAATCATGGTAGCATAGGGCCTCCAATCTCTAGCTGCATCCTTTTCAACATAGGGTCCCATTCCCTAGTCGCTGCCAGCATAACCTGGTAGTCTTTTCCATTACAGGGTTCCACTCCCTAGTTGATCCCTGGCATAACCCGCGGATCCTCCTTGGCATAACCCAAGGACCTTTTTCTTTTATCACGGCATAACCCGTGGACCTCCTTGGCATAATCCAAGGACCTTTTTCTTTTATCCCGGCATAACCCGCGGATCCACCTTGGCATAACCCAAAGAGATTTTTCTTTCCAAATCCCGGCATAACCTGAGGATCTCCCTGGCATAACCCAAGGAGCTTTTTCTTTCCAAATCCCGGCATAACCCGTGGATCTCCCTGGCATAACCCAAGGAGCTTTTTCTTTCCAAATCCCGGCATAACCCGTGGATCTCCCTGGCATAACCCAAGGAGCTTTTTCTTTCTAAATCCCGGCATAACCCGAGGATCTCTCTGGCATAACAAAGGAGCTTTTTCTTTCCAAATCCCGGCATAACCCGTGGATCTCCCAGGCATAACCCAAGGAGCTTTTTCTTTTCAAATCCCGGCATAACCCGTGGATCACCCAAGGAGCTTTTTCTTTCCAAATCCCGGCATAACCCGAGGACCTCCCTGGCATAACCCAAGGAGCTTTTTCTTTCCAAATCCCGGCATAACCCGAGGATCTCCCTGGCATAACCCAAGGAGCTTTTTCTTTCCAAATCCCGGCATAACCCGTGGATCTCCCTGGCATAACCCAAGGAGCTTTTTCTTTCCAAATCCCGGCATAACCCGAGGATCTCCCTGGCATAACCCAAGGAGCTTTTTCTTTCCAAATCCCGGCATAACCCGTGGATCTCCCTGGCATAACCCAAGGAGCTTTTTCTTTCCAAATCCCGGCATAACCCGAGGATCTCCCTGGCATAACCCAAGGAGTTTTTTCTTTCCATCCCGGCATAACCAAAGGACCTTTTTTCCGGTATAACCCAGTCATTTCCCAGTATAACTTGGCTTCATTCCTAAGGATACACAATCCTGACTTGTTCGCTTAGATATGTGTCACAACTAACTCACGAAATTTTTCTAGTGAAAACTGGGGCAGAAAAATTTCGTCCGTTTGTTTGTTTTGGTGTCAGAGCAGGTTTGACCTTGGGTCACAGGATTCGAGATGACCAAAAAATGATTCTCAGTCCAAAATAAAGAAAAGAAGAAAAAGAACAAAAAAGAAGTGAACTCAAAGTGCTGAAGTGGAGAAAGATGCGGACTGTTCAAGATATGACTGAAGTCACAAGCTTCGCATGTCCCGCCTTGATCCGAAAAGCCGAAGAAGAAAGAACCAGCACCTGCAGCTAACAAGCATCAATATTCAGATCAGAGTTCGCATGAGGAACCAACCAAGACTCAAGATCAAGCTTCAGAAGACTCGTAGATGGGAATCTTGTAACTCGTAGCTGATAGGCTTAGTTAGTCTTTTTTATTTTTGATTTTGATGTAATAACGGGACCGCAGACCGGAATCTCGACGGAACCTCGCTCGGCTCTCAACCTCGGTACTCCATCACCTCACTCACTTCCAGAACTACACTGACCTGATTCCTTTATAGCCAAGGATATGTAGGCAACCTCTGAAACAATGTTCAGTCAAACTTCTTCAAAATGCTTCCAAATAGAGTTTCAAACGGGCAAAAACTGCTTGTAGTTGCTCACTTTATCTTTGCCCGAAAAATCGTATTTTCGAGCAAAGAGGGGCAGCTGTGAGTATCTAATTTTTGACCATGTTTGAATTTATTCCCACTTTACCCATTTTCTCCACTCACTACCCACTTTCCCCACTCATGTTCCCCACTCTCCCCACTTTCCCACTCTCCCTAAAAATACTTCTTCCACCCACTCTTCATCATTCCCTCTAGATAAAATACACCCTATACACCTAAAAAACGATCTGCCCGCCGTTCCCATCTGCTACACTCCCAAAAATTCCTAATCATCTTTTTCATTTTGAGAGGACAAGAGCCGCCCACCACTACTCTCAAGTTCATCCAAGATTACTCTTTTGTTTTCAAAACTTTTAGGCCTCCTGTACCCTTGTCCACTCTACATGTAAATCTCACTCCAAATGCACTATCTTCACATAATGGTGAGATCATTTTTCTTAATCTTCCCCATTGCCGTAAAGCTTTAGCGCACTAATTAATAAAGCTATTGATGGTCACAAAAGCTAAAAGACTTCCATTCTTACGTTATTGAAAGATTTGTCAAATGGGTTGCTGAAACTCTATTGAAGCAACAAAAGCACACTCTAATTAAAAATCATTCGCTGTCAATTCCGAGTATCTGAGTCTCCGCGCTTCAGGCATTTTGATTGAGGTCGCGTCTGCGTGTCGAGTGTTCCGGTGTCGATTCGCATTTCAGGCCGTGGTCTGTTCGAGCATTTAGCCAAGGTCCATATCTTCTTTCTCCATAATGTTAATATTTTAATTATTTGTGAAGATTTGCTTTAAACATTCATGTTTGCTTTACATTTTCTTGTTATTTGGGTTTGATTATTCTTGTCCGGTGTGATTCCATATATTTGATATCTCAATGTCTTCTGTGACATTGCTGGACTGAGCATGTAGTTAGTTTGGGTTTGAATTATTATTTGTTATCCGTATTATAATTTATAAAAAAAGAGAAGGAATGAAGAAGACGAATGAGTTGGGTTTCAATTATTATTTTGTTATCATTATTAGCTTGTTTTATTTTGTAAGCATTAATATATTGTATATACATACATGTATGTCTGGGCAGTAGGTGTGATACTTAGGTCATTTTGAATTTAATTAAAGAAAAGTCAAACTTTTGTATCAAATAGTAATAGATGCAAATGGTAAGCTCTTTTATTTCAATAAACCCATGTCCAAAAACTCTTAGCCATACCGCAATCTTAAATCTAGCTAAATATGAATATCCGTAGTTTGCTTTAAGTTGAGTGCAACCTTGGAATAATTTGAGGCGTGCCATGCCAAATAAAATCCCTAAGCTCATGGCCCTAACAAAACTAGCTACCTTCTTTTTATAGAAAATTTTGAGGTGTGCCATTTTCATTACATGGCCCTCATGTAACTAATTTTAACTCTCTAGAAATCGAGGTGTGCCATTAGTTGAATTTTCCATGGCCCTCGCAAAGTTGAAAGTGCGTAGATGCTTTAGGCGCGCTATTTAAATTAATTTTCTTAAACTCGGGTGTGCATTTCATGTGATCCAAATCCAAATCCTAAAACGTTGAATAAAATGTGTTTCGGATTGCGGGTGCATTTCATGTGACGCAATCCAAAGACATGTTTTAAATGACGTTCAATTTCCTTTAAAATTAATTAAAAGCGGTAAATAATTAAAATTGCGTCATAGGTTGAAACATGCATTAAAATCAGATATTTAGCCATTATAATAGTTTAAGCGACCGTGCTAGAACCACGGGATCCGGGGGTGCCTAACACCTTCCCTCGGGTCAACAGAATTCCTTACCTAGAATTTCTAGTTCGCAGACTTCACTTGGAAAGTCGAATATTTTCCTCGGATTGGGATTCAAGATAAACCGGTGACTTGGGACACCAAAAGCCAAACCTTTCCCAAGTGGCGACTCTAAATAAATAAATAATCCCGATCCGAATAATGTCACTTAAAATGGAAAAACTTCCTTGTACATTATCCTTCGGGTTAGGTGTGTAAAAAGGAGGTGTGACACACATGATATTCAATCTTCTTCTTCTTCTCTTATCTCTCGTACTTCTCCGTTTCAAATTGGCAGAATAGCCTAATACATACTTTTACTTGCATCGTTTTGGTATCCCGGCCAAGGTATTTCAAATATTTTCATTCGGACATCTTAACTTGTCAAAATTGATCTTTTAAATACCTCTGACTGTTGACCGAGCTTATGTGACATTTATAAAGTTGAGATGGACAAAGAGTGTAGGATACACGTACATTGAGAGCGTGGATGGGCGATTTTGATTTAGAAAAAACTAAAAACCCAAAAATTAAACAAAAAATAAAAGAAAATGACAAAACAAGGACCTTTCAACCCTGTCACATCCTCTCTCCTTCTTTCATCCACCATTGCCGCTTCCCTTCTCCATTACCTCTGCCATCACTGTCTCGTCCTTCTCTTCCACCACCACCAGAATCTCATCCATCCATAAATCATTGTCAAATGAGATGATGAATTTTTACTGTTTGGGAGATTGGGTTAAGCAAAGTTAAACACATGAAAACTCATTTGAAGTTAAACCTTGAATCTGGAAATTTGAATTTCGTTGGAGTGTATGAGTTCGAGATCTGGAGTACTATTAAATCATTGGGCTAAAATTGTGATTATATTTTTATTTGGGTCGTTGGACTCAAGTTGGGTGCTGATGAAATTAGCAGGAAAGCTTAAGATAGTAATAGTTTAACTTCCAACCGAAAAATCATTAACACTTGAGAATCCTTCTCTGACCACCGAACCTCTTCTCCGGCATCTAACGCCTTCAGTCATGGAAAAGGACCACCAAACTTCTTCTCCCACTTTTCGATCTGAAAAAAATAATAATTTTACCTGGGTTTATTCTCTTTATTCATTTTGATTTTATTTCCATAATATAAAAAGTGAATAATTGGAAGGGGAGAGGAGGAAGAACATGAAGAGAGAGAAGCGAGATGGGCAGGAGGAAGAAGGTGAGGGGGGAGAGAGAAATCAACGACGGAGGAGATTAGGGGATTAATATTTGAATATTATTTTCATCTTTATCTTTTTTCTGATTTTAATTATTTTTAACCTATCGTGTGACATGGCATCTACACATTGTTATTTTTTGACGTGGCAGCCAATGTGGAGGAGATTGTATTACATACACTGGAAGCCTCCTGTCATAAGCGTTTATTATACACAGTTTGAAGGAGTGTAAGTGTTCAATTGACAAATTGTTAAGTTTGAGGACCGGCATGACAAAGTGGCACAAGTATATGTGCCATTTAGGCCATTCTGCCTTTCAAATTTAGTTAATCTATTCGACTAGGCATAAAATTTAAGGGAAAAAATAAACTTATATAATTTCTGATTCTTATATAATAGTAGCATTTGTAAGGTAAGACTTTTGAAACTTATGTTTTAAAACGTATCATTATATTTATGAAACAAAAAAACTTCTCATTAAGAATAAAATAATAAATTTAAGTCAGATTGTTTTTAACTTTGATAAAAGGTCATTATTTTTAAATGGTCTAAAAAGCAAAAAAAGTTCATATAGATTTAAAATGGATAGGGTATTCTCTAATTTTCGTTTTTTATCTCAGATTCTTCTCCTTTTTGCACCTTCGTTCAGTTATCGCATGAGACTTATTTATTATAGTCATACTTGTCACACCTCCTTTTTCCTACACCCGCAAGGGTATAAAGGAAGTTTTTCCAATTAAAGGACAATCGAAACGGGATTATTATTAAAAGATTCAGAGTTGCCACTTGGGAGATTTATGGTGTCCCAAGTCACCGGTTTAAAATCTCGAATCGAGGAAATGAATGACTCTGTTTAACAGTCCGCGAACTAGAAATCCGGGTAAGAAATTCTGTTAACCCGGGAGAAGGTGTTAGGCATTCCCAGGTTCCGTGGTTCTAGCACGGTCGCTCAACTGTTATATTCGGCTTAATTATCTGATTTTAGAACATTTTGAACCTATGTGCAAATTTTAACTTTTAACCGCTTTTATTCATTTTATTTAAAAGAAGATTGAACGTCGTTTAAAACATGTCTTTGGATCGCGCCACATGAAATGCACCCGCAATCCAGAACACATTCTACTCAACGTTTTAAGATTTTGATTTGGGTCACATGAAATGCACACCCGAGTTTAGGAAGGTAATATTATTAAATAACACGCCTAAAGCAAATACGCGTTGAAGTTTGCGAGGGCCATGGAAGTTCGATAAACGGCACGCCTCGAATTCTAAGATTAAAAGAAGTAAACAAACGAGGGCCAGGCATTTGAAATTTTATTTGGCTTGGCTAGCCTCAATTTATTTTAAAGGATGTCCTAACTAAAATTCAGAGAGTCATGAACTATTATTGTCTATTATGGTTTAATTCCTATTCTAACTAAGGGACTTAAATAATTAACACTAGCCATAACTAAAGTTCTAATTAATTAGCTAAAGGACTATTAATCATATGAGCAAATAAAGAGACAATTAATTTTAAGAAAAGGTCAACAGTTGAAAATCAAATTGGGCTGGACATGAGGCACAACAGCCTGTTGTGGCTAATAGGACCAGTCCGTTTCCACTCACATGGCTTCGTGGTCCAAAGCCCATGGGATGGCCCAAAACGTTGAGAGCTAAATCTGAATCGACTCAAGTTCGAGTCACAATTCACAAGCATAGTATATGAAATAAAAAATATTGATACAATCCCTTGAGAGAACGAGTGCAAAGCAGACCACTGAACTTTCCAGTTTTTGATTTTTAAAATCAGTTCGATTCACAGTTGTTTTTTAGCACTCAAGAACCTAGGTGGAAATCAATACCAAACTAGCACGTTATTGCAATTATTAAACCAAGATCCAAATCTCTGTGCATAAGCTAATTTGAATCATGTGATATACAAAACCAATTTTTTACCCAAACTTAAAACGTTGATGAATGCTCAGGCCTAAAATAAAAGATCCATACTCGAGTTTAAATTTATGCTGAACACATACTGATGCACTAATTAATGAGGTGTTGTGGAGACTAAATAAACAGGCCTGCTTCTGAACCTCCATTTCCATGTCAAAACAAACAATTCAACTCTATCCTAATCCTAATCTAACACAGTCTCACGATACTTATTTATATATTAAAACAAAAAAAACCGCTGAAGCACTTAACTAGATGATCATATTGATAACTTGACTTTAAAACAAACTCCTTTCAACAGTACAAACATATGAGTTGGCTTACATACTGATCACCTAATGGAGTGATTATTCAATCTTAAGGACACATACAACTTGCAACAGTGCCAAGCATTCAATATGATCTTTCATGCACATTTGAAACCCCACAATGAACTATCAAACCAATACTACTGCAACAGTCCATATTCAGAGTAACCAAAACAAAATATAAGAGAATTAAACTAAGCTAAACAATTTTGAAAGTGCATAATAGTTGAACAGACTACTACATTAATACAAATCTCTATTCAAATGAATCAATCTTCATATTCATCCATTTTCATACATTGGAAAGTGAGATGAGTACCTGAAATTAAAGGAACAAGTAAATAAAGAAGGATCAGCCGTTTGTATTTCAGCAGAGATTGACAACAGCAATAGAACAACCCAGATTCAGTGATGAAACCACAGAATTAGTTCCAAATCCAATGGAACAGTAAATTCACAATTCAAAACCCAAAAAATGCAATTCAACCAAGCTGAAACCAATTTCAAACACCTAGCCAACTCGATAAACACCAAGATCTGTCCTCACTAACTAAACCTCAAACCATTTCAAAGACCAAACAAAGAAAGAAACAAAAATTGATTCAGAGAGCGAAAACTTTCAAAGTATAGAGCCAAGTCTCAATGGAACAGTAGCAGCCTTTCTTTTTCTGTATTTTCTCCTCTTAAGAATCTGCCTTCTCAGGCAAGAAAGAATGCCTTTATAGGCAAGCAAATAAGGCAGCCCTCAGAATTAGTTTTTTCCCTTTTACCCCTTTTGAATTCTTGTTTTAGCTAGAGATCCCTCATTTACTGACTTGTTGGTCAAGTTTAATAACTACAAATATGAAATTTCACTAAGACCCCTCACTAGAAGCTTCCTATTCTGTTACCACAAAGATTCTCCCAGTCAAGTACCTAAACTACCCTCAAATGTCCCTAAAATTACCCTTAAACCCAACTGGGTCAACTGACCAACTGATGGTCTACAGACCAAATTTAATCCCCACCCATACCCCTTTGAAGGCTTTTGAATTTCAGAAGCCAACTTAGAATCAATGAAGGATTCCTACTTTAAGAACTAGCCCACAAATCCCCAAAAGAAAATCCCCAGAAACCACTTAAAATGCAATCAAATTGAAAAGAAGCTAAGCGGCTATCAGAATTTAAACTCATTTATATGCTCAGTTAAATAAGTGACTAAATAGACAAAATTTTAACAATTTAGGCTCAGTTAATTAAGTGACTAACTAGGCAAAAATTTTAACAATTTAGGCTCAGCTTATTAAGTGACTAACCAGACAGAATTTATCAATTTATAGACAATCAAAACCTAAATAATTTCAACAAGGCTGGAAAACATACTTAGAAAGACAAAGGAAATAGCGAGGATTAAAACGGGTCACCCTCGAATTGGGCCAAAGCTCTGATTATTTCAAAATAACACAAAAAAGATGGGAAGAAGAGAGGAAGACTAATTTGAATGAGACCAAAAAGCACCAATGTCATGACCCTACTTCACCAATTGTGAACACGTCATGACGGCACCTAGTCTTCACGACTAGGTAAGCCTAACACATTGCGGAATTAAAAACCTTTACGAAAGTAATGATTTAAAAGCTAAATAACATGAGGAAATGTATATAGTTGCCGCCTGGCACATACACTTTAACACTACAATTCTGAAACAATCCCAAAACCTGGAATCTCACGGGCAACACAGGCTAAAAGAGTATCATAATATGCTCTACACCAGAGTATCTAAAACAACATGAAAAGAAGGGAAAGGGGGCTATCTGCTACAGCTGGAATGGAATAGAGACTTCGGGTCTGCGGACATAGTAGATATACCTCAAGTCTACACTAATGCTCTCCACTGCGAGGATGATACGCTTGGGAGGAAGTACCTGGGTCTGCACATGAAAAACATGCGCAGAAGAGGCGTGAGTACACCACAACGGTACTCAGTAAGTGCCAAGCCTAACCTCGGTAGGGTAGTGACAAGGAAGGTCGAGACCCTACTGAGATAAAACATACTAATCAATATGATAAGGAAAAGACGACATGAATATAATCTACAGCGAGAATCTAGCAAGATAATAAGTAAAAACAGTAACAGAGAACCAACACAATCAATAAATAGGGGTACAAACCACAACCGGATATTTTTCATCGGGGATCTCCTGGTATCCTCATCATATACACGAGGGATCTCCTAGTATCCCGAGGATCTCCTGGTATCCTCCATTTTATACACGAGGGATCTCCTGGTATCCTCCATTTTATACACAAGAGATCTCCTAGTATCCCGAGGATCTCCTGGTATCCTCCATTTATAATCATATGTGTGCCAGGGATCTCTTGGTATCCTGCATTCTCAGTCTTAGAACATAACACGTACAGGGGGAGCTCCCGGGATGCCGTCCCGTAGTCCCAAATTGTAAACACACCACAACAATTCAAATATTGTATAATGCTAAGTAAGAACAATTAATAGAATTTCTAGTCTAGCATGCTTCACGGAGTATAAATAATACAGTTTAGACAAGCAAGCAAGTAAGTCAACTAAACATGCTTTTCTTAAGCTAACACAGGTTAAATTGCATTTAGAATAGGCAAATAAGTAAGAAAACACAGTTTACCAGAGTAGTGACCCAACTCTTGAGACCTCTTGGCCTCTCTCTCCTCTCGCTCTCTGGCGTGCAAACCCTCGATCCTCCTAGCAATGCTCACTGCCTGCTGATAAGGAGTGTCCACCTCCAACTCTCGAGCCATGCTAGATCTGATGGGTGGAATAAGACCCTCAACAGACCGGCGAACCCTCTCGCGAACAGTAGCAACCAAAGCCGGTGCATGTCTGGCCAACCTGGTATAACGGATGACATACTCTGAAACGGTCATAGCACCCTAGCGCAAATGCTCAAACTCCCCGCGCCATGCATCCCTGAGGCTCTGGAGAACAAACTCTCTCTGAAACATATCTGAAAACCGTGCCCAGGTCAGAGAGGCTGCCTCGTCCGGACTGTCTAACTCAAAGGTGCGACACCAATCATAGGCGGCTCCCCAAAGCTGGAAGGCGGCGAAAGAAACCCCACTCAATCCAGTAATACCCATAGTGCGAAAAATACGATGACAGTCCTCCAGAAATCCCAAGGCATCATCTGTAGCTAATCCGCTGAAAATCGGAGGGTCATACTTCTTGAACCTCTCCAGTCTCCGCTGCTCATCCTCAGAAGCAGGTGCCCCATCCTCGGGCTGAACTGGTGCTGCAGGCTGGACAGGGATGATCACCGGGACCTGCTCAACCTGTACTCGTTGCTCAGGAGTGCGGGCGGCGGTAGTCTGTGCTCCTCCCCCGGCTTGGGATGTGGCTGCAGCAAGGGGAAGCAACCCTGCCTGCGACAGCGTGGTATACATGCTCATAAACTGTGCCAATGCCTCCTGAACGGCTGGAGTAGTAGTGGCTGTAGGCGTGTCAGGTGCCTGAGCCCCGACTGGATCTGCTGGCGGTACCTCAGCGGCAGCTCGCGCAGGTGCTCTAGCTGCACCACGTGCGCGTCCGCGGCCCCTTCCCCGGGGTGCGGGTGCCTAATCATCCTGAGTAGCGCGTGTCCTCACCATCTGTGAGAGAATAAAAAGACAAAAGTTTAGAATTGGTGTCAAAAAGATCGCACGACAAGGAAATCAAATGAAGTGAAGATTTTTTTTCCTAAACAGTTACATAGCCCTCGTAGATAAGTACAAACGTCTCCTACCGATAAGCGAGACTCTAATAAACCGGCCCGTGTTCCGTGACTCCTATGAACCTAGAGCTCTGATACCAACTTGTCACGACCCTAGTTCACCAATTGTGAACACGTCATGACGGCACCTAGTCTTCACGACTAGGTAAGCCTAACACATTGCGGAATTAACAACCTTTACGAAAGTAATGATTTAAAAGCTAAATAACATGAGGAAATATATATAGTTACCGCCTGGCACATACACTTTAACACTACAATTCTGAAACAATCCCAAAACCCGGAATCTCACGGGCAACACAGGCTAAAAAAGTATCATAATATGCTTTACACCAGAGTATCTAAAACAACATGAAACGAAGGGAAAGGGGGCTATCTGCTACAACTGGAATGGAATACAGACTTCGGGTCTGCGGACGTAGCAGATATACCTCAAGTCTCGACTAATGCTCTCCATTGCGAGGATGATACGCCTGGGAGGAAGTACCTGGGTCTGCACATGAAAAACATGCGCAGAAGAGGCGTGAGTACACCACAACGGTACTCAGTCTTAGAGCATAACACGTATAGGGGGAGCTCCCGGGATGCCGTCCCGTAATCCCAAATTGTAAACACACCACAACAATTCAAATATTGTAAATGCTAAGTAAGAACAATTAATAGAATTTCTAGTCTAGCATGCTTCACGGAGTACAAATAATACAGTTTAGACAAGTAAGCAAGTAAGTCAACTAAACATGCTTTTCTTAAGCTAACACATGTTAAATTGCATTTAGAATAGGCAAATAAGTAAGAAAACACAGTTTAAATATTCCAAGTAAAACGGACTTTCAACAATTAGCTCAAGTACATGCTCGTCACCTCACGTACAAGGCATTTAAAACAACAAGCAATATATCCTAAGGGGAGAGGTCCCCCACACAAAGTTAGACAAGCCACTTACCTCGAACCGGTACCAAAATCAACTATGAACAACGCCTTTGCCACGAGTATCCGACTCTGAATGTCTCAAATCTATTCAATCCAATTACACAACGTAAATAACATCGCAAGTAACTAATTCCACTATTAAAATTAAAGCTAAGGCGCGAAAATAGGTAAAATGACCAAAATGCCCCTCAGGCCAATGGCTCGGAATTGAATAATTTTTACGTTTTCAGAAACCTCGTACTCTCACGAGTCTAACCATACAAAAATCTCCCAAATCGGAGGTCAAATGCCCCCTCAAAACCCCATAACTAGGTCTAAGAAGTTTTCCCCAATTTCATTCCAAAAATCCAAAATTAAAGGTTGAATTCGAGATTAGATTAGTGGGTTTTAGTCATAGAAGGGTAGAGAATCGTTACCCAGTGATTTCCTTTGAAAAACCTTCGAAATTGCTCCCCAATCCGAGCTCCAAATGTTGAGTTTTGGTAAAAATGGCTAACTCTCAGATTTTGAAATGTTTAATACTGCCCAGGTGTTTCTTCAGTGCGATCGCATGAAGAGAGAAGCGATCACGTAGAGTAAAAATGTGGAGGCCCAGAATTTGGCCTATGCGAACGCAGCCAGAGGCCTGCGATCGCAGAAGAGGAAAAAGTTAAGCTATGCGAACACGGACTGGGCTATGCGATCGCGTAGAAGGATTTGGCCCTGAGGCCCAGCTCCTAAGCTCTACTATGCGAACGCGGGAAGGGGGGTGCGAACGAGGAGAAGGGGGAAACAGAGCTATGCGATCGCGGCAAGATTCATGCGATCGCATTGAAGGAAATTGGCCCCCTCCTAAAATGCACTATGCGATCGCAGGGGGAAGGATGCGATCGCAGAGAAGGAAAGTTCTACAACATCACAGTAGAGAAATCTGCAACTCTTCAAGTCCCAAAAATGCTCCGTTGAGCATCCGAAACACACCCGAGGCCCTCGGGACCTCAACCAAACCTACGGACATATCCCATAACATCATCCAAACTTGTACCAATCCTTAAACCACATAAAACAACGCCGGAAACTCGAATTAATCAATTATTTGAACCTAAGAACTTCAAAACTCAACCAAACTCGCTTTCGATCAAAAACCTAACCAAACCACATCCGATTGACCTGAAATTTTGCACGCACGTCCCAAATGAAATAATGGTGCTACAACAACTTCCGGAATCCCTTTCCGACCCTCAAATCAAAAATTCACTATCGGACCGGAAACTTCAAAATTCCAACTTTCGGCATTTCTAGCCTAAATGAGCTACGGACCTCCAAAACATATTCGGGACACGCTCCCAACCCCGAAATCACCTAACGGAGCTAACGGAGCCATCAGATTTCCATTCCGAGTCCGTCTTCACACTGTTCCGATCACGGACCACTTTCCAACACTTAAGCTCTCATTTAGGGACTAAGTGCCCCAAAACACTCCGAATCCTAATACCGAACGTCCCGGCAACCCAAAATAGCAGAAATGAACTTAGGGGAAGCAATTAATGGGGAACGGGGCGTAAATTCTAAAACGACCGGGCGGGTCGTTACAACCAAATGAGATAAAAACTCACCAAAGAAACTCTGAAAGACGCTTGGTATTTTGACCCACACGAAACTGATGCTATTCGTTTTTCTCTGTCGAGTAAGAGCGAGGGGCATCAGATTTGTAGCGAATCAGCCTTCCTAGATCGATGCATGCCACCAGGTTCAACAACAACTGAGTTTAAAGTTTTCGGGCTTGAACTTAGATCTAAGATTTGAGGAGATTCGTGAGGATTCGAAGGAGGTGGAGTAGGTTTTTGGAATGAGGGGGAAAAGGAGGTTCAGGGGTTTTACTTTCGTGGTGATTGGGACCGGCGCCGTCACCTTGAGGCGGTGGAAATGGGGGCGGCGGGCTAGGGCTTTGGAGAGTCTCTAAGATAGAGTGAAGGAGACGATGGAGGGGGGGGGGGGGAAGGGTTCAGACACTAATGTGTCAGGTATACCCCCACTTCATAGCCGTTAGATCTAGGAAACCTCGACGGCCGAGATTTAACATTGACGGAACGAGGTCGTTTTTGGTCGTGGTCGAGATTGGACCGGGTATTGGGTAGATTGGGCCGGACTTGGGCGGGTAAAAGGGGGAAATTCAATTGGGCTTGGGGAATTCTAATTGATTTGGCCCAAAATCTGATTCTCTTTAACTCTTTTTCCTTTTTATTTTCTTTTCAAAACAAAAATCTTTTTCTTTTCAAAAATAAAAATAAAACCTAAATTAAATCTCAAAACTAGATTATCCTACCAAATTAATTAACTCCAAATAATAATTAACAACAAACTAATTAAATGCCAATTTAAAAGAAACTACCCAAACTCGAAGCTCAATAATTAAAAATGCAAGAAATGAGTTATTTTGTGATTTTTTCCATTTTTATAGAACATACTAATTTACTAATTAATCTAAAATGTAAGATTAAATCCTAAATGCAAATGCAATATACTTTTATAGTTTTATGAATTAAAATGCACAGAGAAAATGCAAACAATTAGCAAAAAATGCCACAAAAATCCACAAAATTGCAAATACTGAAAGAAATTATTTTGTTATGAATTTATGGGAGTAATTCATATAGGTCAAAAATCAAGTGCTCACAATACTTATTATTCTTTATTTTAAGTTCGACTAAGAAAATGAGAGAGGTATTGTTTTCATCAAGCGCAGCAGGAACTCTCCGCAGCCTAAGATGGTGTTTGGCTAAGCTTATAAGCTGGTCAAACTGGCTTATAAACACCTTTTAGCTTATTTACGAGTTTGAAAAATACCCAAAGTGCTTATATGACAAGTGCTTATGAGCTAAAATCAGCCATAAGTCATAAGTTGGTCACCCCCAACTTATGACTTTTCAGCTTATAAGCACTTTTAGTTTGACCAACACTTTTACTAATTTATCCTTAATAATATTTTCTAATTACAAAATACTTTTCCCAAAATAAATTTCTTGACTTTCTCTTCATTCCATATTTATTGTTAATTATTTTTTTTACAAATAATTTTTTTTAATTTATAATATTTTGAAAAAAAAATCAATGGTATTTTAGTCATTTTAATAAGTGAATAGCTTATCGGCACTTCTTTTATAAAACACATCAACTGCTTATTATCAGTTTCAGCACTTCTATCCAAACACGTAAATACTTATTTTAAAAATCAGTTTCAACACTTCAAGCTTATCATCCATTTAGAATCAGCTAATCCAAGCGGACTCTAAGTGGTCAAGTAATAGAACCCGGAGTCCAATGTAGTAGTTACGTTTAAGCTAAGGGTGTGTTTGGTATAACGAAAAATATTTTTCAAGAAAATATTTTCTTGGAAAATAAGTAGTAATCTTACTCATTTTTCGGTGTTTGGTATGCAAATTAAGGAAAATAACATCTCAAAATATTCATAAATAATTTAGATACAATAAACATGAAGCTATAAACTTTCGAACTAACTACCTTCCGAACCCACAAATTCTATAAACTTCCGAACTACTAAACTTTCGAACCCGTAAACTCTATAATTTCTAAACGCGCAAACTTCCAAAACACATAAACCTCCGAACTCATAACTTTGGAACTCGTAAAATTTCGTACATGTAAACTGAAAAATAAAAACAGAAAATTAAAATTACAAAAAAAATGTAAAAAAATAATATTTTTTT
>NC_031995.1:5020621-5028804 GCF_001879085.1 Nicotiana attenuata | reverse complement strand
TTTAGGTTTTTAGGGTACGGGGAGGGGGGGGGGGGGGTTGTAGAAAAAAATTACAGAAAATTGAAAATAGAAAAAAAAAATTGGGAATAGGGTGCGTGGTGACGGAAAAGAAAATAACTAAAATCTGAAGAAAAAAAATTGGAGAAGGGGGTGGGAGAAGGGGAAGGAGGTTGGGGTTAGATAAGAGGGTAGGTGGAGCTTTTGGAAAATATTTTCCTAACTTTTTCTAGAAAAGTAATTTTCCTCCAATTTCAGAAATACGTGAAATTTAGGAAAATAGTTTTCAAACTATTTTGCGCAATCAAATAGTAGAAAATGAAAAAATATTTCCGTCATACGAAGCACACACTAAATATGCTCAATTTTTCCTCCTTGGGGACTGCAAAGATTTGATATGGATCGACCTCTGAGCCAATCCACTCCATATTTTAGTACTTCTTCATCGTATGCTTGATATTTGTCGCTCAACAAAAAAATATCTGGAGCTGGAAAGCAGGCGCTAGTTTTTTATTTTTTTTAATGGAAAAAGGCTCAACAATACCCTTATGGTATTTGAAATTGCTCATCTGTAACCTCCATTTTGCAAACCAGCATATCAATCCCCTTGCCGCTAAATGCCAAGCCTATTACTACCCTTTAGCACTAACGGCTCTTTTAAAGACCAAATTTTTTTCTTAAAATTCCACAGCTTGACACGTGGCACATTAAACTACCCCTGTCACGACCCGAATTTCCCACCATCGGGAGTCGTGATGGCGCCTACTAGTAGGAGCTAGGCAAGCCAACTCTTACTTAAATTTCCATTCTTAGCAACACTTAATTTAAAACAATTAGCAATAATAATACGATTACTGGAATAAATAGATTTAGCGGAAGACTTAATAAATTCTACTAGATGCAATACTGAAATCCCAACATAAAACACTACCCAAGAACTGGTGTCACAATACTCACGAACTTCTAAGAATAATACACATAACCGTCTGAAAGAAATATAATACTGTTTGTCTCGAATATATGAGATAACAAACTGAAAAGTAAAGATAGAGGAGACGCCGGGTCCTGCGGACGCCTGCAAGGCTACCTCGGTGTCTCGATGATCAAATGCTAACACCCGCACTACTGCTGCTGCTGCTGCTGCTGTCCGAAACCTGTATCTGCGCAAAAAGAGCGCAGAGTGTAGAATCAGCACAACCGACCCCATGTGCTGGTAAGTGCCCGGCCTATCCCGGCGAAGTAGTGACAAGGCTAGGACCAGACACTCACATAAACCTGTACAGTCCAAAATATATATACAACAAAATCACATGAAACAACATTTAATATTTGGGGAGGGAAGTCATGCTCTGGAGTAGCAACAAAATATAATGACAGAAATAGAATAAAGGAATTTAACTCACTTTCAGATTTCAACTCATCTTGAGCAGGCGTGCAACCCGTTTTCATCATAATAAAATTTGTGGTAGACGTAGCACTCGATATCATTTCAATATATATAAGTGGTTGGCGTACCACACGATCCCAATTTATTAAGTATAAGTGGTCGGCGTACCACACGATCCCCATTTATTAATTGTAAGTGGTCGACGTACCACACGATCCCAATTTATCAGTTATAAGTGGTCGGCGTGCCACACGATCCCATTTCATGTATATAGTGGACGGCGTGCCACACGATCCCATTTCAATATATAAGTGGTCGGCGTGTCACACAATCCCATTTCACTTTTAACATAGTCCACAATATATATTATTGGCAAGAGAAAACAATAACTCGGTGCCAAGGCTCAATCAATTAATTCTTCCACGGAATCAAATAGCAATGTGAGATTATCAAGGGAATAATTATATCTCTTTTCTTTTATTCACTTCTTACTCGCTTATCATGTCATCGTTCGAGCCAACGCTCCAGGGAATTTACAATTTATAATTTTCTTCTCACACTTATCACATTATTTAGAAATCAACAAGTAGGTGTGGAAGAGTTACATCAATATCAAATAATCACGAGTAAAGACTCACGGTCATGCTAGACCCCCAACGTATAGATACTCGTCACCATGCCTATACGTCGGACTCCGCACATACAATTAGCAAATAGACTCAGCTCCTATTCCCTCAAGCTAGGATAGATCAAACACTTACCTCGAAGGTTTACAGCCAACTCAATCCTTAAGCAATGCCCTTTCCTTTCGAATTTGGCTCCAATTCAATTGTATCTATACAAAATTGATTCAATATCATCAATACTACTCAACAAAATAATCCAAATGGCTAAATATATTTTCTACAACATTCTGCCCGGAATAGTGAGAATCGACCCCGGGCCCACGTGGTGAAAACTCGAGGTTCGAACCATTTTCCGATAACCCATTCACTCACGAGTCCGAATATACAATTTGTTCTTAAGTTCGACCCCAAAACGAGGTCTAAATCACAAATTATTTGAAAACCCTAACTATACCCATTTCTCTAATTTTCTACCCATTTTCACATGTTTAGGCCTAGGAATTCGAATAATATTGATAGAAGATGAAGAAAACGAGTCAAGGATCACTTACCCAAGAAGTTTGATGAAGAATCGCCCAAGAATCGCCCAAAAATGCTGTTGGAGAAGAGAGAGTTTTGAGAATTGGGATAAAATCCCGTAAGTGTTCTGTTTTTGGGTCTTTAAAACCACTGGGCGAAACTGCTCTATGCGATCGCGGAGCAAGGGATGCGATCGCATAGAGTAAAAGAAAATTGGTCACTGCGATCGCATGGAAGGAGCTGCGATCGCGTAGAAGGGGCAGGCTGCCCTATGCGATCGCAAGCCTCACTGTGCGATCGCATAGAGGAAACAATGGGGCTGTTCAATTAAAGCTATGCGATCGCGGGTAAAGGGCTGCGATCGCATTGAAGGACTGGGCAGAGGTACGCGATCGCATTGAAATTATTGCGATCGCATAGAACAAACGGGGCAACTTGAAATTTACTCTATGCGATCGCGGAGGATCTTATGCGATCGCATAGAGCAATGTACCAGATACCAGCAAACAGCAAAAATACCAGATTTTCTAAGTCCAAAACACTCCGACACCTATCCGAAACTCACCCGAGCCCTCGGGGCTCCAAACCAAATATGCACACTGACTCAAAAACATCATACGAACTTGCTCGAGCGATCAAATCGCCAATATAACATCAAAATCAATGATTTGGGCCTTAAATCCAAGAATTCTTTCAATTTTCATAAACTTTCAAATTTTCCAATTTAAGGCCGAAACACGTCAAACGACGTCCGTTTTCAACCAAACTTTACAGGAAGCGCTTAACCAACATATATGACCTGTACCGGGCGTCGGAACCAAAATACGAGCCCGATTCCATTACTTTTTGATCAAATTTCATTTTCATTTTCTTTAAACATTTTCAGAAAACAATTTCACTGAAAAATTCATTTCTTAGGCCTGGGACCTCGGAATTCGATTCCGGGCATACGCCCAAGTCCCATATTTTTCTACGGACCTTCCGAGACCGTCAAATCACGGGTCCTGGTCCGTTTACCAAAAATGTTGACCAAAGTCAACTTTAACAATATTAATATCAAAATTCTTCAAATATTTCACATAATTCATATATTTCAACATAAAAAATTTTCGGCTTCGCGCTCGGGCTGCGCACGCAAATCGAGGCAACTAATAGTGAGGTTTTCAAGGTCTCAGAAGCTCGAAATGACTAATAAAACAAGTGATGACCCTTTTGGTCGTCACAATCCCCCCCCCCCCCTCCCAATTATTTTTTACCAGTCCCCCACCCTCTTATTTATCCACCCTCCCCAACCTTTTTTACAACACTCATTTCTTTAACTCGATCAAAATCATTCCATTTCACCCAATTTGTTATTCTAGCCTTCTAAAATCGGCAGCCAATCTTCTTCTATATGGTTGTTAAAATTTCGCTTCTTCTTCAATTCTAAGTGAACCCTAGAACAACAAATTATGTGAAATGGAATGATTTTGATCGAGTTAAAAAATAAGGGTTATGTTAAAAGGGTTGGGGAGGATGGATAAATAAGTGGGTGGGGGTGGGGGGGGGTGGTAAAAAATATTAAAGGGGGGTGTGGTTTAATGTGCCACGTGTCAAAGTGTGAAATTTTAAGGAAAAAAATTGGTCTTTAAAAGAGTTGTTATTTCTAAAGAGTAGTAACAGGCTGGGAATTTAACGGCAAGGGGACTGATATGCTGGTTTGCAAATGGAGGTTACAGATGAGCCATTTCGAATACCATACGGGTATTGTTTATCCTCAAAATCGGATAACAATTGAATTTGTAAGTGGATTAAATTGATACAAAGCGATAAATTAAATTACAATTGAAGTAAAGTATGATAAAGTAATTCGAACCACAGGAATTGAACTGTTACAACCTTGGAAGACGAGCCACACTCGAACATAATGTACTTCGATCAGTGTCAAGACATAGTTGAATAAGAGCTTTTAATAGAAAATAATAGTATATTGCTTCTGAATGATTGTTACAATGTGCTTTACAAGTAATTAGGCCCCATTTGTATAGTAGTGAAGTCCTATATTAGGTACAACTCTATAAAAAGTAAAGATCTCCCGATTTGGTGATTTATGGGTTGGTTATTGATACGTCCCAAGATTCTTGCCGTAATATCCGATCGGTCACAGGTATTTCGGCCTTCTGTTATTTTGGTCTTCTATCGACAATGTTTCCTCGAGCTTGATCGGGGTCAGGGTCAATTCCGAGATCACGAACTCATTGTTCTTGAGGATGGACATTCTGATCTCGGGTTCCGACCTGGTGGGACCGTGGGTCGATCTTCAATCCCTCATGTTCCGAGCACGATCTACCATGTCATAGACAATCCCGATTTCTACCGTATACAGATAGTTCCCTCGTTTCTTGGAGAGTAGACGATGAGAAACGATAAGAGCTCCCGATACTCACCTCGATACCCCGCGACAGAAACAACAAAATAAACGAAATGTCGCATCGGTCAAGTCTTAATGGCATTAAATGCTCGTCAGTTGTTGGTCAGCCACTCCTGGATGCGAACCGTCGTTTAAAAACTATAAATAGCCCCCTTTTCATTCATTCGAACTTTACATCCAAACCTTCTACCATTGTTTCTTAGAAATCTCTACTTTTTCTAGCGTTTGTATTCTGGTTTTTTGATATCTTTGTGAGAACCATCAAGTGTACTCTTTTAACTTCTTCTCTTTCCTCTTTTACCCCCCATTAAAAATAAAATGGCATAGACATAAATAATTATATCCCAAAAAGAAACTCCTTCTACATCGCGGACTGCTGCCGAGGAGACTGTTCCGCGTACTGGATTTGAGTAACCAGTAGTGAGACCCCCCTTGAGCATGTTCATACCAGGTGGGTGCTCGGTTGTCACTGATTTCAAGATTGAGAAACACCCTTTCGTACCTGGCCGATGTGAGAAGGTCTCGAGGTACGTGTGCTCGATGACTGAAGAAATCCTCCCCACGGGCAAAAAGAATTGCAACTGGGTCGAAAAGTACGTGGTGGTCCCCGGACCCGAGGAAGGTATCACCACCCATATTGAGGGATACTTAAGTGTTTACACTTATCCCTTTACGTTAGGCTCATTGGACCCGATTATCATCAATTTCTGTAAAAGATGAGGTATTCCTCGACCAAATTCACCCTTCATTCTGGAGGATCGTGATCCTCTTTCGGTTCTTCGTGAGCACGATCGATGGATGCTCGTTCAACGTTGACCACCTTATGCGCCTATACAATCCTCGACTCTTTGGGGGGTGCACTGATCAAGCTTGCATGTCGGACTAGTAAAGCCCCATTCTCGAGTATCGATGAAGATCCAGATCGAGGCTGGCTAGGCCGTTTTGTCCAAGTGAGGACCTCGGACCTGATCCCAGCATAATGCATGTCGTTCCCCGAGAAGTGGAACACAAAATATAAGTAAAATTTTGTTTTTCTAAAATTTTATTTTACTCTCTTTTCCATCTTTCTTATCGATGTTTGGTGGTGGTGCAGCTATTGCTCGTGTATCGAATGCAATCCCTCGACTCACGGAGTGGGTCGAGGACATTATGTCACAAAAACCATATTCTGAGCGCGCATGGCACAAACTTTCGAAGGGCCGGTGGGAGGCCCGTTCTCATGGTGAGATTTCCCTTCCTCAGTGAATAATACTTGGATCTTTTTTTGTCACCGAGTTCTTACTTGTTTTGTTTCCCATTGCAGGTCTTTCCAAGGATGTCGTAATGAGGCCTCCATCCGGCGACGTGGATTGACCCACCAAGTCCCCTGCCCCTCGACAGGGTGATGAAAAGAAGAGAAAGGGGGCTCCAAGTCTCCAAGCTCAGAGAAGAAGAAAATAAAAAGAAGGCTAGTGCGCAATCCTAAAGAAAATACAAGCGCTCGGGTGCTCTCACCCGGACACACTCCACTCGCTGAGGGACGAGTCAGAAGAAGAAGCCTCTAAACTGGTGGCCCACGTGTGGTCTCTATAACACCTCCTTTTTACTACACCCGAAAAGGGTGTAAGAGAGTTTTTTCCAATTTAAGTAACAATCGAATGGGATTATTTATTTAAGATTCAGAGTTGCCACTTGGGATAATTTATGGTGTCCCAAGTCACTGGTTTAAATCCTGAATCGAGGAAAAGATTGACTCTAATTACGGTCTGCGAACACAGATATCCGGGTAAGGAATTCTGTTAACCCGGGAGAAGGTGTTAGGCATTCCCGAGTTCCGTGGTTCTAGAACGGTCGCTTTGATCATACTTGGCTTATTAAAATTGTCTAATTACTTATTTTAGAACCCATGTGCATTTGCCTTTTACTTCTTTTAATTAAGAAAATTATCTTGAAACGGGTCACGCGTACGTGTACCCGTTTGTTTAGCGCGTCAAAAATCATGTCACGCGAACGTGTCCACAATTAATAATGCTTTATTATTATTAAGAAAATTTGGCCGAAGTTGCGTGAACGCATACTCCAATTTTGTTTTAGAAATTCTAGCCATGTCACGCGAACGTGTCCACAACCACGATAGTATATTAAACGTGCCTAAAGCAAACTACGAACATTTGTTTTTAAAAAAACGTATTCGTGTCACGCGAACGTGTACACAACTAATTAATATTATTTTATTATTATTAAGAATATCTAGCCAAAGTCACACGAACGTGTACCTTGATTCATACTTATATCCAATCAATTCATATACTTATATCCGATCAATGAATGTTCAATCACCACGTTTACCAATTACACAATATTTTCAGTATGGGAAAAGAACGCCTTGTCCAATAAGAATGTCTAAGATGATAAGCTTTTAGTACAATTTCTCAGAAACCACAAAATGAGCTAGATCAACAGAATGATGCTCATACACCATTAGAATTCGAGTATCAAACCACATTAACAAATAAGTAGAAGTTACATGATTGGTATGCATTCTTTCAATTGAACAATTAAAGACCAATTCCAATGGACATCTGCTCGGGATACTTTCAGTCAATTCTATGGAAATCAACACGTAGGAAATTTACAACTACAAGGAGCAAACAACACCATGGAAAGAGGTCTCGAACAGATTAAACTTGACATTAGAATATAATGAGATAGGAAAGAATTGAACCTCAGCAATTACAACAACTATATCGAAAAAAATCGAGCAGTGAATAATTCTCAAACAAAATATTCAACGAACCTCCGAAAAAGAGTAGCAGGACCTCGACCGGAAGCTCGAACAATGAGCGTCAACCACGACGAACTCGACCCAAATGAAACTCCATCGGTTTTAATGGAGGTCGCCGGAAAATGTAAATCGGGCTAGATCTGGAAGCCAGTTGGCTTAGCAAAGTGATAAGAACAAAGCCAGTTGACTTAGCAACGGACATCGCCTGGCCGGTTGTCACTTCCGACGGCGGCGGTTCACAATAGCAACCAAATGGTGAATGATCAAACCACTGAAATTCCGGCGAACAACAATAAAAGGGAGGTTGGAACAGTGGCTGCTTTTCTTTGGTGTAAAAGAAGGGTTGCGACTGCTTGAGGTCTGATTTTTGGGAGTTTTCAAGATGATGAGGACGACTGATGCTTGTTTATGGTTGAAGGAGAAGAAGCCATGGAATTTTTGCTCCTCCTCTAAAGAATAAGAAGATCAAAACGATGGGGG
>NC_031995.1:4982666-5020601 GCF_001879085.1 Nicotiana attenuata | reverse complement strand
ATTGAGTGTTCTCTGCGGCGGATCTACGTCTCTTATATGTCTTAGGGTCTAACTTGCTGATATTTAGGCGTTAGTCTATTTCATTTTGTGTATATTTTACCAATTAGTCCCTAGGTATTTTGTATATTAGGTCCCTAGGTTTTTTTATTTATTTTATGTTCCCAAGAAGAGTTTAGAAGGGTCCATGGGGTTAGCTTGATGGGTATTGGGTATTGGGCTTAATGGGCTAATATGAATTGGGCCAAAAATTGGGCTCTAAAGCTCCTAAAATTGTGGTCCAACACCTTAATTGACTCCTTTTAAAATAGGAAAACTTACACAAATGTCTCAAATAAATCTCAACTTACCAACCTCTAGCCATTAGTCATAGACTTACCAAAACTAGCCAACAAAAATTGGAAAACCAAATAATAGGGTTCTTTCTCTCAAAGAATCACATGCAAAAATCACTTTCCATATTTTTAAGCGTGATTAGCAACATTAGATACAAGACGGAAAGGAAATTTCATGGACGGGGTAGCAAATAATGTGATGAAATACAAAAATCTATACAATATTCCAAAAATCTAAACAAAGAAGAAACTTTTTCAGTGGGTATAGTTGAAATTCATTGAAAATATATAGATAAGTCAATATAAAAAATTTGAGGAAGATTGGAGGTGATTTGGATTAGTTTTGTATCAAAATTCGTAATTAAATCGAGTTCAAAAAAGTCTTCTGAGACACATGTATCTCACACACAGGTATACATGTGATACACAATTGATACAAATATGATACATATGTGATACACAAATGATACACATATCTTTTTTTTTCATGTTCAGCTTTTACTTCGATCTTTCAATTCAAACCACCTCAAAACTTCACCAAATCATCCCAAATCTGAGATTCAAGCTCCTTAAGTTGTGCCCAATCTATTCTAATAACACCCACTCAAAACAAAGCGAAAATTTGATATTTTTTTGCTACAAATAGCTAATTGGCTAATTTGGCTAATATTAATAATATTTTATCAATTGACCAATTTTTATAATGAGCTACTTATAAATGGACATAGCTGGTAATTTAAGGTAAAAATACTACACAATGCAAAAGCTAATCCTAATTATATATATTTTTTGTATTTTTTCAGAATTATATAAAGATAAAATAAGGTACTATTTTTGTATATTTTTTTAAAAATTTATGAAAGATACATAAACTTAAATATTTTTGTGATTTAAATTAAATATTTACGTGCTAAAATATAAAAAATCTTGGGGAGGGTCAAAATCACACGTCTACAGCTGCCCTTCTTTGACTGGAAACGCGAAGAGTTTTCGGACAAAGAACGACTAGATAGGTTTTTTGACCCGACCCATATTTAAGGAGACCAAAACTAAGAGAAAAAGGGAATGTGACCGAGTCCTGGTATCCGAGCTGCCTACATATCCTTGGCTGTAAAGGAATCAGGCCACGTGTAGTTCAGAGGTGAGTGAGATGATGGAGTATACCGAGGTGGAGAGCCGGTCGAGGTGCCGTTCCGCCGAGGTTCCGGTACGCGGTCATGTTATTACATCAAAAATCAAAACATGAAAAAGACTAGCTAAGCCTGTCAACTATGAGTTACAAGATTCCTATCTATAAGTCTTCTGAAGCTTGATCTTGAGTGGTTCTTCATGCAGACTTTAGATTTGAACCTTGACGCTTGCTAGTTGCAGGTTCTAGTTCATCCTTCTTCAGCTTTTTGGATCAAGACCAGGCATGCAATGCTTGTGACCTCGGCCATGTCTTGAGCAGCCCACATCTTTCATCAACTTCTGCATTTGGATTAACTTCTTGCCTTTATTTTTTTTCTTTATTGTGACTAACTTTTGTTGATCACCTCGGACTGTTGACTCGCATTCTTGTCGCGAGCTTCTTTTGCAGCTGACTTGAATTGCATTCTGAAGTGAATTCTCTTATTCTCCAGGTAGGCGCCTGATTGCCAATACTCGACCTGTCTTCCTTCGAAATTTGCTGCTCTCCCTTTGTTCTCCAGGCGGGCTCCTGATTGTTGTCTTCCTTTGAACATTGCTGCTTCCCTTTGTTCTCCAGGTAGGCTCCTGATTACCAACACTTGCGCTACTTTTTCTCAAAACTTGAACTGCTTCACTTTGTTCTTCAGGTGGGCTCCTGATTGCTGAAATCCTTTGAACCTTGCTGCTTTCCCTTTGTTCTCTAGGTGGGATCCTAATTGCTGAACACCTGCACTGCTTTTCCTTGAAACTTGAATTGCTTCCCTTTGTTCTCCAGGTGGACTCCTGATTGTTGAACTCTTTTGAACCTTGCTGTTTTCCCTTTGTTCTCCAGGTGGGCTCCTGATTGTTGAACACTTGCACTGCTTTTCCTTGAAACTTGAACTGCTTCCCTTTTTTCTCCAGGTGGGCTCCTGATTACTGAACTCCTTTGAATGTTGATGGTTTTCCTTTGGTTCTCCAGGTAGGCGCCTGATTTCCAACACTTGCACTGCTTTTCTTAAAACTTGAACTGCTTCCCTTTCTTCTCCAGGTGGGCTCCTGATTGCTGAACTCCTTTGAATGTTGCTGCTTTCCCTTTGGTTCTCCAGGTGGGTGCCTGATTGTCAAAACTTGAACTGACTCCTCTGAAACTGCTACCCGTGAACCTGATTACAACAAAACAAAAGAATTTTTCTGCCCCAGTTTGATATCGGGAACATCTGTGGGTGTTAATCGAATCACAGTACCCAAAAGCTCTAAGAATTTAAAAGCTAAATCCCATTATCCAGGAGGGTCCTGAAAATTTAAAATTAAATCTCATCTTAAGAGTGACAACTTCAAAGCTAAATTCTATTTCCTAAAGGTAAAACTTACGCTAAATCTTATTATCTATGAAGGTCTTAAAAACTTAAAACTAAATCCCATTATCCAGGAGGGTCCTGAGAACTTTAAATTAAATCCCATTATCAGGAGGGTCCTAAACTTTTTAAATTAAGTCACATTATCCAGGAGGGTCCTGAAAAGTCGAGAATGAACTTACCTGAGCCGCGCTCTCTTCCTGAGGATCTCCGTAGATCGAACAAAATTCCTTGCCCCTGAACCACGCTTTTCCTTATAGAGGGTTCCTGTAGATCGAACAAATTTTTCTTTCCCCTTCTCAAACCGCCTTTGTGCTGACAAAATTTGGGCACGACACTTGAAAAAATTCAAACTTCTAGGCTTTGATTTGGACACAATTTTCGTCCCTGTTTCAAACAAAGAGAACTTGTGAGTTTATAAATATGGTGGTTGGTTTGTGGCCTTGACTTTGAGGGCGATTGCTCCTTCACTTCCCATGATAACTTTGATTTCAACTCGAAAGACCTTGCTTGTTTATTGACTAACCACTTTCTCTGTCACCCTTATCACGGAAAATACCTCTGATCCGTTCAAACCCAATACCATTCATCTGTTGCATTGTGCTCAGGCCTTGACATATACTGAGCCTCTGTGTTTCACATGAATCCCAAAGCACGTCAGTTGCCACCCACTCAGTGCTCATGCTGTTCTTTCCTGGCTTAACCCACTGGCCTTGGCCTTGAGGTCTATTGCCCCGTCACTTGCCATGATAACTTTGATTTCCGCTTGGAAGACCTTGCTTGTCATTGGTTAACCATTTTCTCTGTCAACCTTATCACAGAAAATACCTCTGATCCGTTCAAAACCAATACCCTCTATCTGTTGCATTGCTCATGAATTGACCCATATCGAACCTTTGTATTTTACATGAATCCCAAAACACGTTGATTGTTGCCAACTCAGTGCGTCTACTGTTCTTTCTTTGACTTATGCCACTTTGATGTGCCATACATATTCTGCTTTGTGCAATTGGAAAGCTGGTGGCAAATTTTAAAGTCATTTCTCACTTGTTCTGACCAAATAGACTCAGGAAGAGGAAGTAAATAAGACAAAAGGAACAGAGTAAAGGACAAAGGAAAGAGATGATTCCTAACAAGAAAACTACAAAGTAGAAACTTATCAAATGTGGATACCCACTCTAATGACCATGACATGCACCTGTGGCCTAATCTGTAAAGCAAGTCCGATGTTCAACTCTTGTTATACCCATAAATCGTGAAACTGGGCTTCAATGCTCCGATTAACCAACCTGATTCACAATCCTTGTTCGACTCTAGTACCCGAAGGGTTTTCACCATCAAGCCTCTCTCATTTTTCTCTCTCTCAACTTACCGTCGCCTTACGGTGCCTGTGAAGGTTTTCACCGATAAGACTCTCTCATTTCGTTCTTTTTCTTCTTATTTTCTCTGATTTTATAGATGACAAAGCATTGACCAGAGTAAAAACACCATATGCTCCTGGCATGTCTAGCTCGGCACTCTCAAAGATTATCTGGGAGGTCTTTTTTGGATTGTAATGTGGTTTTTGGACAGGGTTAGAAAGAAAGGATATCATAAAGGCTCAACGTAACTATGACAACGAGGTTAATTTATTTACAACTTTTGTAATCCATTCTAAAAACTTTGCCCCAATTTCTAAAACAAGGGATTTGATCTTTTTTTTCTTTTCCTTTTTACTAAGAAGAAATGGCCCACTCTCGACTTCGTGGGATTATGAAATAATTTTTTTGGTATGACCGAACCCTAAGGTTGCCTACGTATCTTGTGGTGACAAGAATCAGGTCAAACGTAGTTCACAAGACTACTTTTTGTTACTATTTTCCTTTTTTTTTCTCTTTTTTTTTTCTTTTTCTCTTTTTTTTCTTTTTCCCTTTTTTTTTTCTTTATCTCTATTTTTCTCTTTTGTTTATTCTTCCTTTTGGAATGAACTTCTAAAATAAACCTATGGGGACATGAACTTTTTTCTTTTTTCGTATGACTGTAACTTGATTCCAAAAGAGGGAAGGTCAAAGAAATCAGTACATGCTCAAAAATGGTATCAAATGGTATAAGTGTTTCGGTAATTGAAAGAGGGCCTCCAAATCCCTGAAAATACCAAGTACAACACATGCAACTTGAAATGAAAAAGGAATAGCACGCACAACGTTTCTTTTACAGCTTTGACATTGATATCAGTGATATGCTTTCCACTTTGTTTAGTGCCTTGTCAAGTACAGAACCTTCGTTGGGTGATTCCCTCTTCACAACGGGTATCCTCCGTCAATTCGGAGACAATTTCCTTGACTTTATCCTGTAACTTGAGATGCACTTGAACTCAAAGTTGCTTGCTTCGAATCGTTAGGGATGCACTCTCCTTTAACGAATTCTTGTCACCCTATTAACTTCCCAAATTATCTGCCCCTGTTTCACATGGTTCGGGCTTCAAATGATCTTAAAATGTCCAAATCTGTACTTATTTCCCTCAAGTGTCCCTATCATCTTCAAAATTATCTCATTGCTCCATGATTAAACTAACTTTTGAGACCAGGGCTAGAATTATACGTGCGTGTCATGTCACTTGAGTCAGTAGGAAAAGAACTGTCACGACCCGGATTTCCCTCCATCGGGTGGCGTGATGGCGTCTACTATCGGAGCTAGGCAAGCCAAACATTAAAATATATTTCCTGCTTTCATTCAACAAAAATAATAACAAGAACGATAAATTAAAGCGGAAGTCTTTTAAAAGCTTAAATAATTGAAAACAGAAATACGAAAGTTTCAAAATGTACTTCTACCCAGTATCTGGTGTCACTACTCACGGACTACTATGGAATACTAAAACAAGAGTCTGAATGAAAATACAATACTGTCTGCTCCGATACAAGAACAAACGGAAATTCAAGATAGAAGAGACTCCGGGCCAAGCGGACGTCGGCAAGGCTACCTCGGTATCCCTGAACAAAGCTCGCTCTCAGAATGCTACTCAACCGCTGCTCCAACACCTGGATCTATGCAAAAAGATGCACAGAGTGTAGCATCAGCACAACCGACCCCATGTGCTGGTAAGTGCCTGGCCTAACCCCGGCGAAGTAGTGACGAGGCTAGACATGACCTACCACAAATAACCTGTACAAATATATGTGCAATAACAGGGAATACACTCATTTAAACAACTAAGAGGGAGGGGAGCATGCTGTGGGATACGATAGTTTAAATATAGAAATCATCGGATAAGAAATGAAACCGTACAATAACAACTGATAAGAAAACACAGGAAAACCCTACATACGAAAACAATACACTTGATCCATACTCCGTTGCCGCGCGCAACCCGACCCTCCGATTACATATTTGTTAGTGATGCGGCGTGCAACCCGACCCTTCCGATATTTATATTGGTTAGTGATGCGGCGTGCAACCCGACCCTTCCGATATTATTCCTCACTCAACAGCAGCAACAAATGAGGCAGGGAAGTAATGGTTAGTGGAAGAAAATCCACCCAAGGGAATAAAATCAACAAATGAGATCCCGTCAAGGGAGCAATATCAACAACTAAATTCAACAAACATCACGGCAAGGGGATACCCAATAACTACACGTCCCGGCAAGGGAGGATACAATAAATACTTTCAATCCCGGCAAGGGAATAATCACAACACTTCCTTTTTTAATTACTTATTTCTCGAATAATAATTTCTAGTCCGAGCCAATACTTCAAATGACAAACCAATCGCAAACCTTCCTCAACTATTCACTTTATATTAACTTATCAACCAAACAAGAAAGATATATCATCAAATCCGAATCAAACACAAATAAGAGTCATGGTCATGCTAGACTCCGGTGCATAGATAACCGTCACCATGCCCATACACCGTACTCCACATTTAGCACATAAAAAATAACATCCTAATCCTATTCCCTCAAGCCAAGGTTAGAAAAAACACTTACCTCGGTCCAAAAATAGCAATCAACACTCTAATACCGCCTTTCCTCTAGAATCCAACTCCGAAACAATGATATCTAGGCACAATTTAGTTTAATAATATCAATAAGGGCTCAAAACATAATCCCATAGCCTAGAAATAAAATTCCCATCATTCTTCCAAAATTACCAAAATCCGACCCCGGGCCCACATGGTCCAAACTCGAGGCTCAGACCAAAACCCAATCACCCATAACCCCACGAGTTCAAATTTGGAATTTGTTTCAAGATTCGACCCCAAATTGAGGTTGAATCCCCCAAAATTCCCAAAACCCTAACTCTACCCAAAACCCCCATTTTCTACCTTGAATTCATGATTTAGGGCTAGGAAATTAATAATTAATGGAAGAAATTAAGAGAGAAGGAAGTTAAGAACACTTACCTAAGAGATTATGGAGAAAGAAGAGCTTGAAAATCGCCTATGGGGTGTTTAAGGAGGAGCTCGTGTGAAAATATGGCTAAATCCCGTGTTCTGCTACTGTTTTAAACATTAAAAATTGCTGAAGGAAATAACCCTTCGCGATCGCGACAGGAGGGTCGCGTTCGCGATGAAGATGGACTGGATGCATCGCGTTCGCGATTGGATGTGTGCGAACGCGAAGAAGAAATCTGGGGGGGGGGGGGTCCAGGTTGGTCAACGCGTTCGCGAGGGAAGGCATGCGAACGCGTTGAAGAGGGGCACAATGCTACACGACCGCGATAGAGGGACGCGATCGCGGAAGGAGAGAAATGGCAAAGCTATGCGAACGCGAGCCTAGGGCCGCGTTCGCAAAGGGTAAAACCTGTCTGCAACAACACTGAAATTCTGATGCATTTTCTAAGTGTAAAATCACCCCGAACCACCTCCGAATCACTCCCGAGCCCTCGGGGCTTCTAACCAAACACACATACTAACTCAACAACATCCTACGGACTTAGTCGAGCGATCAAATCGCCAAATAACATCCAATTCAAATGAATCAAACCCCAAAATCATCATTTTTCATTTCAAACTTCATAAGCTTCTAACTTTAGATATTTAGGTCCGAAACACGTCAAACGACGTCCGATTTCGACCAAATTTCACAGAAAGAGCTTAACATATATTTAAGACCTGTACCGGGCATCGGAACCAAAATACGAGCCCGATACCCATATTTTCTAACTCATTTTCTTTTCAAAAATCCATATCATTTTCAGAAAAACAATTTCTTTCAAAAATTCATTTCTCGGGCTTGGGACCTCAGATTTCGTTTTCGGGAATACGCCCGAGTCCCACATTTTTCTACAGACCCTCCGGGACCGTCACATCTCGGGTCCGGGTCCGTTTACCCAAAATGTTGACCGAAGTCAACTTTAGCAATATTAATATCAAAATTCTTCAAATTTAACACATAGTTCACATATTTCAACATAAAAACTTTCCGGCTTCACGCCCGGATTGTGCACGCAAATCGAGGCAACTAAATGTGAGGTTTTCAAGGCCTCAGAAGCACGGAACAAGGAAGAACTACGGTGATGACCCCTTTGGATCGTCACATTCTCCACCTCTAAAACAACCGTTCGTCCTCGAACGGACAAAAGAAAGAAGTACCTGAGTCGGAAAATAAATGAGGATACGGCTCCGCATATCAGACTCGGACTCCCAGGTCGATGCCTCAGGAGGCTAACCTCTCCACTGAACACGCACTGAAGGAAAACTCTTCGACCTCAACTGTCGAACCTGCCGGTCTAAAATAGCCACCGGCTCCTCTTCATAGGACAGATCCTTGTCCAATTGGACAGTGCTGAAATCTAACACGTGCGATGGATCGCCGTGATACTTCCGGAGCATAGATACATGAAACACTGGATGCACAGCTGACAAGCTAGGTGGCAAGGCAAATCTATAAGCCACCTCTCCCACACGATCAAGAATCTCAAATGGACCGATGAACCTAGGGCTAAGCTTGCCCTTCTTCCCAAATCTCATCACGCCCTTCATAGGCAATACACGGAGCAATACTCGCTCACCAATCATGAAAGAAACATCTATGACCTTGCGGCCTGCATAACTCTTCTGCCTGGTCTGAGCTGTACGAAGCCTATCCTGAATAATCCGGACCTTATCCAAGGCCTCCTGAACCAAATCGGCACCCAACAACCGAGCCTCTCCCGGCTCAAACTATCCAACTGGAGACCGACACCGCCTACCATACAACGCCTCATACGGAGCCATCTGAATGCTAGATTGGTAGCTGTTGTTGTAGGCAAACTCTGCTGATGGCAAAAACTGGTCCCACGAGCCTCCAAAATCAATAACACAGGCTCGAAGCATATCCTCAAGAAATCCCCAACTCTCCTTGAACCGCTCTCCAGAAATGCGAAGTAAACTGCGGCCCCCGATCCGAAATGATAGATATAGGCACCCCATGAAGGCGAACGATCTCCCTGATATAAATCTCAGCTAATCTCTCGGATGAATAGGTCGCTGCCACAGGAATAAAATGTACTGACTTGGTCAGCCTATCAATAATAACCCAAACTACATCAAACTTCTTCCGAGTCATCGGAAGGCTAGTAACGAAATCTATGGTAATCCTCTCCTACTTCCACTCGGGAAGCTCAATCCTCTATAATAAACCACCGGGTCTCTGATGCTCATACTTAACCTGCTGACAGTTCAAACAACGAGCCACATATGCAACTATATCCTTCTTCATCCTACGCCACCAATAGTGCTGCTTCAGATCCTGATACATCTTCGCGGCGCTCGGGTGAATAGAATACCGAGAACTATGGGCCTCCACTAAGATCAACTCTCGAATACCATCAACATCGGGCACACAAACTCGCCCCTGCAATCTCAATACACCATCATCTCCCAAAGTCATTTTCTTGGCACCTCCACGCCGTACCGTGTCTCTCAGGACACACAAATGGGGATCCTCAAACTGCCGCTCACGAATAGCTCCAACAATGAAGATCGAACAACCGTGCAAGCTAACACCTTGCTAGGCTCAGAAATATCCAACCTCACAAGATGATTGGCCAAGGTCTGAACATCCAAAGCAAACGATCTCTGGCTGACTGGAATATAAGCAAGACTACCCATGCTGGTAGACTTCCTACTCAATGCATCGGCCACCACATTGGCCTTTCCCGGGTGATATAAGATGGTAACATCATAATCCTTCAACAACTCTAACCACCTCCTCTGCCTCAAGTTCAACTCTTTCTGCTTGAACAGAGACTGAAGACTCTTGTGATCAGTGTAAACCTCACACGTCACACCATAAAGGTAATGCCTCCAAATCTTCAGGGCATGAACAATGGCTGCCAACTCGAGATCATGAACCGGATAATTCTTCTCGTGGATCTTCAACTGCCTCGACGCATAGGCAATGACTCTGCCATCCTGCATCAATACCGCTCCAAGCCCAATACGGGAAGCATCACAATAGACTGTATAAGGTCCTGAACCTGTGGGCAAAAGCAATACCGGTGCCGTAGTCATAGATGTCTTGAGCTTCCGAAAGCTCGTCTCACACTCGTCTGACCACCTGAACTAGGCACCCTTCTGGGTCGATCTGGTCATCGGGGCCACAATGGACGAAAACCCCTCCGCGAAACGACGGTAGTAACCTGCTAGCCCCAAGAAACTCCGAATCTCTGTAGTTGAAGCTGGTCGAGGCCAATTCTTGACTGCCTCTGTCTTCTTCGGGTCCACCTGAATACCCTCTACTGATACGACATGACCTAGAAATGCAACCGAACTCAGCCAAAACTCGCACTTCGAGAACTTAGCATACAACTGACTATCCTTCAGAGTTTGAAGAACCACTCTGAGGTGCTGCTCATGCTCCTCCTGACTGCGGGAGTATATAAAAATATCGTCAATAAAGACTATCGCGAACAAGTCCAAATACAGCCTGAACACTCGGTTCATCAACTCCATAAACACTGTTGGGGCATTAGTCAACCCAAACGACATGACCAAAAACTCATAGTGCCTATACCGAGTGCGAAATGCTGTCTTAGGGACATCAGACACCCTAATCCTCAGTTGATGGTAGCCAGATCTCAAATCTATCTTTGAAAACACCTTCGCTCCCTGAAGCTGGTCGAATAAATCGTCGATCCTCGACAGTGGATACTTGCTCTTAATCGTCACCTTGTTCAATTGCCGGTAATCAATGCACATCCTCATCGAACCATCCTTTTTCTTCAGAAATAGCACAGGTGCGCCCCAAGGCGAAACACTAGGTCTAATGAAACCCCTCTCAAGCAAATCCTGAAGCTGATCTTTTAACTCTTTCAACTCTGGCGGGGCCATGCGATACGGCGGAATGGAAATGGGCTGAGTGGCCGGCGCCAGATCAATACAGAAATCGATGTCTCTGTCGGGCGGCATGCCCGGCAGGTCTGAAGGGAAAACCTCGCGGAACTCCCGAACAACAGGAACAGAATCAATAGACGGGACCTCAGCGCTGGAGTCGCGAACATAAGCCAGATAAGCTAGACACCCCTTCTCGACCATGCGTCGAGCCTTCACATAAGAAATAACGTTACGAGTGGTATGACCTGGGGTCTCTCTCCACTCTAGTCGGGGCAAATCTAGCAACGCCACGGTCACAGTCTTGGCATGGCAATCCAAGATCGCATGATACGGGGACAACCAATCCATCCTTAATATGACGTCGAAATCCACCATATCCAAGAGCAACAAATCAACACGGGTCTCATGACCCCTAAAGACCATAACACAGGAACGATGAACCCGGTCCACTACTATAGAATCACCCACTGGTGTAGACACATATACAGGGATACTCAAGGCCTCACTAGGCATAACCAAATAGGGTGCAAAAATAGAACGACACATATGCATACGTGGATCCAGGATCAAATGGCACTGAAGCATCTCTAATACAAATCAGAATGGTACCTGTAATGTCTGCATCTGAAGACTCAACCTCTAAACTGGCTGCTGGCTGATCCCTACCTCTGGCGGTCTGAACTCCACCTCTAAGACCTCTGCCTCCACCTCTATGTCCTCTACCCCCGCCTCTGGCTGGCTGGGCAGGCTGTGGGGCATCTGGTGCCCGAATCATAGGACGAGAACTCTGATACTGAGAGCTGCCAGAAGCTCGAGGGCAATACTTGGCAATGTGCCTCATATCGCCACACGTGAAACAAGCCCTCGGCTGCTGGGAATAACGAAGTGGTGGTGCACTGACAGGTGCTGACGGTGAGCGAAAAGATTGCTGATCAGACTAATGCGGCTGAGCACCCCTCAACCTCGGGCAAACCCTCCTGTAGTGACCATAATGATGTATTCTGGGCCGGGCCCGGGCCTAAATGGGCCAAACGGGCCGGGCTTAAGGGCCTGGGCTTAGCGGGTCTGGGCTCTGGCGGTCCCGGGCCTAACGGTCCCGTGCTTCGTGGGTTCAACGGGTGGAACCAGCCCGTGACGGGCCTAAGCCCATATGGTCCTGGGCTAAACGGGTTGGGCTCGTGGGCTTAGCGGGCCTAACGGGCTTTTTTTATTTTTGGGCTTTTTTTTTGTTTGAGGCAATTTCTTGTAGTATCATGGCTATATAAAAAATATATATGTAGTATATATGTAGAAATCTAATTATTAAAGTGCTTGACGAAAAAGTAAAATAACAAAACAATATAATTTCAAAAATATAGTATATATAGTATGTTATGTGTATATATTTTCAAATATAATTTCTTGTAATGTTTTTGTAGTATATATATATATATATATATATATATATATATATATATTTATATATATAGCCGTTGGTGGTCATTGGGGGTGGAGCCATCATTTTGAATTTTGAAAATTCTTGTTTTATAGTATATATAGTATACTAGTATAGTATATATAATATATATATATATATATATAGTATACTAGTATAGTATACTATATATAGTATGTTATGTATACATATTTCCAAATATTATTTCTTGTAATGTTTTGTTGTATATATATATATATATATATATATATATATATATATATATATATATATATATATATATATATATATATATATATNCTTAACGGTCCTGGAGGGTGGAACCGGCCCACTGTGGGCCTAAGCCCACAAGGGCCCAGGCTAAGTGGGTCGGGCCCATGGGCCTAGCCTAAGTGTTCCGGGCTATTTATTTTTGAATTTTTTTATCTAAGGCAATTTCTTGTAAATTATATTATATATTGTGACATAAATCTTCTAATTCAAATTTAAACACAAAAAAACTTGTAAAGAAATATTCAAGGGAATGCCTTATAATTTTTATTATTATGACATTAACAAAAAATGACAATATCTTTCTTAGTCTTCCTCCCCCCAATGGAATGAGCACAACAAGGTACTAATACCACCATTAAAAGGAGAAAAAACTAAAAGAAGATGTGCCAAAGTACAAGTTACATGTTAGTCTATGTATTATCTCTAACAAATCTCATAAATCCTTGAAGGTTCGGAGGAGGTTACGTTGGTGGTGGTGGAAAAGAAGCTTGTTCATCACCACTTCCGGGTGAAGCAGCATCTTGTTCAAGTTCCGCAATCATTTCTTCATAAGCTTCATCTATCGCCGGTTGTGATTCCGCAATTCCAAAGTTTCTTCTTTCCGAGCGGATCCATCTTTGAACAATACTGATTTTTCCAAGCTCTCCCTCATAGACGCTCTATGATCACCTATTTGAAGTCTTGCTTGACTGAAAGCGCTCTCTGATGCAACAGTTGAAGCTTGAATAGATAAAATATCCCGAGCCATCCTTGCAAGAACCGAAAAATATTTTTCCCTTGCCTTCCACCATTCCAAAAGATCAAAAGAGCCATCTGGATTCTCCTTTTCAAGTCCCTGCGAAAAATAAACTTGAAGCTCATTTAGATGTGAAGTTTCATCATAATTATCACCTTGAGAACCCCTGAACTCTGTCCAAGATTTAAGTGCTTTTAAGCCCGCAACTCTTTTAGACGATTGTGAACTAGACGAAGTAGGGGTTGGAACATTTGGCCTAGCATGCTCTAAGGCAAGTTGATAATCATTATAAATTGTTTGAGCATTAATTTTAATTGAGGCTTTTGCATCTGCAAGTGTAGCAAATTCCTCAATTTCTATATTTAAAATTCGCATACCATCACTGACAATTAAATGATAAATATGACAAATACATCTAACATGGAATATATTCTTAAATGCAGGATTTAGTGTTGTTGTAAGTATGCCTATAGCACTAGTGTTACTAGAAGAATTATCCATAGAAATTGCCATTATTTTATCTCTAAAGCAAAAATATCTACAAATATCTGCAACAGTGTTAGCTATAAACTTACATGTGTGACGTGAATTAATTATTCTATACGCAATAATGCATTTTTGCATTGTCCACTCCTCATCTATCCAATGACTTGTAACAGTTAGATAATCACAATCATTACCACTTCTACCAATAGCAGTAGTAATAGAAATCCGATTAGGTATATGAGTAAATAAGTACCGCAAATATTGTTCATATTCATGTTTATATTTATAAATATCTCTCTTAACTGTTGCGCGAGGCCAACCTTTATAAGTAGGATTAAAAACTCTTCTAATATAATGAATCCAATTAGGATTAGAAGGAAAAGAATAGGGTAAGCACATAACGGTAACCATCTTTGCTAATTCTTCACGATCTCTATTTGGATTGTAATATAAAATACCTCCGGTCACAGTGTTAATTCCTGGTTGAACTAGATTTGAACCTGTACTAGGGTTAACCGCAGAATCTACACTTGTCCCCTCTAGCTGCACTTTCATTTGTAAATATCTAACTTTATCTCTAGGGTGTGTTTTTATGTGCCTAGTCAAACTACCCGTGCCGCTACGGTCTCCAGTATATTTATGCGCCAGTAATTTCCCACAAGTTTTACACTTAGCCTTATTTTGTTCTCTTACTTGAGTAAAAAAATTCCAAACTAATGATGTTTCTAAGCGTTTAGGAAGTTGTCTATTAAAAGTAGGGGTTTCTACAGGTGGGTCGGGCGATACATCAGTTGGATTATTAACAGGACTAGTAGGTGTATCATCTAAATCCGGTGGTTGGGTTTCATCTTCATCCTCATTTTCCTCATCATTTTCGAAGATAGTTTCATTAGGATAAAGAGCATTCATAACTTCATCATCTAATTGTTGACCTGGTGCAACATTATGGCAAAATTGACTATCGGAAAATTGAAAACAAGGGTTATCACTATCAAGAATAATAGGAGAAGGGGGATGTCTAGGTTGGCGACTACTTTCAACTTGCTTATCTTTTCTGGGTCGGGGAGCCGGGGGAAGGGTAGTAGGTTGGCGACTACTTTCACCGGTTTTATCTTTTCCCTTACCACCACCAAACATTTTTATCAAAGATGTCATATTAATTAGAATTATGCAAACTAAAACACACAAAAATATATTCTTAAAACGTAAGAGTTGAAACGAGTTACCGAATTGCCGAACAACTTCTTGAAAATTGAAAATCGTTGAAGACTTGAAAACTTTAATTCACCAACTTCACAATTTTTCACGAAATTTCAACAATAAAATAAGCAATTATAGAAGAGAGATTGAGAGAGATTGATGAATTGGTGAGTAAAAATGAAAGAATGAGGGGGTATTTATAGTTGAGAATTGGGAAAAAGTATAATTATATAAAGTTTGGGGTTAAAATAAAGTTTGGGGGCCAAATGGCTATTTTTGAAACTTCCAAACGGTCAAAATGGCACCCCAAACGGCTAGTTTTTAAATTTTTGACCGTTGGTCTTTTTTAAAATTTTTTTTTTTAAAAGTAGCCGTTAGGACCGGCCCAGGCTCGCCAGCCGGTCCCGGGCTCGTGGGCTATTTTAAGTGACCGGGCCCGCCCCGGGCTTTTTGCACCATTAGGGACCGGCCCACAGGCCCGACCCGCCAGGCCCGTTTAGCCTGCGGGCCCGGTCTGGTCCCGGTCCCAGCCCGGCCCACAGAGCAGCATTAAGTGACCATACTCACCACACTCATAACATCTACACGAACGCTGCAGCTGAGGAAACTGGGGCTGACCCGGTCGACCTGAACGACCACCTGAAGTACCATGAGTGACAGGGGAAGCTGACTGAAAGGGCCTGGGAGGATGGCCTCTACCATAAGTACCTCTACCTCCAGACGAGGTACCGCTGAATCTGCCTGCATGACGGGGCCTCTTATCCGACCTACGACCGCCTCCCTGTGGCAGAACCACCTCAACTCCACGGCCCACATTGGCCGCCTCCTAAAAAATGACCTTACTCCCGGCCTGAGCCGCTGCACCCGGCTGACCTGCCACCGCTGGCTGAACCCCTAGAAGCAAACCCACTCGAATAACACTCTCCACGAGATCCACCAATCTGACTAAAGCGTCCTGAAGAACTGGGGTGGCTATGAACCCCTCTGAGACCTGAGCTGGGCCCACCGGAGCTGCTGGAACTGGAACCTCCTCCTCATAACCCACTTGAGGCTCCGCCTCTGGAACTGCTGCTCGTGGCTCGGACTGCTGAGCGGTGGGTGAAGAAGCGCGTGTTCTCGCCATCTGTATAAGAATAGAGTAGAAGTTCAATCGGCGTTTGAGAAACGGAAACGCACGACAAGAAAGAACAAAGTGGAATTTTCCTAACTCTGTAGCCTCTGGGGGATAAATACAGACGTCTCCGTACCGATCCCTCAGACTCTACCGAGTTTGTCCGTGAGTTGTGAGACCTAAGTAACCTAGTGCTCTGATACCAACTTGTCACGACCCGGATTTCCCTCCACCGGGTGTCGTGATGGCGCCTACTATCGGAGCTAGGCAAGCCAAACATTAAAATATATTTTCTGCTTTCATTCAACAAAAATATTAACAAGAACGATAAATTAAAGCGGAAGTCTTTTAAAAGCTTAAATAACTGAAAACAGAAATACGAAAGTTTCAAAGTGTACTTCTACCCAGTATCTGGTGTCACTACTCACGGACTACTATGGAATACTAAAACAAGAGTCTGAATGAAAATACAATATTGTCTGCTCCGATACAAGAACAAACGGAAATTCAAGATAGAAGAGACTCCGGGCCAAGCGGACGTCGGCAAGGCTACCTCGGTATCCCTGAACAAAGCTCGCTCTCAGAATGCTACTCAACCGCTGCTCCAACACCTGGATATGTGAAAAAAGATGCACAGAGTGTAGCATCAACACAACCGACCCCATGTGCTGGTAAGTGCCTGGCCTAACCCCGGCGAAGTAGTGACGAGGCTAGACAGGACCTACCACAAATAACCTGTACAAATATATGTGCAATAACAGGGAATTCACTCATTTAAACAATTAAGAGGGAGGGGAGCATGCTGTGGGGTACGATAGTTTAAATATAGAAATCATCGGATAAGAAATGAAACCGTACAATAATAACTGATAAGAAAACACAGGAAAACCCTACAATCGAAAACAATACACTTGATCCATACTCCGTTGCAGCGCGCAACCCGAACCTCCGATTACATATTTGTTAGTGATGCGGCGTGCAACCCGACCCTTCCGATATTTATATTGGTTAGTGATGCGGCGTGCAACCCGACCCTTCCAATATTATTCCTCACTCAACAGCAGCAACAAATGAGGCAGGGAAGTAATGAATAGTGGAAGAAAATCCACGCAAGGGAATAAAATCAACCAATGAGACCCCGGCAAGGGAGCAATATCAACAACTAAATTCAACAAACATCACGGCAAGGGGATACCCAATAACTACACGTCCCGGCAAGGGAAGATACAATAAATACTTTCAATCCCGGCAAGGGAATAATCACAACACTTCCTCTTTTAATTACTTATTTCTCGAATAACAATTTCTAGTCCGAGCCAATACTTCAAATGACAAACCAATCGCAAACCTTCCTCAACTATTCACTTTATATTAACTTATCAACCAAACAAGAAAGATATATCATCAAATCCGAATCAAACACAAATAAGAGTCACGGTCATGCTAGACTCCGGTGCATAGATAACCGTCACCATGCCTATACATCGTACTCCACATTTATAACATAACAAATAACATCCTAATCCTATTCCCTCAAGCCAAGGTTAGAACAAACACTTACCTCGGTCTAAAAATAGCAATCAACACTCTAATACCGCCTTTCCTCTAGAATCCAACTCCGAAACAATGATATCTTGGCACAATTTAGTTTAATAATATCAATAAGGGCTCAAAACATAATCCCATGGACTAGAAATAAAATTCCCATCATTCTTCCAAAATTACCAAAATCTGAACCCGGGCCCACATGGTCCAAACTTGAGGCTCGGACCAAAACCCAATCACGCATAACCCCACGAGTTCAAATATGCAATTTGTTTCAAGATTCGACCCCAAATTGAGGTTGAATCCCCCAAAATCCTAACTCTACCCAAAACCCCCATTTTCTACCTTGAATTCATGATTTAGGGCTAGGAAATTAATGATTAATGGAAGAAGTTAAGAGAGAAGGAAGTTAAGAACACTTACCCAAGAGATTATGGAGAAAGAAGAGCTTGAAAATCGCCTATGGGGTGTTTAAGGGAGGAGCTCGTGTGAAAATATGGCTAAATCCCGTGTTCTGCTACTGTTTTAAACATTAAAAATCGCTGAAGGAAATAACCCTTCGCGATCGCGACAGGAGGGCCGCGTTCGCGATGAAGACGGACTGGATGCATCGCGTTCGCGATTGGATGTGTGCGAACGCGAAGAAGAAATCTGGGGGGGGGGGGAGGGGGGGGGGGTCCAGGTTGGTCTACGCGTTCGCGAGGGAAGGCATGCGAACGCATTGAAGAAGGGCACAATGCTACGCGAACGCGATAGAGGGACGGGATCGTGGAAGGAGAGAAATGGCAATGCTATGCGAACGCGAGCCTAGGGCCGCGTTCGCGAAGGGTAAAACCTGTCTGCAACAACACTGAAATTCTGATGCATTTTCTAAGTGTAAAATCACCCCGAACCACCTCCGAATCACTCCCGAGCCCTCGGGGCTCCTAACCAAACACACATACTAACTCAATAACATCCTACGGACTTAGTAGAGCGATCAAATCGCCAAAATAATATCCAATTCAATGAATCAAACCCCAAAATCATCATTTTTCATTTCAAACTTCATAAGCTTCTAACTTTAGATATTTAGGTCCGAAACACGTCAAACGATGTCCGATTTCGGCCAAATTTCACAGAAAGCACTTAACATATATTTAAGACCTGTACCGGGCGTCGGAACCAAAATACGAGCCCGATACCCATATTTTCTAACTCATTTTCTTTTCAAAAATCCATATCATTTTCAGAAAAACAATTTCTTTCAAAAATTCATTTCTCGGGGTTGGGACCTCGGATTTCGATTCCGGGAATACGCCCGAGTCCCACATTTTTCTACGGACCCTCCGGGACCATCACATCACGGGTCCGGGTCCGTTTACCCAAAATGTTGACCGAAGTCAACTTTAACAATATTAATATCAAAATTCTTCAAATTTAACACATAGTTCTCATATTTCAACATGAAAACTTTCCGGCTTCGCGCTCGGACTATGCACGCAAATCGAGGCAACTAAACACGAGGTTTTCAAGGCCTCGGAAGCACGGAACAAGGAATAACTACGGTGATGACTCCTTTGGGTCGTTACAAGAACTATAAAAGGGAAAGAGAACTAGACAAACACTGACTAGAAATAACAGAAAATAGGAAATTGCTTTGGTGAAACGGTTCGAACAATAAAACAAGCAAACTATATTGGGGTTACAACCCTGGAACAAACCTAGACAACACTAAACGAGTTACTACCACTAAACGAACTATGAAAAATAAAAGGATAGAAGGGTTTGAGTCACAAGACAATATCCGGATTACAACCCTGAAATAACCCGGAACAATAGAAATGACAACAAAATAAACCACCAAGACTCCTCCCAGGCTATCCAAGAAAGGAACGTCTTTCCAATTACCAAGCTCGGCATCTTAGCCACTGAGTTCCACATCAATATTATCACGACCATTACCAACTTCAATGACATTGTCTTCACCAAGTGGCTCATTGACTCCTTTGACCAACCCTTTATCATTGCAAACCATCCCAACAATCTGTGCATTGTCATGTACCTGTAGAGGGTTATGTGCGACAATAGGATCAAATCCTTTTGCATATAGGTCCGGAGTATAGCCGAGAAGCGGCTCAATCAGGCCAGAATGTTTTAACTTTTTAAACAAGTTTGTGTAGGATTCTCCGATGGGAGTGAATATTCTTTTTGCCTTTGTTTCCCTCCATGCCTCAGTTTTCTAGGATTTGTCGGATGTACGAAAATGTTGTGAAGGCAAAAGTTCATTATGCGGTGCTGGCACTCGCCATGAGGAATGACCCAGTGGTTGGACAGATGACCGAATGTTGTTCGGAGGATAATATTGGGGTGAATTATGTGGAGCTCGGGGATATTCATGGGGTCGGCATTGAGGCTGAAAACTTTTAGTAGGAACGCCCACTGGATTTTGTCGTTGACAGGACTCAACAACATCTTTGTCTATCAATGGGAGGACTGTCCCGAGCAACTTGTTCGTTCTATCTGAGCCAAAATTCCTTAAAACTTTTCTTGGATTTCTTTTCCATCTGAGATAGGGAGAGGCGGTCTGGGACAATGTCTATATTATACTGAAAGTGTCGCACAAAATCTTGAGCCAGGTTATCCCATGTATGCCATTTAGCGACATCTTGACGAGTATGCCATTCCAAAGCTTCCCCAGTCGGGCTCCCACTGAAATAAGCCATCAACGACTCATGTTTCTCGCCAACACTTCTCATTTCACTGTAATAACCCCTCAGATGGGCTACTGGATCTCCACGCCCATCATACAAGTTAAACTTTGGCATCTTAAACCCTTTCAGCTTTCTGGATATCTCATCTTGCTCCACTGTCTTAGCAACCTTTGCAGTCTCACCAGGAGGGTCAAAATAAGGAGCGTAAGAGTATGGATCCGAGACCTTGAAAATTGGTTCTGGAGCATAGTGTTGGGCATCGGGGATTTTGAACACAGTCTCGCTAGAGGATCGAGGAAAGGTGGCAGGTGTATGAGCTACGAAAACACGAGTGGTCAAAGGTGCAGGATATGAGGTGGTTCTGGTAGGTGGAGTGTGAAAAGGTTGTGGGGAGATATCATGGACTTGTGAAAGTGGCGGAATGGTGACAAGGATTTCAGTGTAGTTATTGAGATCTGATGGTGGAGGACGCCCACTAATCCAGGCTTAGTATATTTCAGCCATTTGCCCTTTCAACCTTATGATCTCTTCTTTCAGCTCAGATTCTGATTCAACAATTCCCTTAGACGGATCAATAACCCATGTGTCCAACTCTTTGCCATTCATGACTACCTTACTCTTTGACCTTGTGTTGTATGGATGAGTTACTTAAAAACCACAAACCAACCACCCTTCTGCTCAATGAAGATAACAAAAGGAACAAAATGGGGTCATCCTGTTAGCATTAGGGCATTTAACAGCTAAAAATCACATTGCGTGCAATGCACCTACCAACAATTAACGATTCTAGAATGACTTTGAGGGTCACAAGATCATTTGGCATCATCCCAATTTTGCTCATTTCAATCTCCTCTTTTCTTTTCTTTTCTTTTCTTGGCTTGCTCATTTTCCTTCCTTTTTTTTCTTTCTGATTATCACTCTTTTCTTTCCTCTCATTTCTCACGTCCCACAACTTCATCCTCTTTTTTTTTTCTTTCTTTTTGTTTTTTTTCTTTTAATAATAAAAAATAATTCGATCGAACCCTATGTAGGTTGCCAACGTATCATGACGCCGCATGAATCAGATCTTTGCGTAGTTCGGGAAAATCTGAAATAAAGTAAACAGACTAACGTTCTCATTTCTTTTTTTTCTTTTTTTCTTTACTACCTTAATGACTATTCTTTATGAAAAAGAAAAACAAAAGAAGCAATTTTTTTTTGAATTTTATAGACTTAATATTCTATAACCTATTCATCACTCCAGCTTAAACGAGCATATATCTTTCCTATCTTTTTTTTAAACAAATATTCTATGGGAAATTATAAAGGAAAAAACCATACAAGAAAAAAATATTTTTTTTTAGGAAGGAAATCTAAAGAATAAATCAAAGAAAAATATTTTGAATTTTCATTTGATATCCCTGAAGAAAGATTTCGAACGAGAAATGAGAAAGATAAAAAACTGTTTTTGGATTTCAGTCTTTAATTACCTAAAGGAGAAATTCTAAAGATAAACAAAAGACAAGATATGTTATTCTCTTCTAGGTACAATGTCCTAAATCTAGTAAAAATAAAAGAAATCTCCTTTTTTTTCTCTATTCATTTTTCATTAATTTTGCAAAGAAGAACCTCAAAAATAAATCTTTTTTTTTAGATTTTTGAAATTAATATCTTAAAGAAAACTTTTAAAGAGGTACTAAAAGATTTTTTTTTTTGAATTTTTATTCATAATATACTAAAGGAAATACAAAAACAATTTTTAGTTTGAGTTCTAGATATTAATTTCCTATGGAAAACCACCTCAAAAGAATTTTTTTTTAATTTCTAGAATTAGTATTCTAAAAAAACTTCTAACGGAAATATAAAACGCAAAATGTCACGACCCGAATTTTCCACCATCGGGAGTCGTGATGGCGCCTACTATTGGAGCTAGTCAAGCCAAACATTTGAAACATTTTAATTAACATTTGCGATAATATAGATAAAACAAAAACAATTAAATAAAGCGGAAGTCTTTAAACTTGGATAACTGGAAGCAAAATGCGGAAAATTTAAGCTCCAATTCTACCTAGAGTCTGGTGTCACTAACTCACGAACTGCTATAGAGTGCTTAAAACAAGTCAGAATAGAAATACATCAATGTTTGTCTCGATACAAGGAAAAAAAACTAATTAAGAGAAAGGGACTCCGGCCTGCGGACGTCAGCTAGGCTACCTCGCAAGTCCCTGGACTGAAGTCAGCTCCCGCTCAGTACTGCTGCTGGGGTCCAAAAGCTGCTCCTGGATCTTTGCAAAAAGATGCACAGAATGTAGCATAAGCACAACCGACCCCATGTGCTGGTAAGTGCCTGGCCTAACCCCGGCGAAGTAGTGACGAGGCTAGACAGGACCTACCAAAAACAACCTGTACAGATATATATGCAATAGCAGGAAATATACAGAATTTAAACAGCTAAGAGGGTGGGGAGCATGCTATGGGGCGTAACAATTTAGATATAAAATCAACGAGTAAAGAAATGGAACTGAACAATAACATCAATTAAGGAGAACAGATAAGTCATCAACTGCACGGCATCAACCTTCGTGCTTTGCTCTCATTCTCACCAAAACGGTCAAATAAAGTGCACGACATCAACCTTCGTACTTTACCTCACATACTCTCATATCAAGGCACGGAATGACCCTTCGTGCATAAATATCCAAAACATGGCACGGTATGACCCTTCGTGCATAATTATCAGAACATGGCACGGAATGACCCTTCGTGCATAATCACTCTTCCTCACCATCTCAACAGTCACAACCAATCAGGGCGAGGGGAATAAACAAACAGTATTAAACATCCCGGCAAAGGAGAACAAAACAACAGATAAGTCCCAGCAAGGGTACAACTAACAGCTCAAATATCCCGGTAAGGGAGAATACATATAATACTTAAATCCCTACAAGGGAGAACAACAATAATAAACTACACGTCCCGGCAAGGGAACAATTACAACACTTTCTCTTTTGATCACCTATTTCTCAATTATTATATTCTCGTTCGAGCCAACGCTCCAATAATGTACCAATCATAATTCTTCCTCAAACCTTTCACATTATATTAAACTTATCGATTAAACAAGCAAGAGGTATCACGAAATCCGAATAAACACAATTAAGACTCACAGTCATGCTAGACTCCGGTGCTTAGATACTCGTCACCATGCCTATACACCGTACTCCACATTTAGCAATTAGCAAATAATATCCTAATCCTATTCCCTCAAGGCAAAGTTAGAACAAACACTTACCTCGGTCCAAAGAATAGCAATCAACTCTCTAATACCGCATTTCCTCTACAATCCGACTCCGAAACAACGATATCTATGCATAATTAATTCAATAATATCAATAAGGACTCAAAAACATAATCCCATAGCCTAGAAATAAAGTTCCTAGCATTCTTCCAAAAATGCGAAAATTCGACCACGGGACTACATGGTCCAAACACGAGGCTCGGACCAAAACCCGTTTACCCACAACCCCACGAGTTCAAATATATAATTTATTTCAAGAATCGACCCTAAATTGACGTTGAATCACCCAAAATTCCCAAAACCCTAACTCTACCCAAAAACCCCTAATTTCTACTTTGATTTCAAGATTTTAGGCCTAGGAATTCACTAATTAATAAAGAAAAGCGAAGGAATTAGGTGGAGAATTACTTACCCAAGTGACCTTGAAGAAGGGAGGCTTCAATGGGGTCCTAAGACTTGATGGAGAAGGGAGCTCGTGAAAAAAGTAGCCAAACCCGAAATGGTTCTGTTCTATTTTTAAAAAAATCACTCAACGTTTTAACTCTACGCTTTCGCGACACAGAGGCCGCGTTCGCGATGAAGGGGACCTGGAAGTATCGCGTTCGCGATTGGGTTGATGTGTCACGACCCAAATTCCATACCCGGTCGTGATGGCGCCTCTCGTGAAGACAAGGCCAGCCAACAACCCCAAATCCTCTCGTTAACAGTTATTAAACATAAATGAATAGAAAGTACAACTTAATGGCATTAAACTACTAACTACAACCCAACACAACCCGATCAGGGTGTCACAAGTCACGAGCATCTAAAGAGGACTGAACACCACTACAAGGCCAAAAATAAATATAAAATACAAACTGGAGTTCAAAAGATGAAGTACGGTGCCGCGAACGCTGGCGGTCACCTTGCTCAGCTACAAAGTAATACCTTCAATCCGCTAACAGCTCGCTTCCGGGCGAACAATATCTGCAACTGCACGCGAGGTGCAGGGAGTAAAGTGAGTACTCCAAATCAATGAGTAATAAGAGTAAATAATAACCGAGCGACAAGAAATCACGTAAGAGCACACCATCATGCAATATGGGACAGCACAACCCTTTGAGAAAACAGTAAGTCCGGGAAAATCCTTTAGAAAATATCTGGCTCAGTTTAAAAACCCTTTTTGAAAATATCCTTCTCCAACAGTCAAGCGAATGAACGCCAAATCAGATAGTGCAAGTCCGCACATAAGTCAGCCTCTCGGGCACAACACTCCATAAACAAATAACACCAGAGTATCTGGTAACAGTGCAAGAAATAGCATGGATGTCAATGATGTGAGAGTGCTGAATGTTATGCCACGTAGTACAAACAGGAAATCAATGCGTGAATGCAATGCATGCACATGACCGTTGCGGCGTGCAGCCCGATCCATTTTGGTACCCGCGCTCACTGGGTGTGTACAGACTCCGGAGGGGCTCCTACAGCCCAAGCGCAATATCACTGCGGCGTGCAGTCCGATCCATTGTATATACACTGCTGCGGCGCGCAGCCCGATCCATGCACAGTCCAGAAATGCGCATAGGCCACTTGGGCAATATCAAAATAACAGTTCACATTTTAGAACGTCAATAACATGTTGTTTAAGTCCTCAAATCTTAGAAAAATGGTGAGCTTACAAATTAGTATTAAAAACCTTGGGCTGAAATCAAATGATATGCAAAATATGCTAAAACAGTAATATCAATCCCCGAAGGGGTCCACAAGTCGGCACAAGGCCCCAAACAATAGCAACAAGCCCAATTCACAGTAATAAAGTATGCGTCTCAATCGCCAATATAGTAGAAATAACACTCGGGACGGACCAGGTCACAATCCCCAACGGTGCTCTACCCCACGCTCGTATCCGGCGTGCAAGTCACCTCCATACAGCACTAAGATGTGCAAATCCGGGGTTTCAAACCCTCAGAGTATCATTTACAAGTATTACTCACCTCGAACCGGCGAAATCTCTAGCCCGCGACGCCTTTGCTCCTCAAATCGGCCTCCACGCACGTCGAATCTATCCAAATCCACAGCGAATACATTACAATAGGCTAACGGAACATAACCCAATCGAAAGGACTCGAAAAATATCGAAAATTACGAAATTAGCAAAACCAGAGCCCCAGGCCCACTTCTCGAAAAATTACGAAATTCACATCACCAGATTACTCGTCTCGCCACGAGTCCGTACATATAAGATTTACCAAAATCGGAGTTCAAATGCCCCCACAAATCCCAAATTTCCATTTCAAAAACCAAGCCCTAGTTCTTCCAATTTTTACCCAAATTTCCAAGAATTAAAGGTTGATTCTTCAATAAAATAGCGTTTCTAGGTCACGAGACTTACCTCCAATCAATTCCCGTCAAAATCCTCTTCAATTTCGACTAAAAAGCTCTTAAGGTGGTCAACAATGGAGGAAAAATGGCTAACCTTCGCGGAACAAAATGATTTAAAAGCCCTACTGACCAGCAGTCATTTACTCTATGCGAACGCGGTCAAACCTCCGCGTTCGCGATGAAGAAATTATTTTGACCAGAAAATTACTCTACGCGAAAGCGTTACCCAACACGCATTCGCGATGCTCCAGGTTTTATACCTACACGAACGCGACACTGCCCCTGCGAACGCGATGACCAAAACTGGGCTGCACCTGCTGTGAATTTCTGCAGCAAATCTTAAGTCCAAACTTTCCGGTTAATCATCCGAAATCACCCCGAGGCCCCTGGGTCTTCAACCAACAGCACCAACATATCCCAAAACATCATACGAACTTATTCCAATCACCAAAACACGTCAAACAACACTAAAATCATCAATTCACATCGGATTCAAGCCTAAGTTTCTTCAAAACTTCCGAATTGCACATTCGATCAAAAATCCGACCTAAACACCTCCGAATGACCTGAAATTTTGCACACATATCCAAAATCACCTAACGGAGCTACTGAAACTCTCGGAATTCCATTCCGATCCTCGGATCAAAATCTCACATACCAACCGGACTTCGCCAAATTCCTAACTTCGCCAACTTAGGCTAACTTCTACACCGAACCTCCAAAATCACTTCCGGTTGCTCTCCTAAGCCACAAACCATCCCCCGAAGCTAACCGAATCATCAGAATTCATATCCGAGCCCTCTAACTAAATAGTCAACTTCCAGTTGACCTTTCCAAAACAAGCTTCCCTCCAAGAGACTAAGTGTCTCATTTCCATCTAAAACCAATCCAATTCTACTCGATCACCTCAAATACCGATAATGAAGCATAGAGAAACATAATATGGGGGAAACGGGACGGTATCACATGAGACGACGGGTCGGGTCGTCACATCCTCCCCAACTTAAACAAACGCTCGTCCTCGAGCGTACCCAGAGTTGTCCTAGAAGCCAACCAATAGCTAAATGACCTTACCAAGCATATACCCATGGGTGATACCACGTCATCCTATCTCTCATAGGTCCGATAACACAATTTTAGCTGAAATCTCACAGTCCATCTAACCCATAAATCGTAGGACCGCATTGCACTTTCCGAAATCATACACAAGATCAGAACCTCACATCTATACTCAAAATAAGCTCGAACCAGCTATATTAACCCATACCTGCAACCTCAGGTGAAATCATATGATACACTACATAGCCCAAACACTCGAAACGATAACTTCTATCCATAGCAGTTGCCCACAACACCCGAATACCGGTAGAAACCTCTTATCATCTGAAATCTCATTCCAACACTTTCATATGCTGCCAACGATAAATGAAACACGCAATTAGACTGTAACAATTTCTCAAATCAACCACTCATGAAGTCATTTCCCTTTTAACTACTACCACAACAGATTTCCGAGCCGAACCTCGATATTAACCTTCCAACAAACTGAAACCAAATCCGTTCGTATTCATTAATGACCCCCCCAACGATCACTTCGGGTCCAACACACCACTCTGGTTATATGACACCTCAGCACCGGCCTAAGCCACAACTTGCATAATACACGCACCAATAAGAGACGGTCTGAACATACTCAAATCATGAAAAGTGACTCAAACGAAAGAGTTGTACCTTAAGCTCATCAATACCATTACAACACAAGGCTGAGACCCCGTCTCACATCATAGAAATAGAACACCTGAAGCTACCCCGACAGGTCATAACTCCCCGTAGCCTCGCTACGATGCGCGATCCTATCCAAACATTGTTACACATGAAGCACCTCAAGTCACCATGCTCAAAATAGACAGCCACGCACAAACTGATGTCTGAAACGAAGCAATCCATTACACCCACGGTTAAACAAATAACACGCGACACGCAACCCGATAGGCCATAACCAATACTCCATACACCGAGCAACACTCAATTACTCTTCCCGCTCGACTTCCTCACTGAATCATTAATAGAACCGCACCACATGTGCCCATATCCAACAAATCATAATGTCTCACAACACAAAAAAAACGACTCACTGATCTTCTTAGATCACTAACAAGCTCAATACAATCGGATTAGCCTATCCCTCAACAATACAACTCGGGACTAACCGGGCTAACTCAAACTAAATACGTAGCCACATTGGCCTGCCAACGAACTCAATACCAAGAAGCCTGAAGCTGCTCCTCCCACTACTATAACTCCTGTCGGAGCCGTACGATACGGTGCCTGGCACCAAATAAATACCGAAATCCACAATCTCGCCCGGTGACATGCCCGGCCATAAGAAACGCATCCGAAAAAGTCCCTCAATACCGGAACTGAATCAATGGTAGAAACCTCTGCACTGACATCCGCCACGAAGGCCCAATTAAGACAAGCAATCCTTCCTAGTCGTCCGCTAGTCTTTGGAATACAACCACTCTGCTAGAACATAACCTGATGCACTCTGCCACGCAACCTGTGGCATTTTCCGACATAACCCATAGTGCAATAGTCTAGAATAACCTAACACTGAGACAACCAGTCTACACCCCCATGTCATATCCAAAATCTAATATACCAAGCAAAGAAAGATCCACTCGGGCCTCCAAATCCCAATAGCCGCTAACGGTACCAACACACATGATTCACAGCCACTACGCAGTCTACACCTGAGAACTCGCAGCCTCCAACTCCATGCAGCACACGAATCACTGTACCTGATCCCCAAATTCCGCAGTATGAATACATATTATCCCTCGAGTACCCAATCATTCCACGAAAGATATTCTAAAATTCTCCCGTGCCATCAAACAAACTCAGATATCAGCAGTCGATTCAGCAAGAAAACACCGCCATACTACCGTAGCATCATCAGTCTAATCACATTACCTTTCCAAGACATTTACTCTCGTTAAATCACTTCCGATTAGCAGTACCATTTACTTGATTACCAGAGGCTACTCGTTGCCTAAGAATTTTATGAACTTCCTTTCAGAACTGAACTGCAACTCATTTAGCCAAGACCTTCCGTCACTCCCATCTAGAAAGAGAATCATAACACACTCCATGCTTCGCATATCCATAGAAAATATATCCATCTCCAAACCACGATAAAACCCAGCAAGGACATCTCTGCCAATTCATTTGCACAGGCTAAACTGTCAGGACTGAATCCTTCTAACTAGACCAAGCTAAACAAGCTGTCAGAACTCAAGAGCTTTGCTGCAAAATACCTATACGAACTCATTGCCTCGAACACACACAAAGAGTTAATCATATCCTAACCATACCGATTCGGTCCACCAACAAGCTACTTCATTTATCTAGGTTCCTTCTGATTCATTTTCAACTTGATATTCCCTCTTGCTGTAGCACCACAGTTCCTCAACTCAGGCTCACTACACGAGACCCAAGCACAAGACCACACTGTCCAAGACCCATAGGCCACTGAATACTCTCTCAAATGTTCCCAGAAATACCACATTCCAGAGTACTTTAACCGAAGAACTTCCTGCGGCTCTAAATTCGTTACCATTACTTCCCAGATACTAATACATAGAATCCCATAATTAACATAAAATACCACAAGTCTTGATCTTTTCTAATGAAACCACAGTCTCCATCCACATACACAACCTTAAGACACCTGATTATTACATGCAAAAATCTTGAACACAATAAAAACCATTCTCGAGAGTCACTCACTCTTATATAACTGCAAATTACCTGACTTAACGAACAGAACCACTCGTGCCTTATAGCACTCTGACACTGCAGAACATGATCTCATACCAATACAACCCACCATCTTCCTTCTCTATACACTTAGCATTCTTTATCAAAAACAGCTCAAGACATCCTAGTATTTCCTCACATCTACGAAGCACCATATAACCTCTGTCAAAATTTGCTTCACTTGTGCCACCCTCGGCTTAATTTCTGCAACCAGAACTAATCCGCCAGCATACCTCGAAACGGAACCACATAGCACATAACCATGCAATCAGCTAATCAACAGCAATCTCCCCAACTTGGCTCGAAGCCATATATCAGGACACACCCAATAACCCATAATACTTTTACTCTAATGATGCCACAATATCATAGTGATATTAACCTCAAATCATCTACCAGTTTGCCGAAACACAGATCATCTAGTACTGAAATCCTCGACAAACCTCGCATCCATCTCTACATCAGTTGAGTCCACTCTCTTAAGCGACCCCAGGTTCTCAAAATTTCAACACGTACCCTTCAATTTCACATGAGACCTTCTAACATACGCATAAGGATCACACCGCTTAAGAACGTTCCGCAGGAGATAACCCACCTGCTCTGCCTCAATTTAGTACTTCAGCACACCTTCCACCATTATATACGTTACACAGTCATTTAGTCTTCCTGAGTCTGAACTCAAACTTCAACATGCTATTTACTTCACCCCCAACTAGAAGATAAAAAAATATTCTTCACGCGCCCATAATTCGGGCTACCCTCCAAACCACAATATGAATCGAACCACTTAACCGTTCATCTATTAACCAACAGACTTTCTTCGACACTTTCAAATCATATAGAAACATCACACAGTACCAACATACTCATCACGTAGCTATCCAGCCGCCATTCCCCCAATTAGGGACAATACTGAACATATAAGTTCATAACCCCAGCTCGCAAAATCAGCACCTCGGTGCTCAAGCCATAGGCGAAAATTCGGGGATTGGCCCAACATCAAACTCACGGAAATTACATCTCGCCCCTCGATCAGGGAATTACAAACCATCAGGGCACATATAACACTGAGCGCTCATGTGCGCATACAGACGTGTGGAGGGAATTTCAAGAGTTATATCTCAAGCTGAATCAAGTACGCACGATAAGAATTCCAAGAAGGTGAAATTTTCCTAAAGGTTTTGCAGCCTCTCGAGGATAAATACAGACGTCTCCATACCGATCCGCGAGACTCTACTAAACCTGCTCATGACTCGTGAGACCTAGTAACCTAGGCTCTGATACCAACTTGTCACAACCCAAATTCCATACCCGGTCGTGATGGCGCCTCTTGTGAAGACAAGGCCAGCCAACAACCCCAAATCCTCTCGTTAACAGTTATTAAACATAAATGAATAGAAAGTACAACTTAATGGCATTAAACTACTAACTACAACCCAACACAACCCGGTCAGGGTGTCACAAGTCACGAGCATCTAAAGAGGACTGAACACCACTACAAGGCCAAAAATAAATATAAAATACAAACTGGAGTTCAAAAGATGAATTACGGTGCCGCGAACGCTGGCGGTCACCTTGCTCAGCTACAAAGTAATACCATCAATCCGCTAACAGCCCGCTTCCGGGCGAACAATACCTGCAACTGCACGCGAGGTGCAGGGAGTAAACTGAGTACTCCAACTCAATGAGTAATAAGAGTAAATAATAACTGAGCGACAAGAAATCACGTAAGAGCACACCATCATGCAATATGGGACAGCACAACCCTTTGAGAAAACAGTAAGTCCGGGAAAATCCTTTAGAAAATATCTGGCTCAGTTTAAAAACCCTTTTTGAAAATATCCTTCTCCAACAGTCAAGCGAATGAACGCCAAATCAGATAGTGCAAGTCCGCACATAAGTCAGCCTCTCGGGCACAACACTCCATAAACAAATAACACCAGAGTATGTGGTAACAGTGCAAGAAATAGCATGGATGTCAATGATATGAGAGTGCTGAATGTTATGCCACGTAGTACAAACAGGAAATCAATGCGTGAATGCAATGCAATGCACATGACCGCCGCGGCGCGCAGCCCGATCCAATTGGGTACCCGCGCTCACTGGGGGTGTGTACAGACTTCGGAGGGGCTCCTACAGCCCAAGCGCAATATCACTGCGGCGTGCAGTCTGATCCATTGTATATACACTGCTGCGGCGCGCAACCCGATCCATGCACAGTCCAGAAATGCACATAGGCCACTTGGGCAATATCAAAATAACAGTTCACATTTCAGAACGTCAATAACATGTTGTTTAAGTCCTCAAATCTTAGAAAAATGGCTGAGCTTACAAATCAGTATTAAAAACCTTGGGCTGAAATCAAATGATATGCAAAATATGCTAAAACAGTAATATCAATCCCCAAAGGGGTCCACAAGTCGGCACAAAGCCCCAAACAATAGCAACAAGCCCAATTCACAGTAATAAAGTATGCGTCTTAATCGCCAATATAGTAGAAATAATACTCGGGACGGACCAGGTCACAATCCCCAACGGTGCTCTACCCCACGCTCGTATCCGGCGTGCAAGTCACCTCCATACAACACTAAGATGTGCAAATCCGGGGTTTCAAACCCTCAGAGTATCATTTACAAGTATTACTCACCTCGAACCGGCGAAATCTCTAGCCCGCGACGCCTTTGCTCCTCAACTCGGCCTCCACGCGCGTCGAATCTATCCAAATCCACAGCGAATACATTACAATAGGCTAAGGGAACATAACCCAATCGAAAGGACTCGAAAAATATCGAAAATCACGAAATTAGCAAAACCCGAGCCTCGGGCCCACTTCTCGAAAAATTACGAAATTCACATCACCGGATTCCTCGTCTCGCCACGAGTCCGTACATATAAGATTTACCAAAATCTGAGTTCAAATGCCTCCTCAAATCCCAAATTTCCATTCAAAAATCAAGCCCTAGTTCTTCCAATTTTTACCCAAATTTCCAAGAATTAAAGGTTGATTCTTCAATAAAATAGCGTTTCTAGGTCACGAGACTTACCTCCAATCAATTCCCGTCAAAATCCTCTTCAATTTCGACTAAAAAGCTCGTAAGGTGGTCAATAATGGAGGAAAAATGGCTAACCTTCGCGGAACAAAATGATTTAAAAGCCCTACTGACCAGCAGTCATTTACTCTATGCGAACGTGGTCAAACCTCCGCGTTCGCGATGAAGAAATTATTTTGACCAGAAAATTACTCTACGCGAATGCGTTACCCAACACACGATCGCGATGCTCCAGGTTTTATACCTACGCGAACGCGACACTGCCCCTGCGAACGCGATGACCAAAACTGGGCTGCACCTTCTGTGAATTTCTGCAGCAAATCTTAAGTCCAAACTTTCATTCAAGCCTAAGTTTCTTCAAAACTTCCGAATTGCACATTCGATCAAAAACCCGACCTAAACACCTCCGAATGACCTGAAAATTTGCACACATATCCAAAATCACCTAACGGAGCTACTGAAACTCTCGGAATTCCATTCCGACCCTCGGATCAAAATCTCACATACCAACCGGACTTCGCCAAATTCCTAACTTCGCCAACTTAGGCTAACTTCTACACTGAACCTCCAAAATCACTTCCGGTTGCTCTCCTAAGCCACAAACCATCCCCCGAAGCTAACCGAATCATCAGAACTCATATCCGAGCCCTCTAACTAAATAGTCAACTTCCAGTTGACCTTTCCAAAACAAGCTTCCCTCCAAGAGACTAAGTGTCTCATTTCCATCTAAAACCAATCCAATTCTACTCGATCACCTCAAATACCGATAATGAAGCATAGAGAAACATAATATGGGGGAAACGGGACGGTATCACATGAGACGATGGGTCGGGTCGTCACATGATGCGAACGCGAATGGGAAAATAGTGGGGGTCCTGGGGTTGGCTTACGCGATCGCGGGAATGTAATCGCGAACGCGTTGAAGGGGGAAGTAAGGCTTAGCCATCGCGGTGGGGTGCACGCGAACACGATGAAGGCTGAAGCTAAGGCTTCGCGATCGCCAGGGGAAGAGTTCGATCGCGATGAAGGATTTCACTGGGCAAAAATTGCAGAAACTCTGCCAACTCTCTAAGTCAAAAATCACCCCGAACCACCTCTAAATCACTCCCGAGCCCTCAGGGCTCCTAACCAAACACACACACTAACTCAATAACATCCTACGAACTTACTCGAGCGATCAAATCGCCAAAATAACATCAAAATCAATGAATCAAACCTCAAAATCATCATTTTTCATTCTAACTTCATAAACTTCAAACTTTAGATATTTAGGTCTGAAACACGTCAAACGACGTCCGATTTCGACCAAACTTCACAGAAAGCGCTTAACATATATATAAGACTTGTACCGGGCGCCGAAACCAAAATACGGGCCCGATACCAATACTTTCTAACTCATTTTCTTTTCAAATTTTCATACATTTTCAGAAAAACAATTTCTTTCAAAAATTCATTTCTCGGGCTCGGGACCTCGGATTTCGATTCTGGGAATATGCCCGAGTCCCATATTTTTCTATGGATCCTCCGACGACCGTCACATCACGGGTCCGTTTACCCAAAATATTGTCCGAAGTCAACTTTAACCATTTTAAAGCCACAATTTATCAAATTTCACATAATTCCACACAAAATCTTTCCGGCTACGCGCCCGGACTGTGCACGCAAATCGAGGCAACTAAAAGCAAGGTTTCCAAGGCCTCGGAAGAACGAAAAAGGGAGAAATCCGGTGATGACCCTTTGGGTCGTCACACAAAACCTTTTTTTTTGGATTTTTGAGTTATAACACATTTTTTCAAATACAAAATAAAAGATTACAATAATAACAAACTCGACATTACTGTACAAAACTAGAAGATAAAAGACGACATAAAAAAAACAGACTCAAAACATAAGAAAAAAAATTTAAAAAAAATCTTCTTAAGCAACTCCTGATCCTGACTGGATGGTCTCGGGGTGTCTGTCGTGCTCAAACTCCGGTAAGTAAACCCACACCTGTATGAAAAAATTAAGACCACATAAAGTTAAAGACCTAGAACACTATGTGAGACAATAACACTCCCTATTGGACACATGCAAGACATGATTGTGATTATTTTTACAAAATGGCTTATTTGGCCAGAAAGTGGCTAGAAGTGCAAAATTTGGCTAAGACCCCGCAAAGCCAAGAACCTAAGATTTACTAGGAAGACCAGACCCTATGTGGGTTGCCTACATATCCCGCTCCAAGAGATGAGAATCAGGTTCGCGTAGTTCGGGCAGATTGGATACGGTCGAGAATTTAAAAAAATAACTAATTTAGAGAAAACACTTTTTTTTTTGAAAAATGATGAAACATGTAAACTCTTTTTGAATTTTTTTCCTTTTTCTTTTTTTTTTTTGATTTTCTGATTTTCAGAAAATGATGAAAAAGTGCAAAAAAAAATTTTGAATTTTCAAGCTCTTTTTTTTCTTAACAAAATGCGACAAAAATATAATTGGGCCCTACTCGCTTTATCCTCACACCTCACCCTCTCTTTTTTTCATCCACCCTCAATTATCATTGGTCCGCCAAATGACCCTTTTACCCTTGAAGAAATGCAACATGTAGCACATAGGATGCATCAAGATGGTCTGTTATTTTGGATACACCTATCCTAGACGGACCCAACCCCTGTGTTGAGTCCCATAAGTCAAATGCACATGATGCAAACAAACGCTCCTACTAGGGATCCGGCATGAAGCATTATTTTTCTAGGTTTAAATCCTGGGGTTTTGTTCTAGACTTTGGTTACCCGAGCGGACAACTGGGGCCGAAGAGGGGGCGACGTACCAGGAGCACTAAAGTCTGCCCGGCCTTGTCGCTGGACCAACCTCATTCTATTTGGTATAATTTCTACAGAAAAAGCGGGCCACGCAAACGTGTGCACCATTTTCAGAAGACTCAGAGGGGTGGCGCAAGAAGACAATTATATACAATCCAAACAATATTAAAGCGGTAAACAGATATCATTTTTGCACAACAGGTTCACAGAATACAGTAATATTAACAATAAATAAAGCCAAGTAAAAATCATTAAAACAAGCTCGAATTCTTGAACCCTGCACCAGAGATTCTGGGTTGGATCCCCATCAGAGTCGCCAGAACTGTCACACCTCCTTTTTACTACACCCAGAGAGGGTGTAAGAGAGTTTTTTCCAATTTAAGTGACAATCGAAACGAGATTATTTATTTAAGATTCAGAGTCGCTACTTGAGATAATTTATGGTGTCCCAAGTCACCGGTTTAAATCCCGAATCAAGGAAAAGATTGACTCTAATTACGGTCTGCGAACACAGAAATCCGGGTAAAGAATTTTGTTAACCCGGGAGAAGGTGTTAGGCATTCCCGAGTTCCGTGGTTCTAGCACGGTCGCTTTGATCATACTTGGCTTATTAAAATTGTCTAATTACTTATTTTAGAACCCATGTGTATTTGCCTTTTACCGCTTTTAATTAAGAAAATTATCTTGAAACGGGTCACGCGTACGTGTACCCGTTTGTTTGGCGCGTCAAAAATCATGTCATGCGAATGTGTCCACAATTAATAATGCTTTATTATTATTAAGAAATTTTGGCCGAAGTTGCGCGAACGCATACACCGATTTTATTTTAAAAATTGTAGCCATGTCACGCGAACGTGTCCACAACCACGATAGTATATTAAACGTGCCTAAAGCAAACTACGAACATTTATTTAAAAAAAACGTATTCGTGTTACGCGAAAATGTACACAACTAATAATATTTTATTATTATTAAGAATATCTAGCCAAAGTCACGCGAACGTGTACCTTGATTCATACTTATATCCGATCAATTCATATACTTATATCCGATCAATGAATGTTCAATCACCACATTTACCAATCACACAATATTTTCAATATGGGAAAGGATCGCCTTGTCCAATAAGAATGTCTAAGATGATAAGCTTTTAGTACAATTTCTCAGAAACCACAAAATGAGCTAGATCAACAGAATGATGCCCGTACACCATTAGAATTCGAGTATCAAACCACATTAACAAATAAGTAGAAGTTACATGATTGGTATGCATTCTTTCAATTGAACAATTAAAGACCAATTCCAATGGACATCTGCTCGGGATACTTTCAGTCAATTCTATGGAAACTTACACGTAGGAAATTTACAACTACAAGGAGCAAACAAAACCATGGAAAGAGGTCTCGAACAGATTAAACTTGACATTAGAATAGAATGAGAGAGGAAATAATTGAACCTCAACAATTACAGCAACTATATCGAAAAAAATCGAGCAGTGAATAATTCTCAAACAAAATATTCAACGAACCTCCGAACAAGAGTAGAATGACCTCGACTGGAAAACTAGAACATGAGCATCAACCACGACGAACTCGACTCAAATGAAACTCCAGCGATTTTAATGGAGGTCGCCGGGAAATGTAAATCGGGCCAGATATGGAAGCCAGTTGGCTTAGCAAAGTGATAAGAACAAAGCCAGTTGACTTAGCAACGGTCGTCGCCTGGCCGGTTGTCACTTCCGGTGGCGGCAGTTCACAATAGCAACCAAATGGTGAATGACCAAACCACTGAAATTCCGGCAAACAACAACAAAAGGGAGGTTGGAACAGTGGCTGCTTTTCTTTGGTGTAGAAGAAGGGTTACGGCTGCTTGAGGTCTGATTTTTGGGAGTTTTCAAGATGATAAGGACGCCTGATGCTTGTTTATGGTTGAAGGAGAAGAAGCATGGAATTTTCGCTCTTCTCCTTTGAAGAAAAAGAAGAAGATCAAAACGATTGGGGGGGGGGGG
>NC_031995.1:4905407-4982646 GCF_001879085.1 Nicotiana attenuata | reverse complement strand
GGGGCTCTATTGAGTGTTTTCTGTGGTGGATCTATGTCTCTTATGTGTCTTAGGGTCTAGCTTGCTGATATTTGGCGTTAGTCTCTTTTATTTTGTATATTTTCTCAATTAGTCCCTAGATCTTTTGTATATTAGGTCCCTAGGTTTTTTTTATTTATCTTTTGTTCCCAAGAAGAGTCTAGAAGGGTCCATGGGGTTAGCTTAATGGGTACTGGGTATTGGGCTTAATGGACTAATCTGAATTGGGCCAAAAATTGGGCTCTAAAGCTCCTAAAATTGTGGTCCAATACATTTATTGATTCCTTTTAAAATAAGGTAAAGATACTACACAATGCAAAAGATAATCCTAATTATATATATTTTTTGTATTTTTAGAATTATATAAAGATAAAAATAATGTACTATTTGTGTATTTTTTTTAAATTTATGAAAGTTACATAAACTAAAATATTTTTGTGATTTTCATTTTTTGTGAGAAAATAAAGTAAAAGAGTAAAAATGAGTTGAAATAGCTACATTAGGCCTAAATTAAATATTTACGTGCTAAAATATGAAAAATCTTGGGGAGGGTCAAAAATCACACGTCTACAGTCTCAGTTCGACGGATAAGAGGCCTCCGAACCAGAGAAACGCGAGGTCGATCTGTCCCAAACCAGGGAGGCCGATGAGGAGGTCGTGGCCGTGGCTTCCGAACCAGAGAGGGGCAAGGCCGTTTTTTCTCAAGTTAGGGAGGCCGATGAGGAAGCTGTGTTCGGTGCTTCCCGAGCGGTGAATGCCCCGAAGGACACATTCGGGGTGATAGACCTCTCTGAGTCACCTTCATTCACTGAGTACATTATTAACGAGGCTCGGACAATGAAACCTCGACCTAACGAGGGGGCCCATGGAGCAGACGAAACTTTTTGCGGCTTTTTTGATGGTGTAGATTCTACCACTACGGAGGACGTCACCAGATTGGGTAACTTAGAGGTGTCGAGGAAGAGTCCATCTTCGGTAAGAAGCTGTCACGACCCAAACCCTGATCCGGTCGTGATGGCGCCTCTCGTGAAGATAAGGGCAGCCAACCAACTCTTTTGCCTTTCCAGAATAATTAAAAGTAATACACAATTTTAATATAATTAAATAACCACAATTTAAACAGAAGATTTCTCATTTAAGTGCGGAAAACAACCCCAAACACAACCCAAAATGGGGTGTCACAAGTCACGAGCATCTGTAAGCGTCTAAATACAACTACAAGGCATGTAATATACAGAATATGATTTATAATCAAAAGGAAGAAATGCGGTGCCGCGAACGCTGGCGGTCACCTTGCTCAACTCCGACAACTAAATCTCCAATCAGCTCAAAACCCGCTACCGGGTGAACAAATACCTGCATCTGCACACGAGGTGTAGGGAGTAAAGTGAGTACTCCAACTCAGTGAGTAATTAAGGTAAATAACAACTGAGCAGTAAGAAATCACGTATAACAAATCACCATGCTGTATAGAAGCAGTGAAAAAACCCTTTTTAGTAAAACAATAAAGCTGTGAAATCTTTGGAAATATCTTAGCTCAGTCTAAATCTCTTTTGAAAATGACTTTTTCAGCGATTACGCAAATGAATGCTAAACAAATAGTGTAGATAAGCACAGAATTCCGCCCCTTGGGCACAACACTCAGTATTCAGATAATGCCAGAATATCAGGTAAATATTGCAAGAAGTAGCACAAACAACAGATAATGACAGACAAATGAAATAAAATAAACACATAAATAGTACCAGCACCGCTGCGGCGTGCAGCCCGATCCATTTAATGTTGACGGCACTCACTGGGGGTGTGCAGACTCCGGGAGGGGCCCCTTACGGCCCAAGCGCAATATCAAGCCATCTCGTGGCATCAAGTCTAGGCCCTCGGCCTCATATCAGTATCAGTATAACACTGCTGCGACGTGCAGCCCGATCCAAGAGTATCCTCACAACTCAGGCCCTCGGCCTTACTCAGTCAAAAATCACATAAGCCCCTCGGGCAACAGTAAAACATGATACTCAGCCCAAAAATAGTATTGGAAATATCATTTCAAGTATTAAAGCAAAATAAACTTGGTTGAGTTTTGAAATCAGTGAAAAATACATGACTAAGTTCAAGTATGAAATCAAACAGAGAGGAAATATCAACAACCATCCCCGAAGGGGTTCAAATAGTTGGCACGAAGCCCAAATATGGCAATCAACCCAAATCATGATATTAACAAATAAGTTTCAGTCAAATATGCGGTAAAATCATTAGTGGGGACGGACCAAGTCACAATCCCTAATAGTAAAAGACCCCACACTCATCATTCAGCATGTGTCTCACCTCAATATAGCACTACGATGTGCAATCCGGGGTTTCAAACCCTCAGGATATCATTCACAATCATTACTCACCTCGAACCGGCAAAATCTCTAGCTCGCGACGTCTTTGCCCCTCAAATCGGCCTCCACGCGCATCGAATCTATCCAAAACCACAACGAATACGTCACAATATGCCAAGGGAACAAAACCCAATCGAAAAACATCAAAAATCCCGAAATTAGCAAAACTCGAGCCCTGGGCCCACTTCTCGAAACTTAAAAATTCTCACATCATTAGATTTCTTATCTTCCCACGAGTTCATATGTATCAAAAACTCTCAAATCCGACCTCAATGGCCCTTTAAATCCCAATATAAAAATCTCAACAACCAAGCCCTAGTTCTTCCAATTTTAGCTAAATTTCCATGAATTTCTAAGTAAATTCCACAATTAAATCATGTTTTTAGTTCATAAGACTTACCTCCAATCAATCCTCTTCGAAACACTCTTCAATTTCTCCCAAATAGCTCTCAAGATGCTCAACAATGGTGGAAAATAACTTAGGCTCGCGGAACAAAATGTTTTAAAAAGCCCTTCTGCCCAGCTGGTATTTCCTCTATGCGAACGCGGTCAAACCTCGGCGTTTGCGATGGACAAAAATTTCGTTGACCAAATTTACCCTATGCGAACGCGGTGCCCAACCCGCAAACGTTATGCCTTGACTTCTCAACTTACGCGAACGCGGCCCACGTTGTGCGAACACGAATAACAAATGTGATGGGCCCTCAACTCCCACTATGCGAACGGGTACGTACCACCGCGAATGCGGTGCACCAGAACTTAACCTTCCGCGATCGCGGACCCTATATCGCGAACGCGAAGAACCAGACTCAGCCCTGCCGAAATTCTTCTATGCGATCGCGGCCCTTGGCTCGCGATCGCGAAGACAAAAAATGCCCAGCACAGCTGCTACAATTTCTGCAATAACTCAAAGTCCAAAACTTCCCGTTTAGCCATCCGAAATCACCCCGAGGCCCCCGAGACCTCAACCAAAAACAACAACGCATCCTAAGACACCATTCAAACTTGTTCCAATCATCAAAACACATCAAACAACAGTAAAATCATCATTTCACATCGAATTCAAGCCTAAGTTTTCCAAAAACTTCCGAAACTCGCTTTTGATAAAAAAAACCCAACCAAATCACCTCCGAATGACCTGAAATTTTGCACACACATCCCAAATCACATAATGAATCTACTGCAACTCTCTAAATTCCATTCCGACCCTCGGATCAAAATCTCACCTACCAACAGGAAATCGCCAAAATACTAACTTCGCCAAAACAAGCTAATTTCTACACCGGACCTCCAAAACCAATTCCGATCACGCTTTTAAGTCATAAATCACCCAACAAAGCCAACCAAATCATAAAAACTCCGGTACGAGCTCATATACAAATAAGTTAACTCTTGGTCAAACCTTTCAAATTCAAAGCTTTCAACTGAGACTGTTCTTTCAAATTCATTTCGTTTCTCCTGAAAATCAAAACCAACGATCTACATCAGCCATAATACATTACTCAGGGCAAGTCATGCCCGAAACTGGAGATCAAAGTGCAAAAGCTCAAAATGACCGGTCGGATCGTTACACAAGTGGGCCTTCCTCAAGCCCAAAATTAATCAACCAGTTCTCAGCTTCGAGCGTGGATCCTGATCGGAAGCGATCGATTATCATTTCCATTATGGAGGATGACCGAGTCCTCTCTTCCCCCGTAGGGTGGCCAGTTACCTTCGATGCTTGGCAACCGAGGAAGATTAAGCCAAAATGAACAAGGTGGAACACCCTGCCTGTTCAATGAAACTCAACAGGCGTTAAGCCGGGTAACTTTAGATACCTATTGATGACTTCTAATTTATACTTAGATCAATTTATAGATGATCATAACTTTTTTCTCTGTGTTTGTAGGCCTCGATGATTCATCATGAGACTTTTCTTCGGTATCGAGAAGAGTTACACAAATATGAGGCCGAGATTTGAGGGCTCACTAAGGAGAGAGATGCTTACAAACTTCTTAGCAGGAAACGTGAAGGGGAGGCTAAGAGCCTCCGAGCTGAGCTAGAGGTGGTTCGAAAAGAGCATGTCGACCTGGTCGAGCAAGTAAGAAGAGTATTTGAGGTTAGTGATGATGATTCATACACGGTGACTAACGGTCCGAACTCGAAGGTCCAACAGAAGCTTGATCAGATCAAGCAGCTCCAGGCAGAGGTAGATGTGGTAAAGGCTGAGGCCGAGATGGCTAAAGTCGATACCGATGATATGGTGACCGTTTATAAGGCTGATGCCGATACGGCTTAGGTTCGAGCAAAGGATATCATCGAGCACGCAAAGCCGCAATCTCGAAGGGAGGCCCTCGAGGAAATTCATGCTCGGGGTTTCGACTTATCGGCTGAGATTGAGAGTGCCAATGTGCTTGAAGTCGAGGCCAAAATGTTGGCCTATCTCGAAGATGATGAAGATTTGGGCGAGTCGGAGGGTGGAGGAGACCCCGAAGGTCCTAGTGATGAAGCGGGCTCCGGTGAAGACCAGGTCGTTTAAATGTCTTGTACTTTTTTTTCTTTGTTTTTTGTATCTTTGTACGTGTGTATTTTTCTTTTTGTTGAGGCCGTTTGGCCTTTGTAAAAATTTGTATCGACTCTGTTTTGGCCCTCGTAAAAATCTTTTGATATGTATATAAATCTCTATTCCCTCCAGCAATTTTTGAGTTTTTTCCTTTGCTTTATTATTTATGTTTGCAAAGATTAAAATGGCTTAGCATGAAATAGTTAGATTATGTTTAAAGGTTCGAACAAGCCTTGACTTTAACATTATTTTGTTCAAGGCATCGTAGGGGTTTGGTATGACCCGAAAAATTTTCCCAAAGTACTTATACTTTTTTGGATTATAGTTTTTCGAGGGTAGCCTTTAGAACCGGTTAAGAAATTTTAAGGCCTTGTTGTTTTCATTACGTATATCGGAAGTCATCGAGCCTTGTTAATATGGCTGCAGCTTTTTTAGTTTGGGTGTTTCCCAGTGGGCTTGTTATCCCAAGTTATCCGGGCTTGCCTAAGATAACAGCCCCCGAGTTGATATCTTTAAAATTGTACGTTGCCTAATAGGTCTTGTGCCCCCGAGCACTGATAGCTCAGATCGTCCGAGTTTATTTTCGGACGGTAGTCCCCGAGTGAGAGTGATTGTTCGAACTCGGGTTAAGGTGGCCCTTGGGCTCGATACCTTGAGGGGATCGGATGCAGGATATTCTTTAGAAATGCAACAAAACTTTTAAAGGACAAGATATTTATCCGCAAGGAAGAGACTTTTTTTTATTCTTGTGCATAATAGATTTTACATGTGTACATTCTTTGTGACAGGGCTCGAGCAGTCTATGCGGGCAAGGTTCATTTGACCTTTTGGCCCTTACAATAAATCCTATCTATTGAGACCCTTCAATCACGAAGTTTCTTTCCTTGATAAAGTCGATATCTGAGGGTAATTCCCCCAGTATTCTAGGTTGATCACAGAGAGAAGCTTCGGATACTGTTGATGCGATATTTGACTCCGATTCACGAACGACCTTCTATTCTAAGTTAGCACGATCCACTGTTGCCTCGTTAAAAACCTTGCTGGAAAACCCATTTGGGACAATTCGGTTCAAGGGAAAAAGAGTGCAACCAGGCCTAAAAATCTGTACCGCTCCTTGTTGGTTACCTGAAAGTATTAGTTCAAAAATAGGTGAAAAGGAATAAATGGAGTCGACCTTAGCAGTAATATTGCTTCAAGTGAGTTATATTCCAGTTATTGGGTAGTCGTTCACCGTTCATTGCCCCGGTTTGTACGATCCTTTTCCGGTGATCTCGAGATTTTGGTATGGCCCTTCCCAGTTCGTCCCTAGATTCCCCTCGTTCGGATTTCGGGTGCTTAGTGTGACCCTTCTTAACACCAATTCCCCGATGTTGAAGTGTCAAAGGTTGGTCCTTCGGTTGTAATATCTCTCGATCTATTATTTTCGGGCGGCCAACCAGATAAGGGCGGCTTCTCGCCTTTCACTTAATAGTTCCAAGCTCGTACTCATGGCCTCACCATTCGATTCTTTGTTTGCGCTTCGGAACTTGAGACTTGGTTCTCCGACTTCGACCGATATTAGAGGTTCGACGCCATAAACCATCAAGAAAGAGGTGGCCCCGGTACTGGACTTTGAGGTCGTACGATTTGCCCATAAAACTTCGGGCAGGATTTCCTTCCATTTTCCTTTGATGTCGGTTAACCTCTTTTTGAGGTTTTGGAGTATGGTCTTGTTGGTTGATTCTTCATGTCCGTTCCACTAGGGTGATAAGGTGTTGATAGGATCCTTTTGATCTTATGGTTTTCGAGAAGCTTGGTCACTTTGTTGCCGATGAATTGTTTCCAATTGCCGTACACAATCTCGGCCGACATGCCGAACCGATATATGATGTGGTCTCAAATGAAATCGATGACTTCCTTATCCATGTCCTTCTCGTATGCCTAGGCTTCCACCCATTTAGAAAAATAGTCAGTCATAAACAATATAAATTAAGCCTTACCGGGTGCCCATGGAAGGGGGCCAACGATGTCCATTCCCCACTTCATGAATGTCCATGGTGACAAAACCGAATGCAGCAGCTCCCAGGCTTGGCGAATCATCGGAGCATGTCTTTGGCATTCATCAAACATTTTCGTACGAACTCCTTCTCGTCCCTTTTCATGTCGATCCAGTAGTAGCCGGCTATGATCATCTTTCTAACCAATGACTCGGGGCATGAATGATTTGCGTAGGTGCCCTCGTGAACTTCCCTTAGAATGTACTCGGTATTTCCTGGTCCTAGACATATCGCTAGTGGACCATCGAACGTTCTTATGAACAGGGTTCCATCTTCGGACAAGCTAAATTGGGTTGCCTTTCTACGCATGGCCCTCTATTCTTTTGGATCCGAGGGTAGCTTCTCAGTCTTCAGATATTCTACATATTTGTTTCTCCAATCCCAAGTCAAGCTTGTAGAGTTTATCTCGGTGTGACCTTCTCCCACTACCGATCTTATGAGTTTTATGACTGCCCCCGAGTTGAGCTCGTCGTCCTCGACCGACGACCCTAAGTTTGCAAGGGCATCTTCCTCGCTGTTTGGATCCCGAAGTATGTGTTGCAAAGTACACTCCTTGAAATGATGTAATGTTACCTACAACTTATCCAGGTACCTATATATTCATTTTTCTCTGGCCGCGAATGTCCCATTAACTTGGTTTACCACGAGGAGGGAGTCGCACTTGGCTTCGATCACCTTCGCCCCCATGCTTTGTTTTAGAAATAAATTCTGTGTCCAAGGCGTAAAACCTCCTTTCTGTCTCACCTCAATTTGCATGCGCAATCCAGGCGCGTATCCGAAAAGCAATTATGTGAAAATCTGTGAAACATGATAAATCTTGCCTTTAAAATGAATTTAAGTTGACTTCGGTTAATATTTTGGGTAAACGGACCCGGACCCGTAATTTGATGGTCCCGAAGGGTCCGTAAGAAACATGGGAATTGGGTATATGCCCGAAATCGAATTTCGAGGTGCCAAGCCCGAGAAATGAATTTTTAAATAAAATTATTTTCTGGAAAATATATGAGTTTTTGGAAATTAAATATGTTTGAAAGTTATGGTATCGGGACCGTATTTTAGTTCTGGAGACCGGTACATGTCTTATATAGTATTTAAGTTGAGCCCGTAAAGTTTGGTAAGAAACGGAATTGTAATGACGTGAATCGGGCCCTTGGTTGTTAAAAATGGAACTTAAGAGTTCATAGGTTATTTCTTTGATTTTGATGCTAAATTCGTTGTTAAAGGTGTTAATTTGGCGATTTGATCGCACGAGTAAGTCCATATGATGTTTTTTAGTTAGTATGCATATTTGGTTTGGAACCCCGAGGGCTCGGGTGAGTTTCGGATAGGTTTCGGGGTGTTTTTACACTTAGAAAAATTGCAGGTTTAGAGAAAAGTTGCAGGTCTCTGAAGTTAGGTCTCGCGGTCCGCGGAAAAACCTTTGCGGACGCGGTGGGTACTTCGCGATCACGGTGGGAATTATACGGTCCGCGGAGGGGCAAGGCCATACCTTTGCGGGCGTGCTCGATTTCTTGCGGTCTGCGGTGGAGCTCCGCGGCCACAGTCCTTTTTGTGCGGTCCGCAGATAGGGTCTGAGAGGGGTATATTTAAACGGGACTTTTTGTTATTTTTCACTTTTTAAAACCCTAAAAACATAAGAGGCGATTTTCCAAACACTCTTTCTTCTCCAAAACATTAGTAAGTGATTTCTAACTTATTTCTTTCACTCCTTAACTTCTTTTAACAAGATTTCATCCTAGAATTTAGGGTTTTCATGGTGGAATTGGGAATTTTGGGTAAAACCTAAGAATATTGAAATTTGGGGGTTTAGACCTCAAATTGAGGTCGGATTCCAAAACCAATTATATGTCAGGGATCGGGGGTGAATAGGTAATTGGGTTTTGGTCCGAATTTCGGGTTTGGACCAAGCAGGCCCGGGGTCAGTTTTTGACTTTTTGAGGAAATCTTCATAAAACCCATTTTCATGCATTAGAATTGATTCATTTAGCATTTATTGATATCGTTAAGTAAATTGTGGCTAGATACAAGCGAGTTGGTGGTGGAATCAAGAGGTAAAGCGGTAGTTGAGGCTTTATTGTATTCGTGGCTTTGAGGTAAGTGTTTGGTCTAACCTTAGCTTGAGGGATTAGGAGTTGTGTCGTATTTGCTATGTGTTAATTGTGGAGTAAGACGTATAGGCATGGTGACGAGTATCTATACATCGGTGTCAAGCATGCCTATGAGTCTAGTATTGTAATTGTTGTGACTCCGTTGTGATTTATCCATGTCTAATATGATGATTATCATTGTAGTTCCCTTGCCGAGATGTTGTTGTTATGTTGTTGTTATATTGTTGTTCCCTTACCGGGATGTTGTTGTTGTATTATTGTTCCCTTGCCGGGATTCTTCTATGATTGGTGTTAATATATGACATAAGAGCGGGTTGCACGCTTGCAACTGTAACATATGAAATGGGAGCGGGTTGCACGCCTGCAACGGTAATATATGAAATAGGAGCGGGTTGCACGCCTGCAACGGTAATATAAGAAATAGGAGCGGGTTGCACGCCTGCAACGGTAATACATGAAATGGGAGCGGGTTGCATGCCTGCAACGGTAATATATGAAATGGGAGTGTGTTGCACAACTGCAACGGTAACATATGAAATGGGAGCGGGTTGCACGCCTGCAACGGTAACATATGAAATGGGGGCGGGTTGCACGCCTGCAACGAGATATATAAAATGGGAGCGGGTTGCACGCCTGCAACGAGAAAGAATGAAAGTGAATACTGTGGTTGTTTTCCTCATTATTGTTGGCCAATAAATTATGGTTCTTTACATTCCTTTTGATATTTTGTTGTTATCGGATACTCCCCGTAGCATGATTTTCCCTCCCCATCTTAACTGTGAATATCTTCTTTTATTTCCCCTACCCAGATTCCCGAAGACGACCCCGAGTTTACCAACAACTCTCTTTCGACCTTGCGTATTAGGGCCGACGTACAGTCGTTCATGATATCTGCCAAAATTTTAGATTTAATGGTTGTTCGGGGTCGATATTCAATATCGTACCCGCTGATTTCCACAGCCCATTTGGCCAATCGTCCCGAGAGTTAGGGTTTATTCATTATATTTCGCAATGGGTAAGTAGTCACAACACATATAGGATGACACTGAAAATACAGTTTCAGCTCCCTAGAGGCACTTAGCAAGGCGAGTGCCAATTTTTCTAGGCAAGGGTATCTAGTTTCGGCCTTACCTAGAGTCCTGCTAACATAGTAAATTGGAAATTGCATACCTTGATCTTCCCCGACCAGGACTCCACTTACCGCTATCTCTGATACTGCTAAGTACATGTATAGTTATTCGTCTGCCTTTGGCGTGTAAAGTAGTGATGGCGTTTGAGGTCCTCCAAAACCCGTTGGCATCTCGGGGTCCATGAGAAGTTGTTCTTCTTCTTCAGTAGCGAGAAGAATCGGTGGCTCTTACCAGACGACCTCGAGATGAATCGCCCCAGGGAGGCTATGTGTCCGGTTAACCTTTGCACGACATTTATGTTGTCCACCACTGTGATATCTTCGATGGATTTGATCTTGTCGGGGTTGATCTCGATTCCCCAGTTGGACACCATGAATCCAAGGAATTTTCCTGATCTAACTCCAAACGCACATTTCTCCGGGCTCAGCTTCATATTGTATTTCTTCGATATGCTGAAAGTTTCCTACAATTATTTCAAATGGTCCTCTGCTCGTAGGGACTTAACCAACATATTGTCAATGTAAACCTCCAACGATTTTCCTATTTGTTCCTCGAACATCCGGTTTACTAGGCGTTGATAAGTGGCACCGGCGTCTTTTAGTCCGAATGGCATCACGTTATAACAATATGTGTCGTATTTAGTAATGAAAGAGGTTTTCTCCTGATCATCCGGGTTCATCCGTATTTGTTTGTACCCGGAGTAAGAATCGAGAAAATTGAGGATCTCATGGTCGGTCGTGGCATTGGTCATGCGATCGATATTTGCAAAGGGAAGGATTCTTTGGGACATGCCTTATTCAAATCGTTATAGTCTACACAATTAGTTTATTCCCCTTTTTAGGGACTACCACTACATTTGCTAACCAATACAGGTATTTAACCTGCCAAATGGAAACTATTTTAAGGAGTTTAGATACCTCATCCTTGATGAAAGCATGTTTGACCTCGGACTGGGGGTCTCATATTATGCTGGACCTGGTGGAATTTCGGGTCCAGGCTTAGCTTGTGAGTGGTTATCTCTAGTGGGATCCCTATCATATCAAGATGGGACCAAGCGAAAAAATCTATGTTAGCTATAAGAAATTGAATGAGTTTTTTCCTTAGCTCATCGACCGTTGATTTAGTGGCGTCGGAATCATCAGGGACTATAAAAGATTTGGGAACCCCGTAATCATCGTCTTCATTATTCCCCCGTTTATCCGATTAGGTCGTGGCCGGTGTCGGTAATTACTATTTAGCCTCTTGCTTTGTATCCGAACTTGGTTCCCTTGATGTTTTGAGTGTTGATATCAGAATCACTTCTTCGACTGCAAAAATTTCCTTTGCGGCTGGTTGTTCCCCGTAGATTGTTTTAATCCCTCCCGGCGTTTGGAATTTTAACACTTGGTGAAGAGTCGAGGGCACTGCCCTCATGTTGTGGATCCATGGCCTCCCCGACAGGGCATTGTACCTCACGTCTCCTTTGATCACATAAAACTTGGTTTCCTGAATGGCCCTGGCAGCATTCACTAGTAATGTTATCTCTCCCTTAGTGGTTTCACATGCCATGTTGAATCCATTTAGAACTCGGACTGCAGGCACGATTTGATCTTGTAGGTCGAGGTGTTCTACGACCCTCGCTCGGATGATGTTTGACGATCTACTTGGATAAATTAACACACGATTAACTCGAGATTTATTTATGATTACAGATATTACCAGTGCATCGTTATGGGGCTGTACGATCTTTTATGCGTCCTCGTCGTTGAAAGGCAAAGTTCCTGCTCGTATGTAATCTCGAGTCCATTTTCCCTTTGTGATGGACATTTTGGTCCGTTTTAACATTGGCCTTTGAGGAACATCGACCCCACCGATGATCATGTTAATGACGTGTTGAGGTTCTTCTTGTTCGGTCTGTTTATTAGTATTCGTATTTCTAAAATGATTCTTGGCTCGGTCACTCAGGAATTATCGAAGATGCCCGTTGTTGAATAACCGGGTCGTCTCCTCTCTCAACTGTCGGCAATCATCTGTTATGTGGTCGTGAGTACCATGATATTTGCTCGTATAGTTAGGATTCTTTTGGGCTGGGTCGGATTGTAGAGGTCGAGGCCATTTGGTGTTCTTGATGCATCCGATAGCTGACACAATGGCTGCAGTAGCAACATTAAAGTTATATTCTGATAACCTTGGTGCTTCTTTAGGCCCGATAGGCCTGTCGAAACCGTTCTTGCTTATGAGTCCTCGGTTGCTCTGACCTCGATCATTTTTCCTTTCATTTTGCATAGAATTTTGTCCAGACACACTGCTTCTTTGATCTCCATTGTACGGCTAGTATAGTTCCTTGTTTGACCTCGGTTCCTAGTCGATATCTTTCTTGACTCTGTCGATGGGTCTAACGGGATAAACGGACCTGAAAGGAGCCCCAAGTTGATCATCTTCTACTCTGATTTTCGATTGATATCGGTTATGCATATCATCCCAAGTAACAACCTGATACTCTATCAAATTCTACTTCAACCGCTGTGAAGCCACCGAGCTTCAACCATTGAGTCCTTGGGCGAAATCTTGAACGACCTAATCATCAGCGGTCAAAGACAGATCCATCCGTTCCATTTGAAATCGGGACACGAACTCCCTGAGAATTTCATTATCATTCTGCCTTACTTTGAAAAGGTCTGACTTCCTGGTTTCGACCTTGATAGCCCTGGTGTATGCTTTCACGAAGGAGTCTGCAAGCATAGCAAATGAGTCAATAGAATTAGGAGGTAAGTTGTGATACCATATAATAGCTCCCTTTGATAGGGTCTCTCCAAATTTCTTCAACAAGACAGACTCGATCTCATCATCCTCCAAGTCGTTCCCTTTGATAGCGCATGTGTAGAAAGTGACATGCTCGTTTGGATCGGTCATTCCGTTGTACTTAGTAATCTTGGGCATGCGGAATTTTTAGGCATTGTCTTTGGAGCCACACTCGGAGGGAAAGGTTTTTGTACGAACTTCTTGGAATCCAGGCCTTTCAGTATCGAGGTGCTCCGGGAATTTGGTCGACCCTGAAATTGTAGGTTTCTTCCTGTTTGTCATTTGCTTCAATTTTCTTCTCCCCTGATTCTATCTATTTTACCATCTCCTCGAGCATTTTTATGATCTTGGGGTTGTTCCCTGATTCATTTTCATTCGACCTCTCTGCGACCGGTTCTTCCCTGCGGGCGATTTCCTGGAACGGATCGGGTTCAATTCTGCTAGGTGTGCGGCTTTGGTTCTATAACTGAACTATCAATGTCTATTCTCGGGGTCGGCAGGCAGGTTTTTGTCGAGCCACATGCGAGTTAGCGTCCAACGGGTCCGCGACTGGAATTCCGATGGGATCAACGGGCGGTACCTCGTTACAGGGCGTTATGTTGTTATTTTTATCGTGGTGACCGGACTCATTGTCAAAAGGTAGGGATACCAATTGTGAGTTTGACATTTTGAGCTTTAACCTAAAATTAGAGGCACTTCAAAAAACAAGTTTAAAGTAGTGTGTGTTATGAAAAATTTGTATCAAATAACCACTGTTATCCTTAGCCCCACGGTGGGCACCAAATTGTTTATCCTCAAAATCGGATAACAATTGAATTTGTAAGTGGTTTTAAGGATACATGGATTAAATTAATACAAAGCGATAAATTAAATTATAATTAAAATAAAGTATGATCAAGTAAATTCAAACCACACAAATTGAACAGTTACAACCTTGGGAGGTGAGCCACCCTTGAACAGAATGCACTTCGATCAGTGTCAAGAAATAGTTGAATAAGAGCTTTTAAGAGAAAATAATAGTATATTACTTGAAATTATTGTTACAATGTGCTTTACAAGTAATCAGACCCTTTTTTTATAGTAGGAAAGTCCTATATTAGGTACAACTCTATAAAAGGTAAAGATCTCCTGATTTTCTGATTTGCCGGTTCTTTATTAATACGTGCCGAGATTTCCGCCATAATATCCGACCGGTCGCGTCTATTTCGGCCTTCTGTCGACAATGTTTCCTCGAGCTCGATCGGGGTCAAGGTAGATTCCGGGATCACGAACTCATTGTTCATGAGGACAGATATTTTGCTCTCAGGTTCTGGCCCGGTGGGACCGGGGGTCGATCTTCAATCCCTCATGTTCCGAGCCCAATCTATCATGTCATAGACGAGTCCGATTTCTACCGTATACAGGTATTATTGAGCCTTTTCCCTTTTCTAAATGATGTGTTATTTATTAGGATAATATTTAGTGGTAATTTACATTTGAAGTCCTGAGCATGGAGTTATTTTTATTATGGAGCTCGCTTAAGACTTCGAACTCGAATTTGTCTATAGTCGATCCCAATTCGAATATAGAAGATTGAGTAAAAGACAACAAAAATATGGTAATAAGACCTCGTCATTGTTATATCGGGTGGATTCTGAATTGATATTGATGTTTGTTATTGAATATACCCAATAATATGACTATCTCATAGAAATTTGCCGCCAAAATTTGTGCTAGTCATATTTTTGGGAGGAAAGAACTTTGCGCAGTGATTGAGTTTACCATGTTTATTTTGTCAAATAATTATTTGACCGGTATGAAATAACGTGTAATTGGGGTGAACAATTATATTTTTAATTTTTAAAAAGTAAATAAAAATTAATGATAGTTACATAGAGTTTTTTTTGGTTGTAAGAGATAATATTTTATTAAAAACTAAGTAACATTACATGGAAATTTCTCAGCCATCCCATTGGGATTGAAACTGAGAGGATTTACAAAAGTACTAGTGCTATGAACTGCATTAACATTCCCCATGCTAGCTAATCTATTACAAGCTTGCTCCGATATTAGCCTACCATACAATCTACCATCAGCATCATCCTTCAAAGTTGCCTCCACCAACTGAGTAGATGCATGATGGATGATTGTTTTATTCATGAGTTTTAGCTTGATACGATCCCTAGCCAAAAGATGAGCTACTGAATTTGCTTCTCTGAAATTATGTCTGAGCAATGGAATCCCCAACTGTGCCATTACCACCTGCATGAGGAGATAAGATGATTATAAATTTGATGATCTTTGTCCAAAAGTGAAATTACCTCTATAGAATCTGTTTCTATCTCGGGAGGCTGGAGCTTAAATTGGACAGCAACTCTTAGGCATGTTTCCAGAGAAAGTAGTTCTGCATGAGTGTTGCTAATGAAATTAGTAAGTTTTTGGAACCCTACTATCCATTTGCCATTGCTGTTTCGTATGACTCCTCCCAAGCCACCCATGTTAGTGTTATTGATGAAAGCATTGTCACAGTTGAGTTTAAAAGAACCCATAGAGGGCTTTTGCCATCTGAAGGAGATAAAATTGGTATTTTGTGTGGGGAGTTGGTTATCGGTGAGGTATTTGAATTCAGCAGCTTTGTTAAGGATATTTTGATTGACACCTCATTCGAAACATTGTTTATGTTGTTATTATTGCAGTTGAGCCATATATTGTGATGACCCTTGGGTCATCACCGTAATTTCTCCTTGTTCTGTGCTTCTGAGGCCTTAAAAATCTCGTTTTTAGTTGCCTTGATTTGCGTGCGCAGTCCGGGCGTGAAGCCGGAAAGCTTTTATGTTAAAATATGTGAATTGTGTGGAAAATTTGAGAAATTTTGATACTAATATTATTAAGGTTGACTTCGGTCAACATTTTGGGTAAACGGACCCGGACCCATGATATGACGATCCTGGAGGGTCCGTAAAAAAATATGGGACTCGGGCGTATTCCCGGAATCGAAATCCGAGGTCCCGAGCCCGAGTTATGAATTTTTGAAAGAAATTATTTTCAGTAATTAATTAAGGAAATTGGAAAGGAAAATGAGTTAGAAATCTATGGTATCGGGCTCGTATTTTGGTTCCGACGCCCGGTACAAGTCTTAAATATGTGTTAAGCACTATCTGTAAAGTTTGGTTGAAAACGGACGTCGTTTGACGTGTTTCGGACTAAAAATGGGAAATTTGAAGTTTATGAAAGTAAAGGAAGAATTATGTGTTTTGAGGCTTGATTCATAGATTTTGATGTTATTTTGGTGATTTGATCACACGAGTAAGTCCGTAGGATATTTTTGAGGTTGTGTGCATGTTTGGTTTGGAGCCCCGAGGGCTCGGGAGAGTTTTGGATAGGGGACGAATTGCATTTTTCAAACTAGGATCTGCAGATTTTCCTTCAGTTATCTCAGACCTGCAGGCTTCGCAATTGCGAAGCCTGGTTCGCAAATGCGAAGAAGGTCCAGGCATGCCCAGCTCGCAAATGCGAGGTTTCCTTTGCAAATGCGAAGATCCCTTTTTCCTTCACCTGGGCAGCAGTTTTCGCAAATGCGAAGATTTCATCGCAAATGCGATCCCTGACCTAAAACACAAAGTTCGCAAATGCGAACACCCCCTTCGCAAATGCGAAGTACGCCTTTCCTGCCTGAGTTCGCAAATGCGAACAAAATCCTCGCAATTCCCAAGTCTGCTGGGTTCGCAATTGCGAACCCAGTTTCACATTTGCGACACCTGCACTGCATATTTTATACTTAGACGATTTTAAAGCTCACTTTTCATATTTTCAATACCATAACACCCATTGGCGATTTCTCACGAACTCCCTCTTCTCCAAGTCATTTGTAAGTCAACTTTTACTCAATTTCTTCAATCTTTAACATCATTTATCATGTTTTCATCTTAAAACCAAGGTTTTCCATGGGTGAAAATGGGAATTTTGGGTAGAACTTAGGTTTTTACTAAATTGGGGATTTGGACCTCAATTTGAGGTCCGATTTCAAAACAAATCATAGGTATGAACTCGTGGGGGAATGGGTAACCCGGTTTTGGTTCGAACCTCGGGTTTTGACCAGGTGGGCCCGGGGGCGTTTTGGGAATTTTTGGGCAAAACTTTGGGAAATTCATTCTTATGCATTCAAATTGATTTAGCTAGCATTTGTTGATACATTTGAGTAATTTATAACTAGATTCGAGCGATTTTGTGGTGAATTCGAGGGGTAAAGCTATACTAGAGGCTTGAGTCGAGTTTGGAGCTTTCGAGGTAAGTGTTTGTTCTAACCTTGGCTTGAGGGAATAGGATTAGGATATTAATTGCTACTTGCTAAATGTGGAGTACGGTGTATAGGCATGGTGACAGTTATCTATGCACCGAAGTCTAGCATGACTGTGAGTCTTCTTTGTGTTTGATTCGGATTTAATGATACATCTTTCTTGCTTTGTTGATAAGTTTAATATAAAGTGAATAGTTGAGGAAGGTTTGTGATTGGTTTGTCATTTGAAGCATTGGTTCGGACTAGAAATTGTTACTCGGGAAATAAGTAATTAAAAGAGGAAGTGTTGTGACTATTCCCTTGCCGGGATTTAAGCATTTATTGTATCCCCCCTTGCCGGGATATTTGAGCTGTTAGTCATATTCCCTTGCCGGGACTTATTGCATTTTGTTGTTACTCCCCTTGCACTTGAGTTGCAGTTATCGTTTGGGTGAGTTCTTGATATGGATATAGAAGGATCGGGTTGCACGCCGCAATGGTGTTAAATGTTGAGGATCGGGTTGCACGCCGCAACGGTGTTATATATTGAGGATCGGGTTGCACGCCGCAACGGTGTTAAATGAGAATGGAACGGGATGCACGCCGCATCGACTCTGAATATAATTGGAACGGGTTGCACGCCGCAACGGAGTATGGGCTAAGTGTATTGTCCTCGTATGTAGAGTTTTCCGGTGTTTTTCCTTATCTGTTGTATTGTACAGCTTCACTTCTTATCCGATGATTTTATATTTAAACTGTCGCATTTTATATTTAAACTGTCGCATCCCACAGCATGCTCCCCTCCCTAGTAGTTGTTTAAATTAAGTGTATTTCCTGCTATTTCACATATATCTGTACAGGTTATTTATGGTAGGTCATGTCTAGCCTCGTCACTACTTCGCCGGGGTTAGGCCAGACACTTACCAGCACATGGGGTCGGTTGTGCTGATGCTACACTCTGTGCATTTTATTTGTGCACAGACCAGGGAGCAGCTTTCGGACCGCAGCAGCAGTTCTGAGTGGGAGCTATCTTCAGTCCAGAGACTCTCGAGGTAGCCTAGTTGGCGTTCGCAGGCTGAAGTCCCTTCTATAGTATTTGTTTGCTTTCATTGTATCGAGATAGACACTTATATGTATTTCTTTCAGACTCTTGTTTCAGTATTCCATAGTAGTCCGTGAGTAGTGACACCAGATACTGGGTAGAAGTGTATTTTGCAACTTTCGTATTTCTGTTTTCAGTTATTTAAGCATTTAAAAGTCTCCCGCTTTATTTTATTTTTCCCGTTATTATTATTGTTTGAATGAAATCGGGAATGTGTCTTTAAATGTTTGGCTTGCCTAGCTCCGATAGTAGGCGCCATCACGACTCCCGATGGTGGGAAATCCGGGTCGTGACAAGTTGGTATCAGAGCACTAGGTTACTTAGGTCTCACCACTCACGGACAAACTCGGTAGAGTCTGAGGGATCGGTACGGAGACGTCTGTATTTATCCCCCAGAGGCTACAGAGTTAGGAAAAATTTCACCTTGTTCATTCTTGTCGTGCGATTCTGTTTGTCAAGTACTGATTGTCTTTCTACTCTGTTCTTTCGCAGATGGCGAGAACACGTGCTTCCTCTTCTACCGCGCAGCAGCCCGAGCCCCCAGCAGCAGCTCCTATCAGGGGTAGAGGGCGAGGCCGAGGCCGTGCCAGAGGCCGAGGCCGAGGCCGGGGCAGAGCTCAGCCCCGAGCGGCAGTCCCAGAGGTGGAGCCTCATGTTGTCTATATGAGGAGGTTCTAGCTCCAGCAGCTCCAGTGGGCCCAGCTCAGGTCCCAGAGGGTTTCATAGCCACTCCAGTGCTTCAGGACGCTTTGGTCCGACTGGTAGGCTTTATGGTGGGCATTTCTAGAGCGGGTTTGCTTCCCGTAGCTCCAGCCACATCTTAGGCTGGGGGAGGAGTTCAGACTCCCGATACTCGTACTCCGGAGCCGGTAGCTCCTCAGGCTCAGGCTCCAGCAGTTCAGCCAGCTGTGGCAGTCCGGCCAGGTATTGCGGCTCAGTCCAGTGATGGTGCGGCTATGTCCGCTGATGCTCAGTGGAGGCTAGATCGGTTCACCAGGCTCTTCACTACCACATATAGTGGCACTCCAGAGAATGCTCAGAATTTCATATTCAGCTGTCATGAGGTTCTTCGGACCATGGGTATTCTGGAGACCAATGGGGTCGACTTCGCCACTTTTCGCCTAACAGGATCTGCCAAGACTTGGTGGAGAGATTTCTGTTTAGCCAGGCCAGCAGGGTCGCCATCATTGACCTGGGATCAAATTTCAGAGTTATTTCTGGGGAAGTTTCTCCCAGTTACTCAGCGGGATGCCCTTCGCAGGCAGTTTGAGCGTCTCCAGTAGGGTACTATGACAGTCACCCAGTATGAGACCCGATTTATCGATCTTGCACGCCATGCTACTGTGATACTCCCCACCGACAGCGAGAGGGTGCGGAGGTTTGTTGATGGGTTGGCTCGGCCGATCCGTGTTCAGATGGCCATGAGTGCCGGGAGTGAGATTTTATTTCACGAGGCGGCAGATGGTGCCCGCCAGATAGAGATGGCACTTGCTCAGGGAGGTGGGCATGGGTCTGATAAGAGGCCCCGTCATTCTGGTAGATTCAGTGGTACCTCGTCTGGAGGTAGGGATTCCTATGGTAGAGGCCTTCCTCCGAGGCCCTTTCATTCAGCTCTCCAGGCCTCTCATGGTACTTCAGGCGGCGATGGTTCTCGGCCGTATTATTCTGAGCAGTAGTCTTTCGGTGCACCACCAGCTCCCACCAGTGCACCGCCACTTCAAAGTTTTCGACGTGATCATTCAGATCGGCAGGGTCAGTCTAAGTTTTCTCAGTTGCCGCATTCAGACGGGTGTTATGAGTGTGGAGATTTTGGTCACATCGGGAGATATTGCCCGAGGCTGAGAGGTGCTCAGTCGCAGCAGCAGGGTCCTCGTCCTATGATTCAGGCACCAGTTGCCCCACAGCCTGCCCAGCCAGCTAGAGGCGGGGGTAGAGGACATAGAGGTGGAGGTAGAGGTCATAGAGGTGGAGCTCAGACCGCTAGAGGTAGGGGTCAGCCAGTAGCCGATCGTCCCAGGAATGTGATATAGGGAGGTGGGGCCCAACCCCATTGTTATTCTTTGCCAGCCAGGCCAGAGGCTGAGTCATCAGATGCTGTGATTACAGGTACTATTCTGGTCTGTGATAGAGATGCTTCGGTGCTATTTGATCCTGGATCTACATATTCATATGTGTCATCCTATTTTGCACCTTATTTGGTTATGCCTAGTGAGGCCTTGAGCATTCCTGTATATGTGTCTACACCAGTGGGTAATTCTATACTGGTAGATCGGGTTCATCGTTCCTGTGTTGTGGTATTTAGGGGTCTTGAGACCCGTGTCCACTTGTTGCTCTTGGATATGGTGGATTTCGACGTCATATTAGGAATGGATTGGTTGTCCCCGTATCATGCGATCTTGGATTGCCATGCCAAAACCGTGACCTTGGCATTGCTAGATTTGCCCCGATTAGAGTGGAGAGGGACCCCATGTCATACCACTCGTAGCGTTATTTCATATGTGAAGGCTTGACATATGGTCGAGAAGGGGTGTCTAGCTTATCTGGCTTATGTTCACGACTCAGCGCTGAGGTCCCGTCTATTGATTCTGTTCCTATTGTTCGGGAGTTCCCCGAGGTTTTCCCTTCAGACCTGTCGGGCATGCCGCCCGACAGGGATATCGATTTTTGTATTGATCTGGCTCCGAGCACTCAGCCCATTTAAATTTCGCCGTATCGAATGGCGCCGCCAGAGTTGAAAGAGTTAAAGGATCAGCTTTAGGATTTGCTTGAGAAGGGTTTCATTAGACCCAGCGTTTCGCCTTAGGGTGCGCCAGTGCTATTTGTGAAGAAAAAGGATGGTTCGATGAGGATGTGCATTGACTACCGTCAATTGAACAAGGTGACGATTAAGAACAAGTATCCACTGCCGAGGATCAACGATTTATTCGACCAGCTTCAGGGTGCGAAGGTGTTTTCAAAGATAGATTTGAGATCTGGCAACCATCAGCTGAGGATTAGGGAGTCTGATGTCCCTAAGATAGCATTTCGCACTCGGTATGGGCACAATGAGTTTTTGGTCATGTCAATTGGGTTGACTAATGCCCCAGCAGCGTTCATGGAGTTGATGAACCGAGTGTTCAGGCCTTATTTGGACTTGTTCGTGATAGTCTTCATTGATGATATTCTCATATACTCCCGCAGTCAGGAGGAGCACGAGCAGCACCTCAGAGTGGTTCTTCAGACTCAGAAGGATAGTCGGTTGTATGCTAAGTTCTCTAAGTGCGAGTTTTGGTTGAGTTCAGTTGCATTTTTGGGTCATGTCGTATCAGCAGAGGGTATTCAGGTGGACCCGAAGAAGATAGAGGCAGTCAAGAACTGGCCTCGACCAGCTTCAGCTACAAAGATTCGGAGTTTCTTGGGGTTAGCAGGTTACTACCGTCGGTTCGTGGAGGGGTTTTCATCCATTGCAGCCCCGATGACCAGGTTGACCCAGAAGGGTGCCCAGTTCAAGTGGTCAGACGAGTGCGAGGCGAGCTTTCAGAAGCTCAAGAGAGCTCTGACTACGGCACCGGTATTGGTTTTGCCCACAGGTTCAGGGCCTTATACAGTTTATTGTGATGCTTCCCGTATTGGGCTTGGTGCAGTGTTGATGCAAGATGGCAAAGTCATTGCCTATGCTTCGAGGCAGTTGAAGATCCACGAGAAGAACTATCCGGTTCATGATCTTGAGTTGGCAGCCATTGTTCATGCCTTGAAGATTTGGAGGTATTATTTTTATGGTGTGACGTGTGAGGTTTACACGGATCACAAGAGTCTCCAGTATTTATTCAAGCAGAAAGAGTTGAATTTGAGGCAGAGGAGGTGGTTAGAGTTGCTGAAGGATTATGATGTTACCATCTTATATCACCCGGGGAAGGCCAATATGGTGGCCGATGCATTGAGTAGGAATTCCGCCAGCATGGGTAGCCTTGCTTATATTCCAGTCAGCCAAAGATCGCTTGCTTTGGATGTTCAGGCCTTGGCCAATCGTCTTGTGAGGTTAGATATTTCTGAGCCTAGCAGAGTGTTAGCTTGCACGGCTGCTCGTTCCTCATTATAGAGCGTATCCGTGAGCGGCAGTTTGAGGATCCCCATTTATGTGACCTGAGAGATACGGTACAGCGTGGAGGTGCCAAGAAAGTGACTTTGGGAGATGATGGTGTATTGAGATTGCAGGGGCGAGTTTGTGTGCCCAATGTCGATGGTATTCGAGAGTTGATCTTAGCGGAGGCCCATAGTTCTCGGTATTCTATTCACCCGGGCGCTGCGAAGATGTATCAGGATCTGAAGCAGCACTATTGGTGGCGTAGGATGAAGAAGGATATAGTAGCATATGTGGCTCGATGTTTGAACTGTCAGCAGGTTAAGTATGAGCATGAGAGACCCGGTGGTTTATTTAAGAGGATTGAGCTTCCCGAGTGGAAGTNCCCAAGCCACCATGTTAGTGTTATTGATGAAAGCATTGTCACAGTTGAGTTTAAAAGAACCCATAGAGGGCTTTTGCCATCTGAAGGAGATAAAATTGGTATTTTGTGTGGGGAGTTGGTTATCGGTGAGGTATTTGAATTCAGCAGCTTTGTTAAGGATATTTTGATTGACACCTCATTCGAAACATTGTTTATGTTGTTATTATTGCAGTTGAGCCATATATTGTGATGACCCTTGGGTCATCACCGTAATTTCTCCTTGTTCCGTGCTTCCGAGGCCTTGAAAACCTCGCTTTTAGTTGCATCGATTTGCGTGCGCAGTCCGGGCGCGAAGCCGGAAAGCTTTTATGTTAAAATATGTGAATTGTGTGGAAAATTTGAGGAATTTTGATACTAATATTGTTAAGGTTGACTTCGGTCAACATTTTGGGTAAACGGACACGGACCCATGATGTGACGGTCCCGGAGGGTCCGTAGAAAAATATGGGACTCGGGCGTATTCCCGGAATCGAAATCCGAGGTCCCGAGCCCGAGTTATGAATTTTTGAAAGAAATTATTTTCTGTAATTAATTAAGGAAATTGGAAAGGAAAATGAGTTAGAAATCTATGGTATCGGGCTCGTATTTTGGTTCCGACGCCCGGTACAAGTCTTAAATATGTGTTAAGCACTATCTGTAAAGTTTGGTTGAAAACGGACGTCGTTTGACGTGTTTCGGACTAAAAATGGGAAATTTGAAGTTTATGAAAGTAAAGGAAGAATTATGTGTTTTGAGGCTTGATTCATAGATTTTGATGTTATTTTAGCGATTTGATCGCACGAGTAAGTCCGTAGGATGTTTTTGAGGTTGTGTACATGTTTGGTTTGGAGCCCCGAGGGCTCGGGAGAGTTTTGGATAGGGGACGAATTGCATTTTTCAAACTAGGATCTGTAGATTTTGCTTCAGGTATCTCAGACCTGCAGGCTTCGCAATTGCGAAGCCTGGTTCGCAAAGCGAAGAAGGTCCAGGCCTGCCCAGCTCGCAAATGCGAGGTTTCCTTTGCAAATGCGAAGATCCCTTTTTCCTTCACCTGGGCAGCAGTTTTCGCAAATGCGAAGATTTCATCGCAAATGCGATCCCCGACCTAAAACACAGAGTTCGCAACTGCGAATACCCCCTTCGCAAATGCGAAGTACGCCTTTCCTGCCTGAGTTCGCAAATGCGAACAAAATCCTCGCAATTCCCAAATCTGTTGTTCGCAATTGCGAACCCAGTTTCGCATTTGCGATACCTGCACCTGCATATTTCATACTTAGACGATTTTAAAGCTCACTTTTCATATTTTCAAAACCCAAACACCCATTGGCGATTTCTCACGAACTCCCTCTTCTCCAAATCATTTGTAAGTCAACTTTTACTCAATTTCTTCAATCTTTAACATCATTTATCATGTTTTCATCTTAAAATCAAGGTTTCCCATGGGTGAAAATGGGGATTTTGGGTAGAACTTAGGTTTTCACTAAATTGGGGATTTGGACCTCAATTTGAGGTCCGCTTTCAAAACAAATCATAGGTATGAACTCGTGGGGGAATGGGTAACCCGATTTTGGTTCGAACCTCGGGTTTTGACCACGTGGGCCCGGGGGCATTTTGGGAATTTTTGGGCAAAGCTTTGGGAAATTCATTCTTATGCATTCAAATTGATTTAGCTAGCATTTGTTGATACATTTGAGTAATTTGTGACTAGATTCGAGCGGTTTTGTGGTGAATTCGAGGGGTAAAGCTATACTAGAGGCTTGAGTCGAGTTTGGAGCTTTCGAGGTAAGTGTTTGTTCTAACCTTGGCTTGAGGGAATAGGATTAGGATATTAATTGCTACTTGCTAAATGTGGAGTACGATGTATAGGCATGGTGACGGTTATCTATGCACCGGAGTCTAGCATGACCGTGAGTTTTATTTGTGTTTGATTCGGATTTAATGATACATCTTTCTTGCTTGGTTGATAAGTTTAATATAAAGTGAATAGTTGAGGAAGGTTTGTGATTGGTTTTTCATTTGGAGCATTGGTTGGGACTAGAAATAGTTACTCGGGAAATAAGTAATTAAAAGAGGAAGTGTTGTGACTATTCCCTTGCCGGGATTTAAGCATTTATTGTATCCTCCCTTGCCGGGATATTTGAGTTGTTAGTTGTATTCCCTTGCCGGGACTTCTTGCATTTTGTTGTTACTCCCCTTGCACTTGAGTTGCAGTTATCGTTTGGGTGAGTTCTTGATATGGATATAGAAGGATCGGGTTGCACGCTGCAACGGTGTTAAATGTTGAGGATCGGGTTGCACGCCGCAACGGTGTTATATATTGAGGATCGGGTTGCACGCCGCAACGGTGTTAAATGAGAATGGAACAGGATGCACGCCGCATCGACTCTGAATATAATTGGAACGGGTTGCGCGCCGCAACGGAGTATGGGCTAAGTGTATTGTCCTCGTATGTAGAGTTTTCCTGTGTTTTTCCTTATCTGTTGTATTGTACAGTGATGTCGTCCAAATCCACTGCTCAAAAGCAATAGGTACGGTCGATTGCAATATAATTTACCCAACTATGAGTCGGGGTCGATCCCACAGAGAACAATGTGTAGGCGATTAGGAATGTAAGAAAATTATCGCTAATTGCGCAATGCCAAACACTAAGAACGTTGGTTGGAAAATATTTATACCTAAATGCGGAAATGTAAACTAACCTAGAAAGCAAGTAAAATGATCAATGGCTACAAATATGAATGCATCGGGAATTACACTCAAGTAACGATCCAATGTATTTCACGATTTTACAAATATGAGCGAGTTTATGTTAATTAGCCACGGATAATAATTCTTAATTAGCTTCTCTCGAAGACTAACAAGACTTCCTAATTGAATTATCCCTAATCACAATTAGAAGATTAAGCACACCCGAAAGGCTACAAGTAGTTCAATCCTATCCCTAGGTCGAATCTATAAAATGAGGGTTAACGCCTCAAGTTCTTGTTAATTAATTTTCCCAACTCCTAACTATTTTTCCCAAAATTAATTCGGAGATAATGGGCGAGTCCTAGGGTTAGCTAATCCCTTTGGAAACATTAAAAAACAAGAATAATTAAAGTAACAATAACTCACTTCATAAATAAATAAAAATCATTCAATACATAAGCACAACAAGGTATTAAATCCACACTTTAATTATGAAAAATTCCCATAAACAAGATTAAGTGTTGGAAATAAATACTACACACTTGAATATACAATACAAAGCAAGGAAATGAAGAAAGCAACATAAATAGGTAAGAAAATCTTAACCACAAGCTTCAATCTTCAAGACCCAAGTGTGTTTGTGCAAGAACCCTAGCTTTCTCCTTGTTCTCTCTAGTCTCTATGGACTGAAAATAAGCCAAAGATCCCTAAAATGTCTGCTTGGACGAGTATAAAACTGATTTGGGGTGAGAAATTATGAAATGACCATTTTGCCCAGGCCTGATGCACTGCTTTCGCATCTGCGAAAATTAACCGCAGATGCGGTTCCGCAAAGGCGGAATTTACATCGCAGAAGCGGAAGTCTCAATATATGCCAGTGATCGCATAAGCGAAAAATCAAGCGCTTCTGCGGTTCCGCAGAAGCGAAATTCCAACCGCAAAAGCGGTTCTCGCCTGTTCCTCCATATCCGCATAAGCAGTCAAAATCCTCAAAAGCGGAGGTCGCTTATGCGACCAATCTTCCGCATAAGCGGAAATCACTGAAGGTTTTTGCATGGTTTCATCTTCTTTTTGCTCAATTCCACTTCAATTCAATTCAAACCACTTCGTAGCATCATTTAACTAAAAATCTAAAATTAACCACCATAAACAACCTCATTGTATAATTAAAAGGACATAAAAGCTAAGGAAAAGAGGCTAGAATGAGTGGTAAAATCACCACTCATCAACACCCCCAACTTAAAGCTTTTGCTTGTCCTCAAGCAAATCAAAACCAAAACTTCAATGAGGATTCACCATTGAAAACACAAGTGGTATTGCCATTACTTACATAACACATTCTCCAACTTAAACACCGTACTAATGGATTTGGTTGGTAATAACAATTAGGCTCGAGTATGCACATCTTTCCCGAATAACTCCCTCATAAAGAAAAACAACTTCAAGAATGTGCAAGGGAGTTCAAAAATAATCAAGTGATCAACATAAGCCTCAAGAAGTGACTCAAAAGCACTAGTTCACTAAAAATGCTCACTTTACTCAATTTCACTAATCTTTCCTAATTCATGCGCCCTCACAAGAAAGAAAGTCCCAAAATCACTATATTTACAATACAACATTAGGGACAAATTTTTCAAAAACACTCACTCTCACAAAGAACTTCAAGTGTTACAACATTTCATACCATAAGCTTGCCCTTATTTTAATTCATCGCTTATTCAAGAATGCTCGGTTGGAGGTCCCATAAGGACTTTTTAAGCTTGTAATGTAGGTCTAGGGAAGGGTTGGATAGACATTTGGGTACAAGTGACTTCACCCTCCTTGAACACTACTCACAATTTTTCATTCTTTTGCACTTTGCTTCTTTTCAAACCCCCATAGCCTCATTTTCATCTAGTTCCCGATATAGGACCACCTCACACACCTCTTCTAATTTTTATTCAAGACTCCATACTTTATATACATACACATATTTTCTCTTTTTTTTTTTTGGAGCTTGAATAGTTTAAACAAACACTTTTTAGGCATGTGATCCTAAACTCAACGTACAACCTTGCCAATTTTCCACTTCGACCTCACCCCAACTTAGGCTTTTAGCCTCATTCTCAATGTTCAAAGAGGGACGGGTTCAAAAGAGGGAATTATTTTTCAAAGGGAGAAAGGTTTGTAATGAGTTGGCCAAAGAAAAGGTTTAAAGGCTCAAATTGGGTACTAGTGGTATTATTTATGCAAAGGTAGGCTTGAAAGGCTAAAGAGGTTTTGCAAATAAAAACAAAGAATGCCTAAGATCATTCCTCCAACCAAACATACTATCATTAGCATTGAAAAACTAACCGGGCAAGTTCTAGATGATAGAAGTAAACACAGGATTTATTTGAACGAACACTAACACACATGGCACATGAACTAATCAAGATGGATCAATTTTATTTTCTAATAATGGAATTTAGCGCAATATTCAAGCTAGTAGGTAAAGAGTCACTAAAAGAGCCAAAAATTTATCACAAAAATTATTTTGCACCAAGCACTTACTTGCTTAAGTTCAAATTTAAATCAAAATTTTTGGAGGGGTATTCTTAATTTACACTCTACATACAAGAGACTAATATTATTGTACCAAATAATCCAATAGCCTCGTCCTAGCAAAACAAGACTAATTCCCTTAAGAAAGTTGTAAATCTATCCATCATTGGGAAAAGTCACCCGGTTCACTACAAAAGTGTTCCTTGGGAAAGAACCGTAGCATGAAGAAAACCCAAGGAAATTTTATTTAAGGAAATGAAAATAAAAGAAGCTACAAATACTAAAAAAATAAATAAGCTAATAAGAAGAAAAATAAATAGCGAAAGCAAATAAAAACTCAACACCAAGCCCGGCAAGGGCACACAATATACCAACAAGCATAGTCACAAGCCCGGCAAGGGCACAGAGTATCCATACATAAACATAAGCCCGACAAGGGCACATAATATACCAAAATATGAATACAGTGCTACAATTGCCACCCCCAACTAAAAGCTTTGCAGTGTCCTCACTGCACAATGTCTAATATAAAGCATAAAAATTTTGAGGGTCTCCCTGAGATCTGCATCAGACTAGCAGACTGTGAAACGACAGCTGATCAGTGTTGATCCGTGCTCGTAGCTCCATCATCCTCGGCCTCATCATCATCATCATCATCGCCACCAGACTGTGAAAGGAATGAATACTCCTCACTGTCATCTTCTGCCGCTACTGGAATCTTTTTATCTGGGTTTCCCCATTTGAAGATGGCTTTGATGCCTCTCCACATCTTGACCATAAACTTGCTCTTTTTCTTGTTCTTCTTCTTCTCTTTCTGAAAGTCCGCCTGAAGCTCAGAATGGGACTAGGCCAAAGTGTCGTAGGCTCCCTCCAGTTTGGTCACTGATGCTGCCATTTTCTTCACAGAATCATCCATTTTCTTCATAGAATCATTCTGGCTTTTCTGAGCATCCAAGTAACTCTGCATCTCTTCTCTGGAGAAGTAAGAAGGGCCAAGCTGGGAGGAAGAGGGCACACTCGGAAGCTGCGATACTAACTCCTTAATTGATTGAAGCTCGGAGTTAAGTATCCCGAATGGCCCTTGAGGGGCTGACTCTGAACCTGTGGCCGTGGAAGTGACTTTCCTCTTTTTGCTCTTGACCACAGTTCCCTCTCCTGTTACTCTCAAGGGATGGAGAGGTTTGTCAGCTGGCAGCCAACGATCGGTGGGACGGCTGTCAACCTCTGCTCTGGTGCACAGCCTTGTAATCAGTGAAGGAAACATCAATCCCGCATCCTTGTTGCTCGAGTACTCTGTCAAGTACTGCCTCATCTCCCGAAGAATAAAGTACCCCACATTCACCTGAATGCCATCCAGAATGCATGCTATGATCAATGCCCGGGTGTAGGAGACATCGGAGACATTTCCACACGGACATACTCTGTTGCTGATGATGTGCAGCCACCTTTTGGCCTCGGCTGTGAAGTCAGTTGATTTCAGCCCTTTTCTTTTGTTTCCCCATTTCTCCCTCAAGTGTAGAGGGAAGAGTTTGGAAACAAGCCACTCTCCATTCTCACAATGATTTTTTTCTTCCGCCGGCTCCAAAGGGTAGTTTGGGATTCCAAGAGTGTCATTGATGTGCTCAACCCCAAACTTCACCATTTTTCCTCGGATTATGAGTTGTGGATCGTCAAAATTCGTACGCCTAAGATTGGCGAAGAACTCGCGAACCCATATCTCATTGGCCTTGCAAGGAGTGGCGATGAAGCAGGACCATCCGGATGAATAGAGCCGGGCATGGAAGTCAGGAAGCTTGTCGGCCAATTTGTCCTCATGTATCCCCTTTTCAAGAATGATTTTTTTATGGACGAGGTCTTCCAAATATCGGCGCTCACATGAAGCAGACATGAAGCGCGACTCATCATAAAGCTCCTCTATTTCTTCTTGAATGTCAGGGTGTGATCCGCTTGGGTTTGGGTCCATTTTTTAATTGAAACACCTACAAAGAATCAACACAAGATTAGTCGGACAATAGAATCATGTTAAGCAATTTAAAACACTGCATTTGAGCCAAAAAATTAGGTTGAACGGGTCCGGGAAGCACTGTTTGCAAACACACTGGTTTTGGAAAATCTGTGCAGTTTCCGCTTCTGCGGAAACAGAGCCGCAGAAGCGGTTCCGCTTTTGCGATTCCAAGATCGCTTCTGCGGTTCTGTGGTTTTGGCTTTTTCCAAATTTCTGCTTCTGCGGATTTTCTACCGCAAAAGCGGTGTCGCTTCTGCGGCAAAAATTCCTCTTCTGCGGTTCTGCATTCTTCTTCAGTGAAATATCACTGCCCAGTCATTTTCTTTTTTTTTTCTTTTTCACTTTCAACCAGATTTTTGGCACCAAAACACACAACTAATGCATTGCATAATAACATGATTAAATGGGGACCAAATTTGTGTCGCTTCGCACAAGATTTTCACTCAAGCATTGTGTCGAACACTTTGCGAGCGAGTTAGGATGAACCCTTCTTCACAAAAATGGGGTACTCAAGACTTCCCCCAATTTTGTTCAATTTAATCAGCACACACACGTTTACACTCAACCAAATCCTCACTTCCTAAAGCTATCAACAAGAATTCAAAACAAAACAAGAAGAAACAAAAAGAAACCTTAAACAAGAAAAAAGAAATTCTGTTGCAATATTGAGCAAATAGAGAAGGTGAAGTGAGAGATGAGCATTGAGAAGAGGATGAGGAAGATCATACCTGAATTTGTTCAAGGAAACGAATTACGAGCAAGCTTTGTTGAATTTTTGGAGAAATTTTGTTTTTGGGGAGTTAGGGCACGGGGGAGCAGTGATGTTTTGTTTTTGGGCATATGACCGTTTAAAAATTCTTTTAAGAATATAAAACCTGTTCAATTTTCGCATATGCGGGTTTCTACCCGCTTCTGCGGTTCCGCATACGCGGCCAGTGGACCGCTTCTGCGACTCCTGTCGCCTTTGCGCTTAAATTTCCGCTTCTGCGAGACCGCAGATGCGGTCAAAAAGTCGCAGAAGCGGTTTTAGCAGAGATTTCGTGAACAGTGTTCTGCAGCTACTGGTTTTTGCCATCCGGACCACTCCGACCTGTGCAAATCAACTCCAAAAAGTCTAAAACTTGGCAGATTAGTCAAAAATAATATTCTAAGATATTCCAAAAAATAAAATTTTAAAAACGACTAAAAATTTTAAAAAACGATGGGTTGCCTCCCACCAAGCGCCGCATTTAACGTCGTGGCACGACGCAAACAACATTACCACTTTTCTCGCCACTGGGATGATATGAACTGGGCACCTAGCTTGGAATCAATCTTGTAACCACGAGCGATGGGGGGTGGTAGGTTGATGATCGAGCCAATGCTTAAAATCTTCATTTTACACTTCTTGGCTCTCAAGTGAGGAATGTCATTTTGTTTTCTTGCTTTCTCAAACTGTAAAATGTATGGCATGAGCTTTTCCTCCTCGCAGTCCTTCATTGATTTATGTGGTTCAACTTCCGTGTCACCACACAATTCCAACGTTGAAAAATGCTTGGAATGTGACTTCAAGCCTTCACTTTGCAATTGTTCTATCTTGACATCCTCTTTTTCCCCCGGATTAGAGTCAACATCAACCACATTTGCATTTACACCGGTTGACTCCAATTCCATATTTTTCTCGGCATCACTAACACTCATTGAGTCGGTTGGCGGATGTTCAATTCTTGAATCCTCATAGTCACGCTCACTTTCTTCCTCGGAATTTGATTCTTCTTGGCTTTCTTCCGCACACTCAAGTTGTTGGGCATAGTGAGCCTCAACCAATATTTGCATTTGATCTTCCAAAGTGCGGATATGTTCATCATTGTATTCCAAGCCTTGTTTCAAATCCTCGAGTGCCAAGTTGTGCTTCTCCTCATTTTCAAGAATGGTCTCCAACATGAGCACTATTTTCTCATTTTGAGCATTTGGGAGTTCTTCTTGGTTTTGATCAAGTGCCAAGGAAGGATTTTCATTTTCAAACTCCAAGAAAGGTTCTTGGTTTTCATTCACTTCCGAGGCTTTTTGAGCCCTTGAGGCTTTGGTCATCTCATCCATTTGTGAGTGCAACCGTTGAAGCGCTAAATCATTTTGAAGACTAGTCTCCAAAAGATGTTCCAAGGCATTTTGCTCCTTGTTTCCTTCTTCAAGTAGACACTCCAACATGAGCTTGAACTCTCCACTTTGGTCATGCTCAACTTCTTTCATTTCCATAGCCCTATAATTTTCATCACAAAGAGTAGAATCATCATAGTAGGGGCTTGGGGAAGGGAAGGACAAATAAGCACAATAATCCCAGTGACCATTTTGGCAACCACAATTATCACAAATATTCCACCCATGGGGTTGAGATTGTGCGCACAATCCACCCCCGGGAGAATTTAAACAATTTTGCCACGAATGTGGTCTTCCACAATAAGGACACGGGTCATCAAAGTATAAACAACTACCATCCGACCAATTATCATTATATGATGCCATTTTTTCAAAAATAACAAAATAAACAAGAAACAAACAATAAAAATTTTGACCAAGGTAAGAAAAATAATTACACAAATATTCATAAGTTTGGACCAAAGCACTTTTGCTTACTTCTCAAACAACCTAAATTATGCCAAATTGTTCCCCGGCAACGGCGCCAAACCAAAATTGATGTCGTCCAAATCCACTGCTCAAAAGCAATAGGTACGGTCGATTGCAATATAATTTACCCAACTATGAGTCGGGGTCGATCCCACAGAGAACAATGTGTAGGCGATTAGGAATGTAAGAAAATTATCGCTAATTGCGCAATGCCAAACACTAAGAACGTTGGTTGGAAAATATTTATACCTAAATGCGGAAATGTAAACTAACCTAGAAAGCAAGTAAAATGATCAATGGCTACAAATATGAATGCATCGGGAATTACACTCAAGTAACGATCCAATGTATTTCACGATTTTACAAATATGAGCGAGTTTATGTTAATTAGCCACGGATAATAATTCTTAATTAGCTTCTCTCGAAGACTAACAAGACTTCCTAATTGAATTATCTCTAATCACAATTAGAAGATTAAGCACACCCGAAAGGCTACAAGTAGTTCAATCCTATCCCTAGGTCGAATCTATAAAATGAGGGTTAACGCCTCAAGTTCTTGTTAATTAATCTTTCCCAACTCCTAACTATTTTTTCCAAAATTAATTCGGAGATAATGGGCGAGTCCTAGGGTTAGCTAATCCCTTTGAAAACATTAAAGAACAAGAATAATTAAAGTAACAATAACTCACTTCATAAATAAATAAAAATCATTCAATACATAAGCACAACAAGGTATTAAATCCACACTTTAATTATGAATATTCCCATAAACAAGATTAAGTGTTGGAAATAAATACTACACACTTAAATAACAATACAAAGCAAAGAAATGAAGAAAGCAACATAAATAGGTAAGAAAATCTTAACCACAAGCTTCAATCTTCAAGACCCAAGTGTGTTTGTGCAAGAACCCTAGCTTTCTCCTTGTTCTCTCTAGTCTCTATGGACTGAAAATAAGCCAAAGATCCCTAAAATGTCTGCTTGGACGAGTATAAAACTGATTTGGGGTGAGAAATTATGAAATAACCATTTTGCCCAGGCCTGATGCACTGCTTTCGCATCTGCGAAAATTAACCGCAGATGCGGTTCCGCAAAGGCGGAATTTACATCGCAGCGGAAGTCTCAATATATGCCAGTGATCGCATAAGCGAAAAATCAAGCGCTTCTGCGGTTCCGCAGAAGCGAAATTCCAACCGCAAAAGCGGTTCTCGCCTGTCCTCCATATCCGCATAAGCGATCAAAAATCCGCAAAAGCGGGGGTCGCTTATGCGACCAATCTTCCGCAGAAGCGGAAATCACTGAAGGTTTTTGCATGGTTTCATCTTCTTTTTGCTCAATTCCACTTCAATTCAATTCAAACCACTTCGTAGCATCATTTACCTGAAAATCTAACAATAACCACCATAAACAACCTCATTGTATAATTAAAAGGACATAAAAGCTAAGGAAAAGAGGCTAGAATGAATGGTAAAATCACCACTCATCATACAGCTTCACTTCTTATCTGGTGATTTTATATTTAAACTGTCGCATCCCACAGCATGCTCCCCTCCCTAGTAGCTGTTTAAATTAAGTGTATTTACTGCTATTGCACATATATCTGTATAGGTTATTTGTGGTAGGTCCTGTCTAGCCTCGTCACTACTTCACCGGGGTTAGGCCAGGCACTTTCCAGCACATGGGGTCAGTTGTGCTGATGCTACACTCTGTGCATTTTTTTTGTGCACAGACCAGGGAGCAGCTTTCGGACCGCAGCAACAGTTCTGAGTGGGAGCTATCTTCAGTCCAGGGACTCTCGAGGTAGCCTAGCTGGCGTTCGCAGGCCGAAGTCCCTTCTATAGTATTTGTTTGCTTTCATTGTATCGAGACAGACACTTATATATATTTCTTTCAGACTCTTGTTTCAGTATTCCATAGTAGTCTGTGAGTAGTGACAACAGATACTGGGTAGAAGTGTATTTTGCAACTTTCGTATTTCTGCTTTCAGTTATTTAAGCATTTAAAAGTCTTCTGCTTTATTTTATTGTTCCCGTTATTATTATTGTTTGAATGAAATTAGGAATGTGTCTTTAAACGTTTGGCTTGCCTAGCTCCAATAGTAGGCGCCATCACGACTCCCGATGGTGGGAAATCCGGGTCGTGACATATATGCCAAAGGCAGAAGGGATAGATCTCCTCCCATTCTAGGGCTTGAAAAGATTTTGAGGGTTGCATGAACCTAATCGAATCTAACCAGTGTACATTGGTAGAGGATGGAGGGGAAATGCCCATGTTTGACCAGAATTTTACAGCTATAGGGCATGTTAGGAAGATGTGATAAATATCTTCTTTGCTTCTCCTACAAGCTGGACATATATCATATATATATTAATCCCTATGTGTAGGAGATATGCTCTAGTTGGAAGCTTCCTATGGTAGCATAGCCAAAGGAAAAAAACATATTTTCCTAGGTATTTTCAGTGTCCAGATCCATGAGGTATTTATGGGGGGAATTTTAGGATGTTCTAGCAGTCTTATGGCTGATTTAATACTGAAGATGACATTATGGGTGGTTTTCCAGTAAGGCTTGTCTTTGGGGGTGGTTGAGTAATGTCACGACCCATTTCCCGAACCCGGTCGTGATGGCGCCTCTCGTGAAGACAAGGCCAGCCAACAGAATAAAAACACTTCTTTTAACCGTTACTTAGCATAAATGAGTCTAAAATATAGATAACATTATCATAAGCGCGGAAGTAAAGTGATAAAACAGGGATCCATCCCAACTACAGCCCGAAATCGGGGTGTCACAAGTCACGAACATCTAAAGAGTCTAAATATGACTACAAGACCAGTAATATACAGAATAGAATTTAGAATCAAACGAAGAAAATACGGTGCCACAAACGCAGGCGGTCACCTTGCTCAGCTATGATAGCAAAACCTCCAATCAGCTCAGAACCCGCTACCGGGTGAACAAATACCTGCATCTGCACACGAGGTGCAGGGAGTAAAGTAAGTACTCCAACTCAGTGAGTAATAAAAGTAAATAACAACTGAGCGGTAAGAAATCACGTATAACAGATCATCATGCTATATAGAAGCAGAGGAAAACCCTTTTTGAGAAGAATAGTGAAGCTATGAAATCTTTAAAGAAACATTTTAGCTCAGTTTAAAGATTCTTTTGAAAAATGCCTTTTTCAACAGTACGCAAATGAATGTTGTAGCAATAGTGCAGATAAGCACAGAACTCCGCCCCTCGGGCCCAACACTCAATGATCAGATAATACCAGAACAGCAGGTAAAGATTTCAAGAAATAGCACAAACTACGGATAATGAACAAATGCATGAATGCAATGCATATGATGGTACATTCCAGTACCCACTACGGCGTGCAGGCCGAGCCATCCATATTTATTTATCGTCGACGGCGCTCACTGGGGTGTGTACACACTCCGGAGGGGATCCTACAGCCCAAGTGCAATATCAAGCCATCTCGTGGCATCAAATCTAGGCCCTCAGCCTCATATCAATATCAGTATAATCAACCAGGCTCTCGGCCTCAATATCAATGTAATCAACTAGGCTCTCCGCCTCAATATCAATGTAATCAACTAGGCTCTCGGCCTCAATATCAAAATAACACTACTGCGGCGCGCAGCCCGATCCATGCTCAGTCTAGAAATCATCATAAGCCCCTTGGGCATTTGTATAACAGTAGTCCTCAGCCCAAAATATCATTTAGAAATATCATTTAAGTTTTCAAATCTTAGAAAGATGGTTGAGTTGCAAAACAGTATTTAAAACCTTGGACTGAGATTAAATAATATGCAAAATATGCGAAAACAGTGATATCAACCCCTGAAGGATTCAAATAATTGGCACGAAGCCCAAATATATCAATTAATCCAAGTAGGATGATTATCAAATAAATTCGAGTCGAAAACACAGTAGAAACATCTCTCGGGACGGACCAAGTCACAATCCCCAATAACAAACGATCCTGCACTCATCAGAGAGTGCGTGTCTTGCCTCAATACAGCACCATGATGTGCAATCCTGGGTTTCAAACCCTCAGGATATCATTTACAAGCATTACTCACCTCAAGACGACCAAAAGTCTAGCTCGCTATGCCCTTGCCTCTCGAATTGGCCTCCTTGTGCGACGAATCTGCCCAAAATCAAAACGAATATGTCGCATTATGCTAAAGGGACAATACCCAATCGAAAGCAATCAAAAAATATCAAAATTCACGAATTTGACAAAACCCGAGCCCCGGGCCCAGGTCTTGAAACTCAGAAATTTTTATACCAAAATGTTCTCCGTCCTCTCATGAGTCCGTAGATATAAAGAACACAAAAATCGGAGCTCGTTTGACCCTTCAAATCGACCCTAGAAGATCTCAAAATCACAAGCCCTAAAACCTCACTTTTCTACTGATTTTCATGTTCTAATTCATATATAATCTTGTATTTAACTTGGAAATAAGTAGAAACAACTCACCTTTGATGCTTGATGAAATCCCCCTTTAAATTCTCTCCAAAATCATCCAAGCCAAATGAAAGAAATAAGCCAAATCCGTGTTTAAAGAATCTGCCCGTGCTTCGTCGAGTTGTACCTTGCACTTGTGCTGTACAAGTTGTACATCCTATTAAAATTTTCCCTTGTCGGACACCTTCTGTTTAAACACCCATAACGTCTTGTATAAATATTCAAATGACAAACTATTTGAAGATTTAGAAACTAGACTCGAAGATATTTAATTTGATAGGTTGTACACCATATAACTCTTTATATATCCCGAGATATGAGCTTCTAAAGTCGGCTCCATGAAATCAGAAAATTCTGGAGAAACCGCTCCATTAGTCATCTTCAATCGATCATAACTTTCTATACAGATGTCCAAATTACAATTTCTTTAGCTTTCTGGAAACTAGACACGAAGAGCTACAACTTTCGTTTTGAATCATCTCAAAATGCCTTGTATATCAAAAGATATAAGCCTCCGGAGTACGCTCCACAATTGCACATTTGCTGTCCAAAGACAGCTTCTACAACAGAAAATTGCAGCAGTTTTTTTTTTCTTTTTTGGGACCGAATTCCATTCCGTTAACCTTCCGAAATCCACCTGAGGCCCTCGGGACCTTAACCAATTATATCAACATGTCCCACAATATCATTCAAACTTGTTCCAACCTTCGGAACACCCAAAATAACATCAAATCATCATCGGCTTTAAGCCTAAGTTCTTATGAAACTTCCGAAACACGCATTCGATCAAAAATCCAACCAAATCACCTCCGAATAACTTGAAATTTTGCACACACATCCCAAATCACATAACGGAGCTGCAGCAACTCTCGGAATTCCATTCCGACCCTCGGATCAAAATCTCACCTATCAATCGAAAATCGCCAAAATACTAGTTTCGCCAATTCAAGCCAAATTCCACACCGAACCTCCAAAACCCATTCCGATCGCGCTCCTAAATCATAAATCACCTAACGGAGTTAGCCAAATCGTAAAAACTCCGATCCGAGCTCGTAAACACACAAGTCAACTTTTGGTCAAACACTTCAAATTTAAAGTTTTCAACTGAGGCTAGTCTTTCAAATTCATTTCAATCTTCCTGAAAACCAAAACCTACGATCCACATCAGTCATAATGCATAACACGGGGTAAGTCATGCCCGAGAACTGGCGATCAAAGTGCAAAAGCTCAAAACGACTGATCGGGTCGTTACATCCTTCCCCACTTAAACACACGTTAGTCCTCGAACGTTCCCAGAGTTGTTCTAGAAGCCAACCAATAGCTGAATAATTCTACCGTGCACATACCCGGGGGTGATCCCACGTCACCCTATCTCCTATAGGTCCGATAGCACAATATAACTGAAATTTCGCAATCCATCATAGTCCATAAACCATAGAACCACGTTTCCACTGCCGAATTCACCCACAAGATCGAAATCTCACATCTATGCTCTTAATAGACCCGAACCAGCTGTAATAACCCATCTCTGCAACCTCAGGTGCAATCATATGATATACTACATAACCCAAATACTCAAAACGATAACTTCTATTCACAGCAGCTATCCACAATACCCAAATACCGATAGAAACATCTTATTAGCTAAAGTCTCAATCCAATACTTTCATATTCTACCAATGATAATGAAACACGCAGTAAACCATAACCATTCCTCAAATCAACCATTCCTGTAGGCATTTCTTCTCTGGCAATCACCATAGAAATTTTCGAGCCGAGCTTCGATATTAACCTTCCAACATGCTAACACGAATCCGATCGTATTCATTAATGATCCCAACGATCTCTTCTGACCAAACAGACCACCCCGGTGACATGACATATCATTACGGGCCTAAGCCCCAACTTGCACAACTACGCGCACCAATAAGCAACCGTCCGAATATACTCAAATCATGAAAATGACTCAACTGAAAGAGTTGTACCTCAAGCTCGCCGGTACCATCACAACACACGGTTAAGAATCCACCTCATATCATAGAGTAGAACACACAAATCTAACCCGCAAGGTCATATCTCCACATAGCCTTGCTACAATGCACGATCCTATCCAAACACTGCTCCACATGAGACACCTCCAGTCACTATGCTCGAAATTGACAACCACGCACAACTGTTATCTGGAACCCAAGCAAATCATCATACCCACGGTGAAGCAAGTAATCTACACCATACAGTCCTGAAAGGACACAACCGACGTGCCATTCACCGAGCAACACCCAATTACTCTTCTCCCTCGACTTCCACTATGAACCTCCAATAGAACCGCACCATGTGTGCCCATAACCAACAAATCATAACATCTCGCAACACAGAAAGCAACTCATAGACCCCCCCGATCACTAGTATGCTCAATAACGATCGAATCAACCTATCCCTCAACAATACAATTCGGTCTAACCAAGCCGACTCAAGCTAGAACACACATCCACATTGGCCTGCCAACGAACTTCTTACCAAGGAAACCTGAAGCTGTTCCTTTCCACTACTATAACTCCTGGCGGTGCCAAACGATACAGTGCCCGGCATGAAATCAATACCGAAGTCGACAACCTTGCTCGGCGACATACCCGGACACAAGAAACGCATCCGAAAAGTCCCTCAACACCGGAACTGAAATAATGATAACAACCTCTACACTGACATCCATCACGAATGCCCAATTAAGAAAGGAAATCCTTCCCAGCCGTCCGCTGAATCTTTGAAATATAACCCACTCTACTAAAACATAATCCAACGCACCTCGCCACTCAACCCGTGGCATTTCCGGCGTGGCCCATGGCGTAATAGTCCAGAATAACCCAACACTGCGACAACCAGTTTGAACTCCAACATCACATCCAAAATCTAACATACCCGCAAGGAAAGATCCACTCGATCCTCCAAATCCTGATAGCCGCTAAATGGTGCCGATACACACGATCCACAACCATAACATAGCCTGTACATGAGAACTCCCAATCTCCAACTCCACATAGCATACGAATCATTGTACCTGATCCCAATTTGCCGTCCGAAATCATATCACACCTTAAATACCCCATCATTCCACGATAGATACTCAGAAATTTTCCTGTGCTACCAAGCAAACCCGAATATCACCAGTCGAGGTAGCAAGAAAGTGCCGCAATACTACCGAAGTGCCATCAACTTAATCACATTGCCCTTTTCCTGGACACATACCGCCGTCAAATCTCTTCCAATTAGAAATATCGTTCCCTTAGCTATCTGAGGCTACCCGCTGCTTTAGAGTTTTATGAACTCCCTCTCAGAACTGAACTATAACCTAACACACGCAAGTCTCGGTCCTCCACAACATACCACATTTACCATACCATCTGAGGATAACATGAAAACTTCACCTCCCTTCCGAGCCACAGACATCTACTTACTCAATTAGTCAAGAACTTTCCATTGGTTCTATCTAGAAGAAAAATCATTATACATCCCCATGCTCTGCATGCCTATAGAAATATACATCTCCAAACTGCGGTAAAAACCAACAAGGACTCTCCCAACTCCATTTGCACAAACAAAGCTGCCAGGACTGAACCATTCTAACCAGACTAGGCTAAGCAAGCCATCAAACCCAAGAGCATTGCCACAAATACCTGTAATAACTCATTACCTCGAACACACCCAAGGAATTCATTATGTCCTTACCATGTCGATCGGTCTACTATCAAGCTACTCCATCCTTCTAGATTTCCTTCCGTTCATCTTCAACCTGATATTTTCCCTTGTTGTAGTACTACAATGCCTCAACCCAGGCTTAACACACGAGATCCAAGCATAAAACCACACTGTCTGAAACCCAATAATCCCAGAAACACTACATCGGAGACTACCTGACTTGGAAGAACTTCCTATGAATCTAACTTTGTTTCCTTTACTTTCCTGATACTGATACATAGAATCCCATAATAACATAGAAATACCACAAGTCTTGATATCTTCTAATGAAACTCAGTTTCTAACCACATATGCAACTTTAGAACACTCAATTGATACACGCAGACTCTTGAACACATTAGAACCATTCTCGCAAGTCGTTCACTCTTATTCAAACTACAATTTACCTGACCCAATGAGCAGAGCCACCCGTGCCTCATTGTCACTCCGATACCGCCGAATGAAATCCTCGTCCCAATACAACCAAGCAACTTCCTACTCTATGCACCGAGCATTCTTTACCAACAGCAACTCTAAACATTCTGTGATTCTCATACCCCCATGAAGCAAAATATAACCTTGTCAAAAAATTTCTTTTACTCTAGCCATAGCTAATTCACTCGCACGTCTCAAACTGGAATCAATATAGCACCTAACCGTGCAACCAACTACACACAGCAGGCTCCCCCACTTGGCTCGAAGCCATAGATCAAAATACCTTCAATAGCTCATAACACCTTTACTCTATTGATGCCACAATACCATACTGAGATTTAACTCAAATCATTTACAAGTTTGTGAAAACACAGATCATCTAGTACTGTAAATCTTCTGCAAATTTTGCATTCATCCCCGCAACAATTAAGCCCATTCTCCTAAGCGACCCGAAATTCTAAATCTTCAACACATACTTTTCAATTACACGGGAGATCTTCCAACATACACATAAAGATCATACCACTTCAGAACACTCCGTAGGAGATACCCCACCTGCTTTGCCTCAATATAATATTTCTACATGCCTTCCACCGCCATACACATTACACAGTCAACTAGTCTTCCTGAGTCTGAACCCAAACCGCAACATGCTATTTACTCCACTCCCAACTAGGAGACTTGAAAAGATTCTTCACGCGCCCATAACTCGGGGTTACACATCCAACCACAATGGAAATCAAACACTTAGTAGTTCACCTATCATCCAGCAGACCTTCCTCGTCACGTTCAGTCATATAGATACATCTCACAGTACTAACATACTCAACACGTAGCTATCCAGAGCCAACCCCACTATTAGGGACAATACTGAACATATTAGTTCATAATACTAGCTCGCACAATCAGCACCTTGGTGCTCAAGCCATAGGCGAAGATCCGGCCTCAAGTCCTCCAGACTGGCCCAACATCAACTCACAAAGATCACGTCTCGCCCCTCGATCGGGGAATCACAAGCCATCAAGGCACATCTGATACCGAGCGCTCATGCGCGCATGTGAACGTGTGGAAGGAATTTCAAGAGTTACATTTCAAGCTGAATCAAGGACGCACGATAAGAATTCAAGAATGCGAAGTTTTCCTAAAGGTTTTGCAGCCTCTCGAGGATAAATACAAACGTCTCTGTACCGATCCGCGAGACTCTACTAAACCTGCTCATGACTCGTGAGACCTATGTAACCTAGGCTCTGATACCAACTTGTCACGACCCATTTCCCGAACCCGGTTGTGATGGCGCCTCTCGTGAAGACAAGGCCAGCCAAAAGAATAACAACACTTCTTTTAACCGTTACTTAGCATAAATGAGTCTAAAATATAGATAACATTATCATAAGCACGGAAGTAAAGTGATAAAACAGGGATCCATCCCAACTCTAGCCCGAAATCGGGGTGTCACAAGTCACGAGCATCTAAAGAGTCTAAATATGACTACAAGACCAGTAATATACAGAATGGAATTTAGAATCAAAGGAAGAAAATATGGTGCCACGAACGTAGGCGGTCACCTTGCTCAAATATGATAGCAAAACCTCCAATCAGCTCAGAACCTGCTACCGGGTGAACAAATACCTGCATCTGCACACGAGGTGCAGGGAGTAAAGTGAGTACTCCAACTCAGTGAGTAATAAAAGCAAATAACAACTGAGGGGTAAGAAATCACATATAACAGATTATCATGCTGTATAGAAGCAGAGGAAAACCCTTTTTGAGAAGAACAGTGAAGCTATGAAATCTTTAAAGAAATATTTTAGCTCAGTTTAAAGATTCTTTTGAAAAATGCCTTTTTCAACAGTACACAAATGAATGTTGTAGCAATAGAGCAGATAAGCACAGAATTCCACCCCTCGGGCCCAACACTCAATGATAACTACCGGAACAACAGGTAAAGATTTCAAGAAATAGCACAAACTACGGATAATGAACAAATGCATGAATGCAATGCAATGCATATGATGGTACATTCCAGTGCCCACTACGGCGTGCAGCCCGAGCCATCCATATTTATTTATCGTCGACGACGCTCACTGGGGGTGTGTACAAACTCCGGAGGGGCTCACTGGGGGTGTTAACATTTGTATAACAGTAGTCCTCAGCCCAAAATATCATTTAGAAATATCATTTAAGTTTTCAAATCTTAGAAAGATGGCTGAGTTGCAAAACAGTATTTAAAACCTTGGACTGAGATTAAATAATATGCAAAATATGCGAAAACAGTGATATCAATCCCTGAAGGATTCAAATAATTGGCACGAAGCCCAAATATATCAATTAATCCAAGTAGGATGATTATCAAATAAATTCGAGTCGAAAACACAGTAGAAACATCTCTCGGGACGGACCAAGTCACAATCCCCAATAACAAACGACCCCGCACTCGTCATAGAGTGCGTGTCTCGTCTCAATACAGCACCACGATGTGCAATCCGGGGTTTCAAACCCTCAGGATATCATTTACAAGCATTACTCACCTCAAGACGGCCAAAAGTCTAGCTCGCTATGCCCTTGCCTCTTGAATTGGCCTCCTCGTGCGACGAATCTGCCCAAAATCACAACAAATATGTCGCATTATGCTAAAGGGACAATACCCAATCGAAAGCAATCGAAAAATGTCAAAATTTACGAATTTGACAAAACCCGAGCCCCGGGACCACATCTCGAAACTCAGAAATTTTTATACTAAAATGTTCTTCATCCTCTCACGAGTTTGTACATATAAAGAACACAAAAATCGTAGCTCGTTTGACCCTTCAAATCGACCCTAGAAGATCTCAAAATCACAAGCCCTAAAACCCCCCTTTTCTACTGATTTTCATGTTCTAATTCATATATAATCTTGTACTTAACTTGGAAATAAGTAGAAACAACTCACCTTTGATGCTTGATGAAATCCCCCTTGAAATTCTCTCCAAAATCATCAAAGCCAAATGAAAGAAATAAGCCAAATCCGTGTTTAAAGAATCTGTCCGTGCTTCGTCGAGTTGTACCTTGCACTTGTACTATTAAAATTTTCCCTTGTCGGACACCTTCTGTTTAAACACCCATAACACCTTGTATAAATATCCAAATGACAAACGGTTTGAAACTTTAGAAACTAGACTCGAAGATCTAATTTGATAGGTTGTACACCATATAACTCTTTATATATCCCGATATATGAGCTTCTAAAGTCGGCTCCATGAAATCAGAAAATTCTGGAGAAACTGCTCCACCAGTCATTTTCAGTCGATTATAACTTTCTCTACAGATGTCAAGACACGATTGCACATTTGATTATAACTTTCTCTAGACACGAAGGGCTACAACTTTTGTCTTTGAATCATCTCAAAATTCCTTGTAGATCAAACGATATAGGCCTCCGAAGTACGCTCCACGATTGCACATTTGCTGTGCAAAGACAGCTTCTGCAGCAGAAAATTGCAGAAGCTTTTTTTTTCTTGTTGGGTCCGAATTCCATTCCGTTAACCTTCCGAAATCCACCCGAGGCCCTAGGGACCTTAACCAATTATATCAACATGTCCCACAATATCATTCAAACTTGTTCCAACCTTCGGAACACCCAAAATAACTTCAAAACATCAAATCATCATCGGATTCAAGCCTAGGTTCTTATGAAACTTCCGAAATACGCATTCGATCAAAAACCCAACCAAATCACCTCCGAATAACTTGAAATTGTGCACACACATCCCAGATCACATAACAGAGCTGCATCAACTCTCGGAATTCCATTCCGACCCTCGGATCAAAATCTCACCTATCGACCGGAAATCGCCAAAATACTAGTTTCGCCAATTCAAGACAAATTCCACACCGGACCTCTAAAATCCATTCTGATCGCACTCCTAAATCATAAATCACCTAACCGAACTAGGCAAATCATAAAAACTCCGATCCGAGTTCGTATACACACAAGTCAACTTTTGGTCAAACACTTCAAATTTAAAGTTTTCAACTGAGACTAGTCTTTCAAATTCATTCCAATCTTCCTGAAAACCAAAACACACGATCCACATCAGTCATAATGCATAACACGGGGCAAGTCATGCCCGAGAACTGGCGATCAAAGTGCAAAAGCTCAAAACGACCGGTCGGGTCGTTACAAGTAATCTATATGGATACTTTGAATGGCATTTTTAATATCATCGGGGATAGAAAAGGAAATGCTAAATATGCCATTATAAGATTTGTTATTTTTGGAGGAAATTTGAAGTAAACAAGAGTTCTATAAATAAAGGACCATTCAAGGTAATCGAAGGCTTTTTCTAAGTCTAATTTGATAATCATGTTAGGCTTAGATCCTTTAATTTTGTTGAATTTGTTGAGAACTTCCTGGATGATAATACTATTATCACAACCCCTTATGTTTTCAATAAAACTATATTGAAAAGGACTAATGATTTTGGGAAGGAGGGATTTTATTCTATTAGCAATAATCTTAGTGACAACTTTGTAAATAGTATTGCGAAGGCCTATTGGTCGAAAAATTTTCAGAAGGTTAACATTAGGCACTTTGGGGATTAGACAGAGGTAGGTATAGTTAAGAATTTTTAGAATTTTTTACGTTTGAAAAATATTCTTAACATAAGTAACAACAGAATCACCAACCACTGACCAAAATTTTTGATAGAAAAATGGGTGTATACCATCCGAACTAGGAGCTTTCATTGGTTTGAAAGAGAAAATGGCATTTGATATCTCTTGGCTAGTGACCGGAGTATCTAGGAAATTTAGGCTCAAATTATCAAAGCATTTAGGGGAATTGATAATATTAGTCCTATCCGAGGTTGAGAGAGATGTGGTGATGATGTTACTAAAATACTCTAACGTGTGATTTTTAATATCGGAGGGGTCATCAATCCAGTTACCTTCCTCATTTTTAAAGTGAGAAATTTTATTAGTTTTTCTACGGATAAGGATAGATATGTGAAAATCTTTTGTGTTAGCCTCACCGTTATTAAGACAGTTAACTCTGGATCTAAGTTTCCAAAAATCCTCTTCCAATCTAAGAACATCATTAAAATTGTTTATAAGTTGATTCTCAAGGTTGAGGAGGAAGGAATTATTAGGGTAGTTAAGGGAATTTTGAATACCTTTGATTCTACACAGCAGAGTTCTCTTCCTTTTAAAAATATTACCAAAGATCTCTTTATTCCACTTAGTGGCTTCATGTTTAAAAAAGGAAGAGCCTCCTCAAATGACCTATTATTCCAACAATCTTTAACAAGTTGTGGAAATTGGGGATGATAGCACCACATACTCTCTAGTCGGAAAGTCCTAGACTCTGGATGACTGAATTTTGGGTTAAGCGTAATTAAGAGAGGATTATGATCACTATATGTTTTAGGCAAGTGATCCACGCATTAGGGTATTGATTAAACCAACCCTCATTTACAAAACATCTATCGAGTCACTCCATAATGAGCCCTTTTTTCTTTTTCATATAGTTTGTCCAAGTATATTTTGGACCCTTAAAACCAAGGTCAAAAAGTTCACAACAATTAACCAAATTCCAAAGCTTGGTTGTTTTTTTAAAATTAACAGGTCGACCTCCCCATTTTTCCTCAGAAGAGAAAACATCATTAGAGTCGCATGTTACTAGCCAAGGGACTTTATATTTTTCATAGATAGTAGTAAGGTTATGACACATTTGCTTACGTTTATAACTATCTATACTAGCGTAAATAGTACTTAAAAGCCAAGGGTTTTGATTTGGTAGCACCTTAATCATCGCATGCAGTTCCAGATCTTCCCTAACAACCTCATCTACTGTGATCATGTTGTGCATACAATCCCACCTGAGTGACCATCTGATGGAATTTCCACCATCTCAGAGAAGTTGAAATCATGTTGGATAGAAACATTATCCTGCATGCGAGTTTCTAAGAGGGCTACTAGGCATGGTCTATGAGTATCGATGATATCTCTGAAATTCATGTGAAAATTGGAATTGTTATCCCCTCTCACGTTCCAGATGAAGTTAATTGGGCGTGTCATTTGTAGAGGTTGTCTTCTGTGGTTCCCCTGATTCTCCTCCAAACGTAAAGGTGAGCCTTCCCTGTAACGACCCGACCGGTCGTTTTGAGCTTTTGCACTTTGCTCGCCAGTTCTCAGTCATGACTTGCCCCGTATGATGTGTTATAACTTACGTAAATTATTGGTTTGGTTTTCAGGATAATCGGAATGAATTTGGAAGAACGGTTCTCAGTTTGAAGCTTGAAATTTAAAAGGGTTGACCAAGTTTTGACTTGTTTGTGTATGATCTCGGATCGGAATTTTTATGATTTGGTTATATCCTTTAGGTGATTTGGGTCTTAGGAGCGTGATCGAAATGCATTTTGGAAGTCCGTGGAAGGTTTAGGCTTGAATTGGCGAAATTGAGATTTCGGCATTTTTCGGTTGATAGGCGAGATTTTGTTATTGAGGTCGGAATGGAATTCCGGAAGTTGCAGCAGTTCCTTTGTGTCATTTTGGATGTGTGTGCAAAATTTCAGGTCATTCGGACGTGGTTTGGTTGGGTTTTTTATCAAAAGCGTAATTTGGAAGTTCTTGGAATTCTTAGGCTTGAATCTGATGCAAATTTGGTGTTTTAATGTTGTTTTGAGCGTTCCGAAGGTTGGAACAAGTTTGAATAATGTTATGGGATATGTTGGCATGTTTTTTTAAGGTACCGAGGGCCTCGTGTGAATTTCGGGTGGTCAATCGGACCATTTCATGTTGTGAAAAATTGCAGAATCTCAGCTGTTGGTGTTGCAGGTTTTTGACCTTCGCGTTCGCGATGCATGTTCCGCGATCGCGAAGGTGTGAGGTTGATGGTCTTCGTGTTTGCATTTTCTATGTCACATTTGTGATGTTGTGATGTTTTGATTCTCCGCGTTCGCGAGGGCTATGTCGCATTCGCATAGAGGAAGAGGACTGGCTGGGTCCCCCAATGCATTTGTTCTACGCGTTCGCGCAGTGGGGGTCGCGATCGCGAAGTGTTGAGGGTGTTGTGCATCATGTTCGTGAGAGGGGTCTCGTGTTCACATAAAAGCAATTCTGGTCTGTGAAGCAGTGTGCTTCGCGAATGCGAGGGATGTGCCGCGTTCGCGATGAAGGAAAATCTAGGCGGACGGTTCATATTTTAAAATCGAGGGTTTAAGTCCATTTTCATAAAAACCATTGGAGAGCTCGGGAGAAGGTGGAATTTGAGGAGATTTTGAGTGGAGCTATTGGGGTAAGTATTCTTCACTCATATTTGGTTTAATTCCATGATTTGGTCTTGAATTTCATCATTTTATTTGAGAAATTAGAGTGAAAATTGGGGGAAAATGGAAGAAAAGTTTGAGATTTCTTTTGGGGATTTGAATGGGCAATTGAGGTTGGATTTTAATGGAATTGATATGGGTAGACTCGTGAGTGGATGAGGATTTTATTGATGTGATTTTTATCGAATTCCGAGACGTGGGCTCGGGGCCTGGTTTGAGCTATTTCATAATTTTCGATGTTAATTGGATATTTTTGAGTGGGCTTCATTCCCTTAGCATATTTTAATGATTTTGTACTGATTGTGGCTAGATTTGGAGAATTCGGAGGTCAATTCGTGCGGGCAAAGGCATCGCGGGCCGGAATTTGGACTGAATCGAGGTGAGTAATGATTGTAAATATTGTCCCGAGGGTATGAAACCATGGATTGCACATCATTGCGCTATATTGAGGTGACACACACGCTGGACGACGAGTGTGGGGTCGTGCACTGTTGGGGATTGTGACTTAGTCCATCCCGAATGGCTATTTTACTGCGTATTTGGTTGAAAACTATTTGTTATCATCATGTTTTAGGCTGAATGTCATATTTGGGCCTCGTGCCAACTATTTGAACCCTTCGGGATTTTTATATATATTTCCTCATTGTTTGACTTTAAACTTGTACTCAGTCATGCTATCTTCTACTGTTTCCAAAACTCAGCCACGTTTACTCTGCTTTAACACTTGAAATGATATTTTAAATCATATTTTTGGGCTGAGTATCATGTTTCACTTTTGCCCGAGTGGCTTATGTGATTTTTGACTGAGTAAGGCCGAGGGCCTGTGTTGTGAGGATACTTTTGGGTCGGGCTGCACGTCGCAGCGGTGATACACTGATTTTGATTATGAGGCCGAGGGCCTGAGTTATGTACGCCATGAGGTGGCTTGTTGATATGAGGCCAAGAGCCTAGAGATGATGCCACGAGATGGCTTGATATTGTGCTTGGGCCGTAAGGGGCCCCTCCAGGAGTCTGCACACCCCTAGTGAGCGCGGGTACCCATTGTGATGTGAGATTTAGCCCGAGGGGATGGTATTGTTTTGAGATATAGCCCGAGGGGCTGGTATTGTTCTGAGATATTGCCCGAGGGGCGTATTCATTGACATTGTGCCCGAAGGGCGAACCTTTATATGTTTATCTTCCTTATTTGCCTGTCATTTACCTGATTTATGGTGTATTTGTGCCCGAGGGGCGGATTTTCTGTGCTTATCTGTTTTAATTGCTTTGCATTCAATTGCTTAACTATTACAAAGGCATTTTTTTAAAGAAGTTTAAATTGAGCTAAGGTGCTTAACGAGATTTCACAGCTTCATTGCTTTCTTACTAGATTTGTACCACTCCATCATGCATGTTGATGTACCTTACGTGTTTTCTTACTGCTCAGTTTTCATTTACCTTTATTACTCACTGAGTTGGAGTGCTCACTTTACTCCCTGCACCTTGTGTGCAGATTCAGGTATTTCTGCACCCGGTAGCGGGTATTGGCCGAGCAGAGGCAGAGCCATTGGAGTTTTAGCGAGGTAGCTGCCCGTCGTCCGCAGCACAACTTTACTCCCTCTTGATGTCATTAGACTATTTTTAGTATATTTCCAGAATCCCATTGTATTTTAGACCTTAGTAGATGCTAGTGATTTGTGACACCCCGATGTCGGGTTGTATTCATTTTCGCACTTGTTTTATTTCGCTAAATCTGTACTTGTTGGGGATTTATCCTTATAAATGACTTAAATTGATTATTAAACTGTTAAAAACTTAATTTGGGAGTTGAATCAGTTGGCCTTGTCTTCATCAGAAGCGCCATCACGACCGGGTCCGATTTGGGGTCGTGACAAGTTGGTATCAGAGCCAGGTTACATAGGTCTCACGAGTCATGAGCAGGTTTAGTAGATTCTCGCGGATCGGTACGGAGATGTCTGTATTTATCCTCGAGAGGCTGCAGAACCTTTAGGAAAAATTTTACAATCTTTAATTCTTATCGTGCGTCCTTGATTCAGCTTGAAAAGTAACTCTTTGAATTCTTTCTACACGTTCGTATGCGCGCACGAGCGCTCGGTATCAGATGTTCATCGATGGCTTGTGGTTCCCTGATCGAGGGGCGAGATGTAATCTCTGTGTGTTGTTGTTGGGCCAGTCTGGAAGACTCGAGGCCGGATTTTTGCCTATTGCTTGAGCACCGAGGTGCTGATTGTGCGAGCACGTTCTTTTGAACTTATATGTTCGGTAGTGTCCCTATTAGTAGAAGTTATGGATGGGTAGCTACGTGATGAGTATGTTATGTCTGCGAGGTGTATTCATATGATTTGGAAACAGCGAGAAGGGTCTGCTGGAGGATATAAGACTATTAGGTATTTGATTTCATCTTGATTTGAGGTATAGCCCCGAACTATGGGTGTGCAAAGAATCTTTTCATGTGTCTTAGTTGGGAATGAAGTAAATTTCCTGTTGCGGTATGAGTTCAGACTCAGGAAGATTAAGTGACTGCGTAGTATTTATGACGATGGAAGGTATATAGAAATGCTAGTTTGAAGCAAAGCAGGTGGGTTATCTACTGTGGAGTATTCTGAGGTTGTGTGACCCCTATGTTGTCTGTTAGAAGATCTCATTTACAGGTGAAGTGTACGTGTTGCAATTTAAATTTGTGTCGCTTAAGAGAGTGGGCTTGACTGTTGCGAGGATGAATGCAAGATTTGAGAAGATTTAAGTACCAAATGGTCTGTGTTTCACGAGCTTATGAAGGATCGAGTTTAAATCTCACTATGGTATTATGGCAGCAATAAAGTATACACGTTATAAGTTATTATGTGATTGATCTATGGCTTTGAGCCAAGTGGGGAGTCTGTTACTGATTAGTTGATTGCACGGTTATGTGTTATGTTGGCTCCAGTTTGAGGCATGCCTGTGAATCAGTTATGATTTGCAGATTAAGACCGAGGATGGCTCGAGTAAAGGAAAATTTTCGACTAAGGTAAGGTTATATCATGCTTCATAGGTGTGTGAGCATCACGGAATGTCTTGAGTTGTTCTTGATAAAGAATGCTCGGTGCATAGAAAAGAAAGTGGCTTAGTTGCATCAAGGTAAGATTACATGTTGTAGTGTCGGAAGTGCTAACGAGGCACATGTTGTTCGGTTCTTTTGATCGGGTTAATTGCGGTTCGGGTAAAGTGGATGACTCTCGGGAATGGTTCTAATGTGCTTAAGATTTTGCATGTAATAGTTGGAGATTTTCAGGTTGTATATTTGGCTAGAAACTGAGGCTTGCGTTTGGAGGGTGTCAGGATTTGTGGTATTCCTATATCATTTATGGGCTTCTATATATCAGTATTAGGAAGGTAGAGGTAATGGCTCGGAATTCGTAGGAGATATCTTCTTAGGAAGTACTTTGAACGTGGTGTTTGTGGGAATATCTAAGAGAGTATTCAGTGGCTTATGAGCCTTAGGCAGCGTGGTTGTATGCTTGGGCCTCGTGTGGTGAGTCGGGGTTGAGGAATTGTAGTGTTATATCAAGAAGGAGTATCAATCAGAAGGAACCTGGGTGGATGGTATAGCTTCGTAGTAGACCGGACCAGTATGGTAAGGATATGACTAGTTCCTTGGGTGTGTTCGGGGTAATGAGTTTCCATAGGTGTTTAGCGACGATGCTCTTAGGTTTTAGTGGCCTGTGTAGCTTGGTTGAGTTAGGAGGATTCAGTCATGTCAGGTTTGGTTTTGTGCAAAAAGGGAGTCGAAGAGTTCTGGATAATTTCTACCGCGGTTTGGAGGTGTATATTTTCTACTGGCATGAGGAGCGTGGGATGTATAGTGATTTTCTTTCAGATGGGCTCGACGAAAAGTTCTTGGTTGGTTGAGTACATAGTTGCTTGTGTCTCGAAAGGGATATGAAGTTCTCATGTTATCCTATGATGGTATGGTATATGCTGTATATTATGGAGGATTGAGATTGCGTGTGTAAGGTTACCGTTCAGTTCTGAAAATAAGGTCATAAAACTCTTAGGCATCGAGCAGCTTCAGAAATGAGCTTCAGATGACTAGGGAAGATGATTAAGGAAATGGTATTGCTAATTGGGGTGACTTGACGAGGGTATATGTTTTAGAAAAAGGCAATATGATTAAGTTGATAGTACTTCGGTAGTAATGCGGCACTTTCCTATTAGATCGACTGTTGATATTCGAGTTTGATTAGCGGCACAGAAGAATTTTAGAGTATCTTTCGTGGAATGATTGGGTGTTAGAGATGTGGTATCCATTCGGACAGCGGAATTGGGATCAGGTATGGTGATTCGTGTGCTATATACAGTTGGAGACTGGGAGTTCTCGTATTCAGGCTATGTTGTGGTTGCGGGTCGTGAGTATCAGAACTGTGTAGTGACTATCGAGGTTTGGAGACCCGAGTGGATTTTCGTTGCTTGGTATGTTAAATTTTGGATGTGATATAGGGTATAGACTGGTTGCCTCAGCTTTGTGTCATTCTGCGTGATTGCGCTAAGGCAGCGATGTTGGCTATGATGGGAATGCCATGGATTGAGTGGCGAGGTTAGTCGGGTTATGCTCTAGTAGGGTGGTTTTGTATTTTGAAGACCCAGCGAATGGTTGGGAAGGAATTGTCTCTCTTATTTAGTCTTTCGTGATGGATGTCAGTTTAGAGACTCCTACCATTGATTCAGTTCTAGTGAGGATGGACTTTTCCGGATGTGATTCCTGCTGCCGGGCATGTCGCCGGACAGGGTTGTTGATTTCAATATGGATTTGGTACTGGGCACCGTATCGTATGGCACCGGCAGAGTTAAAGGAGTTGAAGGAGCAGCTTCAGGGGTTCGTTGGCAGGCCAATGTGGATGTGTGTTCTGACTTGAGTCTGCTTGGTTGACTCCGAGTTGTTTTGTTGAGGGATGTGTTGATTTGATTGTTATTGAGCTTATTAGTAATCTGGGGATACCTATGAGTTACCTTTCCATATCGCGAGGCATTGGGATTTATTAGTTATAGGCTCATGTGGTGCGGTGTTGTTGGGGTCTCTCAGTGGAATTCAAGCGGGAGGAGTATTGAATATTGCTTGGCGGATGGCGCATCAGTTGTGTCCTTCAAGTTGTGTAATGTTATGTCAATTGTTTCGCTGTGGTTATGATGATTTGCTTTGGTTCTAGACATCAAATTGCGCGTGGCTGTCGATTTTGAGCATAGTAACTAGAGGTGTTTCATATGGACCAGTGTTTAGATAGGGTCGCGCAGTGCAGCGAAGTTATGTGGAGGTATGATCCTTCGTGTTGGATTCGTGTGTTCTGTTTCTACGAGGTGTGATGGGTTCTCAGCATGGTGAGGTGGTACTGGTGAGCTTGTGGTACATCTCTTTCGTTTGAGTCATTTTCGTGATTTGAGTGTGTTCGGATTGTTGCTTATTGGTGCGCGGATTGCAGAGGTTGTGTCTTTAGTCTATATTGATGTGTCATGTCACCAGAGTAGTTGTGTTGTATTAGATGAAATCGTTGGGATCTTTAATGAATACAATCGGATTCGATTTCAGCGTGTTGGAAGGATAATATCGAGGTTCGGCTCAAAAATTTGCTATGGTCTCTACCAAAAGAGAAGTGGCTTCATGAATGGTTGATCTGAGAAATGGTTATGGTTTACTGCGTGTTTCATTTATCATTAGCAGTATATGAAAGTGTTGGAATGAGACTTTAGTTGATAAGAGGTTTTATATCGATATTCGGTTGTTATGTGCAGCTACTGTGATTACAAGTTATCGCTACCAGTGTTTGAGTTATGTGGTATATCTTGTAATTGCACCAAGGTTGTAGGTATGGGTTATTACAGCTTTTTCGGGCTTATTCCGAGTATAGATGTGGGATTTTGATCTTGTGGATGATTTCGGGAGTGGAAATGTGGTTCTAAGGCTTATGGGCTAGGTTGGATTATGAAATTTCAGTTGCATTGTGTTATCGGACCTATATGTGATAGGGTGAGGTGGGATCACCCCCGGGTATATGCAGAGTAAAGTTATTCAACGTTTGGTTGCCTTTTGTAACAACTCTGGGCACGTTCGAGGACGAACGTATGTTTAAGTGGGGGAGGATGTAACGATCCGACAAGTCGTTTTGAGCTTTTGCACTTTGCTCACCAGTTCTCGGGCATGACTTGCCCCCTATGATGTATTATGACTTATGTAAATTGTTGTTTTTGGTTTTCAGGATAATCGGAATGAGCTTGGAAGAACGGTTCTCAGTTTGAAACTTGAAATTTGAAAGGGTTGACCAAGTTTTGACTTGTTTGTATATGATATCGGATCAGAATTTTTATGATTTGGTTAGATCCGTTAGGTGATTTGGGACTTAGGAGCGTGATCGCAATGCATTTTGGAAATCCGTGGAAGGTTTAGGCTTGAATTGGCGAAATTGAGATTTCGGCGTTTTCCGGTTGATAGGCGACATTTTGTTATAGAGGTCGGAATGGAATTCCAGAAGTTGCAGTAGTTCCGTTATGTCATTTGGGATGTGTGTGCAAAATTTAAGGTCATTCGTACGTGGTTTGGTTGGATTTTTTTTATCAAAAGCGTAATTTGGAAGTTCTTGGAATTCTTAGGCTTGAATCCGACGCAAATTTGGTGTTTTAATGTTGTTTTGAGCGTTCCGAAGGTTGGAACAAGTTTGAATGATGTTATGGGATATGTTGGCTTGTTTGGTTGAGGTACCAAGGGCCTCGGGTGAGTTTCAGGTGGTCAATCGGACCATTTCATGTTGTGAAAAATTGCAGAATCTCAGTTGTTCGTGTTGCAGGTTTTTGACCTTCGCGTTCGCGATGCATGTTCCGCGATCGCAAAGGTGTGAGGTCGATGGTCTTCGCATTCGCGTTTTCTTTGTAGTGTTCGTGATGTTGTGATGTTTTGATTCTGGGCTATGTCGCGTTTGCATAGAGGAAGAGGATTAGCTAGGTCCCCCAATACGTTTGTTCTATGCGTTCGCGCAGTAGAGGTCGCGATCGCGAAGTGTTGCGGGTGTTGTGCATCGCGTTCGTGAGAGGGGTCTCATGTTCGCATAGAAGGAATTCCGGTCTGTGAAGCAGTGTGCTTCGCGAACGCGAGGGATGTGTCGCGTTCGCGATGAAGGAAAATCTGGGCAGACAGTTCATATTTTAAAATCGAGGGTTTAAGTCCATTTTCATAAAAACCATTGGAGAGCTCGGGAGAAGGTGGAATTTGAGGAGATTTTCAGTGGAGCTATTGGGGTAAGTATTCTTCACTCATATTTGGTTTAATGATTTGGTCTTGAATTTCATCATTTTATTTGAGAAATTAGAGTGAAAATTGGGGGAAAATGGAAGAAAAGTTTGAGATTTCTTTTGGGGATTTGAATGGGCAATTGAGGTTGGATTTTAATGGAATTGATATGGGTAGACTCGTGAGTGGATGAGGATTTTATTGATGTGATATTTATCGAATTTCGAGACGTGGGCTAGGGGCCTGGTTTGAGCAATTTCATAATTTTCGATGTTAATTGGATATTTTTGAGTGGGCTTCATTCCCTTAGCATATTTTAATAATTTTGTACTGATTGTGGCTAGATTTGGAGCATCCAAAGGTCGATTCGTGCGGGCAAAGGCATCACGGGCTAGAATTTGGACCGGATCGAGATGAGTAATGATTGTAAATGTTGTCCTGAGGGTATGAAACCTGGGATTGCACATCGTTACGCTATATTGAGGTGACGCACACGCTGGACGACAAGTGTGGGGTCGTGCACTGTAGGGGATTGTGACTTATTCCATCCTGAATGACTATTTTACTGCGTATTTTGTTGAAAACTATTTGTTATCATCATGTTTTGGGCTGAATGCCATATTTGGGCCTCGTGCCAACTATTTGAATCCTTCGGGGATTTTTATTGATATTTCCTCACTGTTTTGACTTTAAACTTGTACTCGGTCATGCTATATTCTACTGTTTCCAAAACTCAACCACGTTTGCTTTGCTTTAATACTTGAAATGATATTTTAAATCATATTTTTTGGCTTAGCATCATATTTTTTGTTGCCCGAGTGGCTTATGTAATTTTTGACTGAGTAAGGCCGAGGGCCTGTGTTGTGAGGATACTTTTGGGTCGGGCTGCATGTCGCAGCGGTGATACACTGATTTTGATTATGAGGCCGAGGGCCTGAGATATGTACGCCACGAGGTGGCTTGTTGATATGAGGCCGAGATCCTAGAGATGATGCCACGAGATGACTTGATATTGCACTTGGGCTGTAAGGGACCCTCTAGGAGTCTGCACACCCCAGTGAGCGCGGGTACCCATTGTGATGTGAGATATAGCCCGAGGGGTTGGTATTGTTCTGAGATATAGCTCGAGGGGCTAGTATTGTTCTGAGATATTGCCTGAGGGGCGGATTCGTTGACATTGTGCCCGAGGGGCAAACCTTTATGTGTTTATCTTCCTTATTTGCTTGTCATTTACTTGATTTATGGTGTATTTGTGCCCGAGGGGTGGATTTTCTGTTGTTATCTGTTCTAATTGTTTTGCATTCAATTGCTTAACTATTACAAAGGCATTTTTTTAAAAGAAGTTTAAACTAAGCTAAGGTGCTTAATGAGATTTCAGCTTCATTGCTGTCTTACTGGTTTTGTACCACTTCATGCAGCATGTTGATGTACCTTACGTGTTTTCTTACTACTCAGTTTTCATTTATATTTATTACTCACTGAGTTGGAGTACTCACTTTACTCCTTGCACCTTGTGTGTAGATTCAGGTATTTCTGCACCCGATAGCGGGTATTGGCTGAGCAGAGGCAGAGTCATTGGAGTTTTAGCGAGGTAGCTGCCCGTCGTCCGCAACACAACTTTACTCCCTCTTGATGTCATTAGACTAGTATATTTTCAGAATCCCATTATATTTTAGACCTTAGTAGATGCTCGTGACTTGTGACACTCCGATGTCGGGCTGTATTCATTTTCGCACTTGTTTTATTTTGCTAAATCTATACTTGTTTGGAATTTATCCTTATAAATGACTTAAATTGACTTATTAAACTGTTAAAAACTGAATTTGGGAGTTGAGTCGGCCGACCTTGTCTTTACGAGAGGCGCCATCACGACCGGGTCCGGTTTGGGGTCGTGACATTCCCTAAGAGAGGGGTTGAGCACCACTACGTATTTTCCTGTTGCAGGGTTTAGTGGGGGTCTGATGTCCATCGAGCATTTGAACAATGCTGTTGGGCAGCTGATGATAGACTTCTTGTCTTGCCTCTCCTTGCAGATCAATATTGCTATTTCTCTGAGGCTTTTGAACTCTATCCGAGATTCCCTTAAAGGCCTTGCTACTGCCTCCCCTTGCTCTGGCAGTGGATTGCCCAGGTTTTGTGCGTTGGGAGGTGGTTGGACATCCATTAGAGCAGGATTGTCCTGGTTCTGGGTTATCACATGGTTGATCCTGGTCTGCTGCTTACCAGGTTAGGAAGATTGGGTTCACCTGATTTTGTGGAGGAAAGAAGGATAGATTTTGGAGAGGTTGGATCCTATAAGCTGGGTTGAAGTGAGCAGGAAGGCCCCAGTGAGCCTGCATGGCTTAGATTAGTGCTGGAGAGGCATTGGAGTTAATGGATTCAAGATGTTGGTTAACCAAGTTTGGTTGACATAGTTGTTCATCGCTAGTTGCATTCCCTCCATGATCAGCTGGGCTAAGAAGTTGGAGTTTTGGTGGATTATGACAACCTCCTGGCCCTCTATGTTTAGACTGAAAGAAGCTACATAGCCCAAGTTCCCCCTCTCCAACCAAGATTGGGGTTGATGATTCATTGGGAGTGGGGTGGTTGAGTAGATGAGAGGATTGTTGTAAGGTGGGGGTGGAGGAAGATTGTCCATTTGAGGGTGGTTTATGCGTGGTATTCTGAAGAGGTTTGTCCTATGTTGAAGGAGAAGTGGTAGACGAGGTATTATAAGTATGAGAGGAGTATAGGAAATCTGAATCTTTGTAGGGCACTTGAGTAGTAGTATCTTGGGAGATAGATATGGAAGATATGGTATCCACTTGCATGGAGTCTGAGTGGGTTTGCGTAAGGTTTTTATCATTTGGGAGAGAAGGAGGGTCGACTGCCATTTGTTGAGGAGTGGAATGCTTGGTTTGCGTGGTGTTCCTCTCCAGTGGTTTACCTTAAAACCGTGGGTAATCGAGGATTTGGAGGCATTAGGGGAAGCCAAGTGGCTGGGAAGGTAATTTTCTATGTTATTTCTTGCCACGTGGCTTGAACTATCTTCCATGCAAACAGGATTTTGCATAGAGAATGTCGAAGAGTTGTTTTGTCTCTTTAGGCTTATTCCATTGTTATTGTTGGTGAAGGTTTGTGTCAGTTGGTTGTCATCCAACGTGTCTAATAGATCGAATTTATTAACAGAGTTTAGCTTAAGATTTTTAGAGATTGAAAAAGGGTTTGTGGTAGCAGAAAGTTTTTCTTTTTATATAAAGTTTTGAGTGTTAATAAATTTTCCAGTATTGGCAACGAAGATTTTTGCCTTGATACACACGTTCTCCTTATAATCAGCTTTTTTGTGGAGACTTTTGGATGAGCATTGCCTTTACTGGGATGATTTCTTTGTTTGGAGAAGGAAACTACCTTCCATTGGTCCTCCTCGATAATGATTGGGAGGGGATCAGTAGATTCAGGAGAGATATTGTTGGCAGGGGAAGGATTCATGCAGACATAGCTACATTTAGACTTGGTGTGACCTAATCTACCACAACCCCTGCAAAGGAAATTTTCTCCTTCATAAAGAATAAGTTGTTTGTGAGAACCTATATGGATGAATGGAGGAACTGGGTAATCTAGAGGGAGCTCAACACATAACATAGCGTATCTACCCCTTAAAGTAGCGGATGTACAATCATCTATTTTTAAGAGCTTGCCAATTTTGTTGCCAATCCTTGCGAGAATGGTGCTATCATAAAACTCTGTAGGGAGTTGGGGTAGTCTTAACCAAACAGCTGAGATGTGTATTTTTTTATTAGAAGCCGCGAAATTAGGGACCCCTTTCTTCATAGACAAGTAGTGGCCATTGATGAACCATGGACCTTGGTGAAGGGCTTTGGCCATATTGACTTCTTGAGAGAATTTAACTATATAGAAATCATTACCCAAATCAATGAGGAAAAATTGTTCTGTAGGTTTCCATTGTTCATGGAGTTTTCTTTGAGATATTGATGAAGGATATGCTTACCGAATAATTTGATAATAACTGAGTATTTCCTGTGAGCGTTACTGTGTTAAAACAAAATTAGAAAAAAATTGTTAGAAGAATAAAGAAATCTGGAAAATAATAAAGAATCAGAAATATTCCGAGTCCACAATTTTCTTGTGTGTCCTTAAGGAATTTTAACCCCCTCACACGTTGCCAAGGTAATGGATTAAATCCTTCCAGAATAAAGCGGAATAAACCTTCTTGCAACAGTGGCAATACAAACTGCAGGATACCAACGAACTCAAAGAATGGAGCAAAATCACACTTACGAATTTGAGAGAGAGAGACTGCGAATTAGGATGTAGTATATTCAGAAAGAAAGAAGTTCTGGAGTGTTTTTCGTGTGTAGAAAATGGTGCCTTGCCTCAGAATTTATAGGCAATTATCAGAAGAGGTATCTGGAAAGGTGTCTTTTCAGAAGAATACGCTGCCTGCCGCGGTTCTACAGCGGTTACGGCAGAACCGCGGTCAGAGAGGCTCTCTGAATACCGCGTTTACGGCAGAACCGCGGCCAGAAAGGCCCTCTGAATCTTCAGCAGGGTTCTGGCGCGGTCACGCCAGGACCGCGGCCAGACTATCCTTCTGTATTTTCAGCAGTGATTTGCCGAAGCCGAAGCCGAAGCCGAAGCCGAGCCGAGCCGAGCGAGCGAGCGAGCGACGACGGCGCGAGGGTTCATTCTCTTCAACTCCTTTTAAGAGCTTTAAGAAGTGATTCTATATATAAGCACATAAATGTGGTTGTCCCTCACCAATGAGGGACAAAGTGCAAGACAAAAGTTCACTTCTTTAAATTTTTATTTTCCCTCTATTTTATTTCCCTCCATTTCCAATTCACACTTCTTCTTCTTTAAAGCCCAATGGCTTAAAAGTCCAACATTTCCATGGTTCATAAAACCTTTGCATTTCCTCTGGTGATAGAATAATTGCTTGATCACTGCTTAGAGGATCGTCCTAGTAAGGAGCCTTTGGCGTGCCCTCATAGTAATCATTTATGACGGGAACGGAGGAGACCTGCTGATCATGCAAAAAGTTTATTGGGTCTGGGGATATGAGTTTTTCTTTAAAGGAGGGAAGCCTCTCCTCAACCCGAGCTCTAGCCTCTATTACTGGGTCAGGGTTTTTTTGAGGTATAGATATGTCCATTAGGGTAGGGTCTATGGTGTGTTGGGACATGGTTATGAATATGAAGGTGAACGTAAGGATGAAGGGAAGTTAAAGAAAAGGGAGAGCTTCTCTCACTAGAAATAAACTAATCGTGCCAGTTATAGTTACATAGAGTTATTACAAGTTGATTCTTAAATTCTCTTTAACTTTATTTTTCAAATATATTCTTCTTCTTATACTCTTTTTTCTTTAATTTCAAATTTTTCTTCTTATTCCAAATCTTTAGACGTGTCGTGATACTCCATAAATTTGAAGAAAAAAAATAGTGTGCTGTTACATAATAATGTTGAAAATTGCACCTAGTTCCATAATAATTTTCAAACGCACCTCTAACTTTAGGTCCTGGTATTTTCAATCCTACACTATTTCAAGTGGTGATATGCACAAAAGAGATACTTTTGTGCTGTTATTTTAATATTGTTCTCATTTTTTGTATTTCTGTGAAAATTGTCTTTTTGAGTTTAATTAAAAGACTCCGAATCAAAATACCCTTAGATTGAGTGGCAAATGTGGTGGCAATAGGAACCAAGATCGATGAACTATGGCAAGCAAATCATGGCAGACCGATACGACTTCATGTTAAATTCAACCTAGTCGTCCTATTGGATTACTCACAACCCATACTGAATCGTCGTGATTACAAAGCTACAAACAAATTAAAGAAGAGGAAAAATATATTTCTGATGTATGGTATGCAAGTCATGACACACTGGTGTAGCTTCATGCTATATTGAATGTAAATATCCTGTTGAACTATTACTCACTAACTATATCAGATCATCATTATTTTAAAGCTATAAAAACAAGAGAAAAAAATAATACATTTCAATACATTGACATGCTATATTCAACCTAGTTATCATATTGGATGACTTACAATCATACTAGATTGCCATGATTTTAACTTTTTTTTTTTTACTTATGGTGACTTGTTCAAACTTATTTTAATTTTTTCTTTTTCGATCGAGCCTCTTCTCTATTTATTCCATTACACTCATAATAGTTTTGTCCTTTGTTTATTCCATTTCACTCATGATATCTCTATTCTTTATTTATTCTATTCCGCTTATGATATCTCTTTTTATGATTTTAAAGCTACAAAAGAAATATATATATATATATATATATATATATATATTTAGAACTATGGCATGCAAGTTATAATACATCTGTATAACTTTATATTATATTCAACATATCTATCATGTTGAATCACTCGCAAAGAATACAATACTGTCGTGATTTCAAAACTACAAACAGATAAGTGTGTGGTATGCAAGCCATGACAAACATATATGATTTTATGCTTGATAAAGGGTGAAAAGTGCATGTTATGAGTTTGTTTGTGTGTTATTAATTTCGTGTGTGAATGGTGGGAGTTCAAACTGCTTTTGAAGTAAAAATATTCTCATTACGTGTTTCTTATGTGTAGGAATAAACTTGCACGGAAAGGATCAAATAGGAGAAAAATTGGTGAAAAAGAGTTGACCAGACAGCCAAGCGAGGTTCACTTCGCCAGACCGGGACCGAAACAGAAGAAACCAGGAAAGTCCCGGATAGTGATGTAACGACCCGACTGGTCGTTTTGCTTTTTAGAACCCCTTTTCCCTAGATAAGACTTTCCGTACTTGCTTTACTGATTTATGACTTGCGGAAATGATTGGTTCGGGATTTGGAAGAGTTTGGGTTGAAATCGGAACACTTTGTTCCTTAAGGTTGGCTTAAAAGGCCAAGTTTGACTTCGGTCAACGTTTTGAGTAAAAGACCTCGGAATCCAGATTTGAAGGTTCCAACAAGTTTATATGATGATTTCGGACTTGTGCGTATGTCCGGATCAGGTTTTGGATGACCCGGGAGCGTTTTGGCGCCTAATAGTGAAAGTTGATTCCTTAAGGATTTTGAAGTTCTTAAATATTTGGTTTGGGATAGGTTTTGTGTTATCGAGGTCCGAACGAAGTTTCGAGACCGAGAATAGTTCCGTATTGTCATTTAAGACTTGCACGTAAAATTTGGTGTCAATCCGAGTAGTATAAGTGTCTCTCGTCGCATTGGATGTAAATTGAAGAACTTGAAGTTCATAAGTTTGGATCAATTGGTTTAGGGGGTGATTCTTGGATTTAGCGTTGTTTTGGGCGTTTTGAGGGATTTTTAAAAATTCCAATTGTTAGTTTATATGAGTCCACCAAACTATAGAGTACATGGTCCTCTATGAGTTTCCACTGGTAATATTAATGAAACAGTAAGTAAATGAGACACGGTATTTTTACGTGGAAAAATCCCACTCAAGAGGACAAAAATCACGATCTACACTTGTAGGCTTTCAACTTCACTAACTTGTAAACACTCTATTACAAGCCACTTTTTAATGACTCTATTACAAAGACTTCAACTCAACTAACTTGTGATACACTTATCACAAGTCACTTTATCACTCACTAGTTACAAAGACTTCAACTTATGGCTAACTCTAGTCACAACATAAACTCAGAAAGTTTATGGTTTTACAAAGGGGTTCCTACGCAACGCTTCTAGCAAAGCAATTTAGGAATTACAATAAGAACAATCATAAAGTTACAACTCAACTAAGGACATTAAAATACAAGATTTAGGAATTGGTCTGTAGTAGCGTTTAACTTTGTTCTTCAAGCTCTTGAGAATTGAGTTCACTGTTTTCAGAAGGCTTGAATGCTTGAAGTGAATTCTCAAGTATTCAAGTGATGTTTTGTTATAATGCTCTTGTTAATACACCCTTGATGACATCATTGAATGATATAAACACTCGATAGGTCAAAGGCTAGTGACTGCAAAACTGTTGCACTGTTTCTGTGGCAGTCACTTTCCAGTTGTGCACAGTTGACTTTCGTACTGCTGTCAGGGAAACACAAGGAATCATGTCCTTGACTTGTTTCTTCATTTTCTACACTTGTAGCAGTTCTCATTAGCTGGAGTCCAGGATGGAATCCGTTCATTTGTAATGTGTACCAAGTGTTTCAGGTTCCCTATCTGGTTCTTGACAGTAAATTTGTTAGATCATCAAAACATAAGGCATAGATATTGAAAATCCATCAATTTCCTCCTTTTTGATGATGACAAACTTAGACATTGATACCATGTATTTAGAGCAAAGAAAACCAGATGATGTAATAGGAACTTCACAAGTTCCCCCTGACTTTATGCTTCCCCCTTAATCAGATACCTGATTCAATTAAACTTCCCCTTTTTGGCATTATTAAAAAGACACAAGCAGGCAAACAACATAAAGAAGCCTAGCCTAGCTAACTCATGCCACTTATGTGCACACAACATGATAGAGAATAGAAACAGAGAGTACTGGCAATGAGATAATAAAAGAGGATAAACTTTATATATATAAAACATATGCATTTTCTTAAAAAGCAAAGGCAGAATTGGACTGTTGAAAACGGGAGCAGTACTGTTACATCCCAACCACATCAAAACAAAAGAAACAAAACATCTGCAAAGTCATATAAACAAAAAAAAATCTAGAAATAGGTCACTAAAGGGGTTACTTAGGGGGGCACTAGGAGTAGAGGACTTGGAAGCTGCAGCAAGAGTTTGGAGAACTAGGTCTATTAGTGCATAGGCCGACTTTTGCTCATTGAGTAGTTCTGCTTTCAGGTTCTCCACTTGTGCCCTGAGATCAACATTCTCTTTTGTCATATGAGCCACTTCATCATTTGACTCTGGAGCCCCTTGGGCCTGCTTACCTTCTAGGATAGCATTCCTAGCCTTCAACCTTCGAATCTCCTCAGTTGCACTATTTTGAGCATTAATGAGCTGTGAGATGGTTGATGTACTACCTATTCCCCCATTCTTCTCTATGCACTCACATTCTTCCAATGTTATCTGTGAGAAAGTCTGGTTCTTGGTTCCTACCTTGCCTTGCCCCAGCGACACCTTGAAAACTTAAACACTTGCGTAAGCAGAAACCCATATGGAAGACCATGATTACCATCCTTGAATGTTGCTACTTTTTGCATGTGTTCGATCATAATAGCAATCAGGTTGAAAAGATTAAAGGCATCCAGTTGCTCCATTAAAAACATGTCAGACTTAGAGGTCATGGACCTCCTCTCAGCACAAGGCAACAGAACTTTCTTTACCAATTCGAAGAGCAACTGATAAATAGGGAGTAATGCCTTCTTATGGATCTGGTGCCCCTTTTGGTTGGCATTGTCCTTTACCACAGCATTTTGAAAATTATACCGACACGCATCCTTCACACTAGACACACTATCCGTAGGGACCTTGAGAATATTCCCAAGCAAACTCACATCAAACACAATGTCCACATTATTCACCAAGGCACAGATATGGTCGGTATCAAAGGGGAAGAGGCTGGCATAAAAGCTTTGAACCTCATCCTCATACACTTTGGGTGCATCCATGTGAAACAGATGCCCCCATCGTTGAAACTCAACCATTGCAATAACTTGACGCATACCGGCCATATCAGATATTGATGGGTCAAAAGTACGACCCAGCAGAACCTTTTAGTGCCTTAGGCATTTTGAAGCAGAACTACTTTTACTCCTCAGCTTTTTACTGAACCAGGTTCCTTAACAGTTTCAGACTTTCGTTTGCCAGACTTCACACCACTTGATTTTGCTTTTCCCTTAGACTTGACTAACACATCCTCATCAGAAGCGGAGAGCTCACTCACAACATCTTTCAACTTGGAACTGGGAGTCGTAACATTCTCTGTGGAAGTAGATTCCTTCTTCTTCTGGGACCTTCTTACTAGGGAACTGGGTTCCTCAGTTGTTTTTTCTTCAACCTCCACCACTGGAACATCCTTATCACACACGATAACATTGTCTTTCACTAATCTCCTCCTTTTCTTTTTACTGTTTTTTCTGCTCTTTTGAAGGGCAAAGTCATAGGTTACCTTTGCTTGCAACCTGGTAGTAGGTCGCTTAATAGAAGACTCAGGAGTGGACACCACCCTTCGCTTGACTGTGAAAGCATCAAGAGCGAGGTTGTCTAGATCCTCCTCATCACTAGACCTCATCTCAGGGACTTGAATGTCCAGGGGTGCAACAGCAAATGCAGGAGCAGAACTAGCCTGGGAGTGAGAACCCTGACCTGTTTCCTCCGGAGAGAGGTCAGGTTCCTCACGAGACGGCCCAGTAGTTCCTGCTAGTGCAGAGCCCTCAACAGTCACCATGGCTCCTTCTTCCCCCATACCATGTACCTCATTTCTCTAGGAAATTATCTCATGCAGGACGCTATTAGCAGATACCACAAAGATGGTTACGACATTTTCTTCCTCAATAGGCTCCATATCCACCACGGAACTGTAGCAACAATGGCGGAAACCTCTGCGACCAAATTTTGACCCTATTCTCCACTTTTTCTTTGATCAATAAGAACCTCAGAAGATAGAGAGGAAGGATCAATAATTTTAGGGGTTTCTGGGATGGACTTCCCCATCTCTGACAACTGGGTCAGCCCAGTTCAGTATGTGCCAGAGAAGGGTGGAATGACTGAAGTGCAAAATGAGAACAACGAGTTGATCTCAACAAGAAGATTGAACAAGGCCACCCGAAAAGACCATTTTCTTCTGCTATTCATTGATCAGATGTTAGACAGATTGGCGGAGAGTTCCCATTTTTTATTCCTGGATGGATACTCGGGGTATGACCAGATCTCTATTGCCGGAGAATAGGGAAAAAACATCGTTCACCTATCCGTATGGCATCTATGCCTTTCAGAGAATGTCGTTTGGCCTATGCAATGCTCCCGCCACATTCCAAAGGTGCATGATGGACATCTTCACAGATATGGTAGATGACGTAATGGAGGTTTTCATGGATAACTTCTCAGTGGTGGGGAACTCATTCGATGGCTGCCTTATGAATTTGAAAAGAGAACTGAAGAGGTGTATAGAGACTAATCTAGTATTGAACTGGGAAAAATGTCATTTCATGGTACAGGAAGGTATAGTCTTGGGACACCTAGTGTCAAGTAAGCGCATTGAGGTGGACCGTGCTAAGGTTGATGCAATTGAGAAGTTGCCTTCACCCACTTCCGTAAAGTCCAGAAGAAGTTTCCTTGGTCATGCCGGCTTCTACACGCGATTTATAAAAGATTTTTCTAAAATTGCTAACCCTTTGTGTAAATTGCTTGAAAAAGATCCCCCTTTGTATTTTCTAATGAATGTAGGGTAGCTTTTGAGGAATTGAAAAAGATACCGGTGACTGCACCAATCATAGTGGCACCTGACTAGGAGCAACCTTTTGAGCTGATGTGTGATGCAAGCGATAAATAGGAATTTTGACCGCTTATTTGCTCTCTTTACTTGCGTTTTAGCTCAAAAATACTTAAAGGTATTCCCGGAAGCTGATCAAATGTGCTTACTTGTAGGAATATTGGGAAACGAGCCAAAGAAGTTAATATCAACTCATAAAGGAGTCAAAAGTTAACAAGAATGAAAACAGGAAAAAAAAACAGTAATGCGGACCGCACAATTCTAGTGCGGCCGCAGAGGAGAGATTCAGAGAGTAGTGTTTGGGCCAGCTAAAGGCATGCAGACCGCACCAAAATTGGGCAGCCGCGGGAGGTCAAGTGAGGTCTTAGTCATTATTATGCGATTCGAAGGTTTGAAGAATCAGAGAGCTATATCAAGTCCAAAAGCAGAGAGTGCGGACCGCATCACTTTTGTGCAGCCGCATAATAAGAAGTGCGACCGCACCCATTTTTATGCGGACCGCAGAAGCCCTGAAGTTCCAAGCCCAAGTTCCCGAGAATGTGAACCGCACGATAATTGTGCGACCGTAGAAGCCCATTGTGCGGACCACACCAGAATTATGCGGCCGCACAACTTTTGCAGGGGCATTTTTATCAGATATTTTCAGCTTAGTATAAATAGCATTGTTTGTCATTTTAGGTTAATTTCGGTTTGCAGAAGTGCACCTGAGCTGTTTTCTTTGCTCCTTTTTAGTAATTTTGTACTAAATTAACTTCTAAACATTAGATTTTCCTTATCCAATCATATTATGCATTCTATCTTAATTTCTTCTTGCATTTCTTTATTTTTTATGAGTAGCTAAATCTTTAGCTAGGGTTGTGGCCTAACCCTAGTGTTGGTACTTAATGGGTATTTAATTTTAGGGCTTTTTTGTGGTTGGGTTAGTGATATTTAGGCCTCATTTGTTTTTTTTAAGATTAAGACGTCTGAATCTGAATATCAAGATGTGTATTAAGATTAAGACATCTGAATCTGAATACACATCTGAATATATTAAGATGTGTATTAAGATCTAAATAGAACTAATTAAGACTGTTTGATTTTTAACATCTGAATGTATAAATTTATCTTTATTTAAAAATTAATAAATATAAAATTCAAATGAAATACTAACTAATCTAATATTCTATCAATAAAATATATAATTTATTAAAATATGATAGTTGTTGGTGGTGATGGCTAACGGGTGAATGTCGACTAGAGGCGGTGGTTGGTGGTAGTTTTGGTTGATGATGGTGGTTCATGCTAGTAGCTAGTAGCGATTGGTAGTGGCGGCGAATATGATTGAGGATGGTGGTGGTGAGTTGTTATAGTTAATAATGACGGGTGGTTGTAGTAGTTGTGACTGAGGAAGGTGGTGGGTGGGTGGTGATAGGTTATAATAATGGGCAGTGCCGGCTGTGGTTGTTGATGGTGATGGGGTGGTCAGTTGTGGTGGATGAGTGTTGATTGTGGGTGATAATAATGATGGTCGGAGTGGTGGGGATAGTAGGTGGTGATGGTCGATAATGGTGACGCTATGATTGAGGATGATGGTGGCGTGGTGGTGGTGGTGGAGGTGGTGGTGGGGTGGTGGTGGTGGTTGAGTATGGTGGTGGTGGCGGCGGCATGGTGGTAGTTGATAATGATAAGCGGTGACAGCAGTTAATAATGAATAAGTGATAGCATCTTAATGAAATTAAGTCTCTGTTATGGATCTTAATCATACAGACCTATTCAGACCCATTAAGTGGTTGTGAAGTAAAAAAAACAAACACACTTAATGATTAAGATCTGAATAATTAAGATTCAGACTTTAAAAATAAACACACTTAATATCTGAGATCTGAATGATTAAGATTCAGACCTCTATTAAGTGCAAACAAATGAGGCCTTAGTCTTGTTCATGCTTGAATTCTAGAATTAATGGTTGAAAACATTGATTCATGCCTATTTGACTTAGTCTATACTTGAGAAAGAAAGACTAAGTCTAGGAAAACTTGGCTAATAAGGAATTGGGGTGAACTCAAAAAATTGATAGCCCCAATTAAAGGATCAAATCTAGAGATAGTAAGACCCGACTTGGGCATATATCACTTGATTTGTGCAATACCCATTTGGACTTGAGAAAGTCAAATTGGGCAAAATCACTCAAACTACCGAGAGGTATAGAGTGAAAAATTGCGTGTGATTGCTTACGATCCTGAATAATCAAACTTGCCCTAGAGTTTACAACCCGTTAGGTAACCACCTAAGTGGATGTCACGAATCTAGATCCTTTATCATTTGAAAAACAACCACAACCAAAAATAATGTCTAACTTATTACTTGCAATCAATAGCTAAAGTAGAAACACAAACAACCAACAAGAATATAGAAGTGCCCGGCCCGTTTTCATTTGACCTTTTTGGCGTTGGCTCAGCACGTCGATTATTTTCATGTTCATCTACGCTCTGAGTTTTATTTTGACTTTAGAGTTGAGCGATGGCGATTTGCTGAGCCTGCAACATCTCGAATATCACTTGGAGACTGAATCCCCCATCTCCTACTCCTGGTGTTCCTTGATCCCCTGGTCGGGCTTCCATGCGTGCATTTCCTACGGGGTCTGTGCCTAAATTCGCATTTAGAGCATTATGTGAACTGATATCAACTTGCTCCATAGTTGGCACTTCCTCAGGGTTTATGGGTGGTACACTGACCCCTATACTGCTGTTTTTTCCAAGACCTTTGTTGTCATGAACATGTGCGTTTTGTGTGCTAGACATGTTTCAGCCCGAGAATCAAAAAATCTTGACAAGAAAGCGTGTAAAGACAACGTGTGTAACGAGAATCAGTTAAGAAATAATCAGTATTATCTTTAGCCCCACGGTGGGCGCCAAACTGTTTACTTCGAAAATACGAGTAACAACTAAATTTGATTTGTGGTTTTAAAGATATGTGATTTAGTTCAATACCAATTAATAATCAATAAAAATGAAGTAGGAATTAAAAAAGACAAGTGAATCAAACCAATATTATTTGACAGTGATGACCTCGAGACGGTGACCTCGAGACGGGCTAAGAGCAATAAAGTAAGAAAAGTAAAGTAAGAACAATAGAGCTAAAGGACAATGCTGATGAACAATAGGCGAAAAAGTAGAAAGTATATTCTTCTCTCAGTGATCATATGATCTTACAAATGATTGGGTCCCATTTATATAATAGGGGAACCCCCAAATAAGGCATATTTCTATTTACAATAAGGAATATTCTTGGTACAACTGTCTAACCGCCTAGTACGGAATCGTACAATCCTATTTCGGGATTTGCAGGAAATAGGATTTCGGGGGACGTGGGGACGTGGCACCATGACTGTGGGGACGTGGCAGGAATCTAGCTCGTTCTGATACAAATCCATAACGATATTATTTCAGGGGTCGAGCACACTTAGCCCCGATGTTCCTCGCATTCCTATCTTCGGGCATCGCACTCTGTCTTCGAGCTCAAGTCTGGTCAGCCGGTCTCGACCTCGACCTCGCCCGAACTCGGACCTATAAATCGGAGGTATACGATTTTGACCGTATACAATATGTACAAGAAATAGGTTAAATAAAAATTGTGCCACCTGGAGTTATGAATTGGCACAAGGTGCCAGCGAAGAAGAGTTAGTTTAATTTCCCAAACGAGAAACTAAAAAATAGCCAGATTTACAAGTGATCATTCAAAAATAGCCATAGTTTCAAAAGTAATCAAAATTTACCCACTTTTCATATAAAGATAAATTTGAACGAAAATACTGTTCAAAATCCGGAAAATACCCCAACATAGTATACTGGAATTCCAACATAAGTATACTGGAACTCCAGTATAATATAGTGGAGTTCCAACAAAGTATACTGGACTTCCAGTATATTATACTGGAGTTCCAGTATAATATACTGGACTTCCGGCATATTATACCGGTCCAATATAAAATGTTGGAAATTCATACACAGGTGCACCGATCTTTAGTATATTATGCTGGAACTTTCCGTGTTGCAGCAAAATGATGGCTATTTTTCAATGACTTTGCAAATGCTGGCTCTTTTTGAATGACCAGTTCGAAAACTGGCTAGTCCGTGCTATTTTTACGTTCCCAAATGGTGTGGGTTCGATTCCAATTTGATGCAGATTTTTCCTGGTGTCGAGCCTATATTGTATTGTCAAAAAATTGTTATTAGGTAGAATTAAACTCTAGGCCTCTTTTATCTTAAGACCCAACTAAATCAATAAGTCAAGGCTCTTCCTTTTTTTACATAACTTACGATAAATTTATTATTGGCTCTTTTCTATTAATAATAACACGCTACACAAAATTTTGTATGCTACGTTCAAAGCAGTGTGACACTTGGAACCTCCAAATCCCGAATCGCACCTATCTCGAAGTGTCAAACAACATTTTTGCAGAAAGTCTTCAAGACTTGATATTCAGCTTATTTGTTATAGTTCTACAAAACCATACAACTATACAGCTTCTACTCCCAAATGTCCTGATGTGCTAGTGCACGTTCACTAATCGCATGCAAAGAGATCGAAATTTCCTTTTGAATTATAAAAGGCAATCACTTGCACTTAAGAGAAAACAGGCCGATTTTTTTTATGATATTCAAATTAAGAAAGTGTTTCTTTAGATCTTTTATGTGTAAAAGATAGATTTCTCATATATAAAAGTAAACCTTTTATGTATAAAAAATTAAGTTTGTAATGAACCAAAAAACTATTTGACCCATGCACTTGACATAGACGACACATATATAATGGGGAGAAATTTAAAAATAGCCAGATTTACAAGTGGTCATTCAAAAATAGCCATAATTTCAAAAGTAATCGAAATTTAGCCACTTTTCATGTAAAGATAAATCTGAACGAAAACACTGTTCAAAATTCGAAAAATACTCCAGCATAATATACTCAAGTTCCAGCATAAGTGTACTGGAACTCCAGCATATTATAATGGAGTTCCAGCATAATATACTGGAGTTCCAGTATAATATACCGGTCCAGTATAATATACTGGAAGTTCATACTCAAGTGCTTCAATCTCCAGTATATTATGCTGGAACTTTCTGCGAGTTGGAGTTCCAGCATAATATGCTGGAAGTTTATACACAGGTGCACCGATCTCCAGTATATTATGCTGGACCGGTCCCTGTTGCACTAAAATAGTGACTATTTATCATTGACTTTGCAAAACGCTGGTTATTTTTGAATGAACAGTTCGAAAACTGGCTAGCCCGTGCTATTTCAACTATATAATGTGCACCTTTGAAGCAAAGAAATGTCTACACGGACAAATATCCTTCCATTAGAACCGTTAAAATAGCACGGTATAGCCAGTTTTCGGACTGATCATTCAAAAACAGCCAGCGTTTACCAAGTCAATGAAAAATAACCACTATTTTGCTGCAACAGAGACCGGTCCAGCATAATATACTGGAGTTCGGTGCACCTGTGTATGAACTTCCAGCATATTATGCTGGACCAGTATATTTGCTGGCTCCAGTATAATATACTGGAGACTGGAGCACCGGTGCTCCAAACTCCAGTATATTCCAGTCTAATATACTGGAACTCTAGTATATTATACTGGAGTATTTTTCTGGATTTTGAACAGTATTTTTGTTCAGATTTATCTTTACATAAAAAATGGCTAAATTTCGATTACCTTTGAAACTGTGACTATTTTTAAATGACCACTTGTAAATCTGACTATTTTTGAATTTCTCCCATTAGAACCATGATTTTTAAAATCAAGAAACTTTAGAATAACATGGTGAAATCACATTTAACCTTAATATGTAGAATAATTGTTACCTTTAACTTCCAAATATACTAATATTGTAGTGCCCTCCAGAAGTGCAATGTGAACAGCGTATCTCGATTAGAAATGAGACACGGGCATACCGTAAAGTCGGACGATCTTGCAAATGTAAATCTCAGCCAATCGCTCTGAAGAATAGGTAACTGCCACAAGAATGAAATATTGTTGTTCATCCAATCGCTTAAGTTAAATATAAATAATGGATATATATATATATATATATATCATGTATAATTTATATATAATGAGTATATAATCTATGTATACTGGCTAAAAAAAAATAATTAATCCGGCCGGCTATTTGTTTAATGATTCCTAAATAAACTTGGTAGGCTCGTGCTTGAACATGACCCGAGTTCACATGTTGCGGGTTCGTATATAAACATCGCAACGGTTTGGAAAGCACTTTCCCCCCTCCGCCTGTAAATTGAATGAATGCAGAAAGGGAGGAACTTCATCAAAGCCATTCATAGAAGCTTCTTCACTCCCATTTCTCAGGTAACTAACTCTCTTTCTCTGCCCTTATCATTGATATACAACTTATGGTGACGTTGTGTAAGTGTTCATTCACGTGTAGATGGATCACTCCACGCGTTACCGTTACGGCCCAACCTTGAAGTGGAACCCCATGGTTGAAGAATACTTCATCAAAGCTTACGGAGCTGATCATTTTTCTCGTATTTCTGCTGCCCTCACGTATGCTATTTGCCTCATCTACCTTCCATTTCAGCTTTACATATGCGTATAGCCAATTTACCATCTGTCACTTGAGTTGATAAAAAAGTTCTTACATTTGACGAAATAGAGTTGAGCCGTGAGTTCAATCTCTGTCAAAACTGGCTTCCGAGTGTTATGATTTTTATGGTTTCTTCTTGTTTCCAGAGTCGGCTCAATGGCAAGGTCATTGAAGCCATCACGTTAGGCCCCCCAAGATTGAAGGCGCTAAAAGTACTACGTATTATTATGCATAACATATAATTTATTTAATTATCATTAGTAAAAAGTTCCAAAGTTTATGCTTCTTTCAAATTTGATTGAGGTTGTTCAGATGATGCGTGAATTACAATAAATTTTCTTCTTAAAACCTTTGTCTCCATCTTGCCTATTTCTCTTGTCTCGTTTGATTGACCCCATAGATCAAGAAGTCCTTTTGTCTCATTAGTACGTGAACTTTATGAAATAAGTATAATGCCTCTTAATATGGTTTGACTTTAGGCTACCAATTCCGTGGAGGCGCCCCTGCTTGTTTCCAACTGTGTGTCTCAACCTGTTTCTTTGCTTTGTTCGTGATATTGAATGCTTGAACTCTAGCCCAAAAAGCTTTACGTATATTTCCCTTTCATGTAGTCGTTTCCTTCTAATATTCAAAGTCTAATGCTTTTCTTAGGCGCCCATCATGTTACTCTTGTATCCATGTGAATACACTCAAATCAACAAGTGATGCTGTTATAGAGAAGCTTTTGGAAATTTTTAAGGAAAGAGGAATGCCTGATGTCGTAGTTCAAGAATCTGCTACCACATGGAAGCCAGATAATTGTTGCAAGACAACCCTAGAGAGCATTGGAAGTGCCGAGTCTTCTAAGACCATCAATAGTATCTCAAAGTGTCAATTTCCTGGCCTGGATTATGTAGTTTTTGTTAAAGGTTCAGGACCACATGCTATTCATTATGGGTACAACGAAGGCAAGCCTCTTAAGGAGGTAATTGTGAGCCGGAAGTGTGCAGAGGCAGTTCTTCGTGGTGCCCAAGTGAAGTGAGTTTTTCAGCACTTATATAAACTCGATCAGCTATAGGAATTAGTGAATTGGAGAGGTCCAGTGTTTTCTCCCGATTCAACATGGATAATAGTTATATTTCAACCTGTAGATGGCAGGATGAAAAAATGCTAAAACAAGATGGGATTTTCTAACTTTTACCAAGTGATTTGTTGTGTGTTTATGTTATCTGGATTGCAGCTTAGCTACGCAGCATGAAAATACATGATGCTGTGGCCGGTATATGAGAGTGTCTGAGAGTTGTACATCCTTACCTAATATCTTGTCTATTATGTTAAAACACTTACTGTCCCGACAACATTCTTGCCTTTGCTTTCAACAACATTGCAGCCTAAAATCTAAATCTTGCGCTGATAAGACAAAGAAATGGACAGTCTATGGCTTGAATGTATCAGTAACAGCAGATTAGTGGATGAGGGATCAAGAGCGGATAGGGAGGGAATGGCCTATCAACCACTGGTTGACCTTCCGCTAGACCAGTCACAGAACTCTCAATTGAGTTGTTTTGGTTCTGGAATTCAATCTCTAGTTTCATTTGGAAGTATTTTCATGAAGTATATTGGAAAAGAACTTGTCAAAAAAAAGAAGAAGGAAAAAATCAAAATAGAAGACGGAAGTGTGCTGTTGTATAAACTGCAAGTCTTCTAACAATTAAGGTCATGCAATCATGTGATTATCATATTCAGTTATTTATTCTTCTCTTCTTTCTTTTCTTAATTTATCCTGGTTTATTCAGGGGTGCAAATTCGGACTGGTACTTCAAATAGTAACTTGACCAATCTTCTCCATCTATCCACTGGTTTAAGATGAATCTATGTAAATAAATGACACCTTGATCTTCAATATCACTTGATGTTATGCATTTTAGTTTCTGCCTATAGGGGCACAATCATATGGACATTAGACACATGTCCCTGCAAGGCTGCAGTGTTACAAAAACAATGGCATGGGAACACCAGAAGATCTTACTTCTTTAATTTGCTAGAATTTTTTCGTAAAGAGTGCACGTACTTTAATTAAATTATAGATTAATCTTATCACTTATCATGCAACCAGGTTTATGTGCCTGGTGTTTTGGCATGCAGTGCTCATGTCGAAAGAGGTGATGCAGTTGCAGTTTCAGTTGCTGTGGAACAGTCTGGTCCGAATGGTGGATGGGGTATTGCAATGACACGTGGAACTGTTCTACAAGGATCACAAGCAGGTAAACTAACTTCATTCTCAAAAAAAAAAAAAAAAGGCAGGTAAACTGAACTTCTCCTTTTGCACCTTTTCACATCTAATCAGTGTTCTTTCTTAATTTTTAAACTGATTTAACCCCAATGGCATTAATGTGTTTTCTTTGTGAAAACGCTTGCTGAGGAGCTTATTATTTCTTTGCATAATCTTGACATGTGCGAGTAACTGCAGTAAACATTTTGGTCATGCTTCTGGCTTTTCCCCATCACTTTTTGCCCAAATATGAAGGGGCATCAGTAGTTGCTGACTGTATGGGTTACACCTGCCTCAACTAGTAGTTATAGTTGGGGGTACGCCAGTTGGTTTCAACTTATCTGATCATGATCAAGTTGGATTAAATTAGATCATATAAGTTACGAAAATTTCTGATAGTGTTGATTTGCATTATCTGATTATGATCATATGGGATCAAATCAGATCAGATAAGTTAGGAAAGTTTCAGATTCTTAGGGATTGGTTTTAGATTAGAATTCTAGACTATTTAGAATCAATGGATTATTTTCCTTTTCATTGATTTGTTTTTCTAGTAAATTGTATTCTCTTTGAATGAATAAAACATACTACTCCGATACCAAAACTTTCAGTTTCATTTGCTGGGTTGACGGTATGTGCTTAATGCGCATAATGAGATATTTATTTCTCAATGAACGAGAAATTCCTTAATATGATAGTCAATTTGACTCCTTATTTTGGTGAATTTCTTACAAAAGGAAAAGCTAATTATGCAGTAAGATATTCTGTAATTTATCTTGAACCTTTGGCTTCATTTCACACTGTTGTGCTCCTCTGAAAGGATTTTAATGTTATAAGAAATTCCTCCTTATCACATGGTTATGGTGGGATATACTGAATTCACATGGTTAAATACCAAGATGATTTTGCATCTAATCTGAATTTTTGGATACCCGTTTGCTATGGTCTTTTTTCTTTTTTTGGTACCAATAGAAAGTGTGCTATGGTCTTTCTTAAATATACACTAAATCTGCTTGGTTTGTCGAAATGTTCTCTCTCTCTCTCTCTCTCTCACACACACACACACACACACACACACACACACACACACACACCCACACACACACACACACCACGACACACACAATCAGCTTTGCTGTAATAATAAATCTAGTTTCATCTTATT
>NC_031995.1:4827912-4905397 GCF_001879085.1 Nicotiana attenuata | reverse complement strand
CTGCAGTAAACATTTTGGTCATGCTTCTGGCTTTTCCCCATCACTTTTTGCCCAAATATGAAGGGGCATCAGTAGTTGCTGACTGTATGGGTTACACCTGCCTCAACTAGTAGTTATAGTTGGGGGTACGCCAGTTGGTTTCAACTTATCTGATCATGATCAAGTTGGATTAAATTAGATCATATAAGTTACGAAAATTTCTGATAGTGTTGATTTGCATTATCTGATTATGATCATATGGGATCAAATCAGATCAGATAAGTTAGGAAAGTTTCAGATTCTTAGGGATTGGTTTTAGATTAGAATTCTAGACTATTTAGAATCAATGGATTATTTTCCTTTTCATTGATTTGTTTTTCTAGTAAATTGTATTCTCTTTGAATGAATAAAACATACTACTCCGATACCAAAACTTTCAGTTTCATTTGCTGGGTTGACGGTATGTGCTTAATGCGCATAATGAGATATTTATTTCTCAATGAACGAGAAATTCCTTAATATGATAGTCAATTTGACTCCTTATTTTGGTGAATTTCTTACAAAAGGAAAAGCTAATTATGCAGTAAGATATTCTGTAATTTATCTTGAACCTTTGGCTTCATTTCACACTGTTGTGCTCCTCTGAAAGGATTTTAATGTTATAAGAAATTCCTCCTTATCACATGGTTATGGTGGGATATACTGAATTCACATGGTTAAATACCAAGATGATTTTGCATCTAATCTGAATTTTTGGATACCCGTTTGCTATGGTCTTTTTTCTTTTTTTGGTACCAATAGAAAGTGTGCTATGGTCTTTCTTAAATATACACTAAATCTGCTTGGTTTGTCGAAATGTTCTCTCTCTCTCTCTCTCTCTCACACACACACACACACACACACACACCCACACCCACCCACACCCGCACACACACACACACACCCACGACACACACAATCAGCTTTGCTGTATATAAATCAGTTTCATCTTATTGCTTAGTTGTGTGACATCCTTCCAGCCAATAGACTGACCATTCTCAATTTTGTATAGATCCTTATTATTTTGAAAGAGATGGTTTCTACATTGGCCAAGGAACAGCAATGATGTCAAGAGCTGGGATATTTCGTGCATCTGAAGGAATTGCAGTGGATATGAAGGATAGAGTATTTAGACTACCCTCCTTTTATGGTAAAATTTTTTCGCCTTCTCCAGTATTATGGAATCAGTTACAGGATAATATGTGCATAACAGTTTTAAGGCAAACACTTGGTTTATCGCACTTGTCAATGTTGTTACCATCTAGTTTTAAAGGTAATTAATTCTAGTCTGATGAAGATGTGTCTGCCTTTTTTCTTTGGGTAACTGTGTTACTTGGAGTGAAAGATCTTAGGGTGTTCAACAGAGCTTTGTTGGGGAAATGGCTGTGGAGATTAGGGGTAGAAGAGCATGCTCTATGGAGGGAGGTCATAGTAGAAAAGTTCGATTCCATGGGAGGGGGTTGGAGGACCAAGGCAATCACAACACTGTTCGGGTGTGGCATGTGGAGGAGCATCATGAAGAATTGGGAATCCTTCGGTGGCAACATCTCTTATAGGGTGGGAGATGGAAAGAGAATCAGCTTTTGGAATCATAGGTGGTGTGGAGAGGATACTCTGAGGGTCTCCTTCCCCACGTCTTCAGAGTTTCAAACCAGAAGGAATTGATGGTCCAACAGATTCGTAAGGAGCATGAAGGGGGAGTAGTATGTGACCTCTCATTTAGAAGAAACATGCAAGATTGGGAGATTGCGGAGCTCCAAGATTTATTGACACTGCTATATGGGCAAGACAGGCCTCTGCCATCTTGTGATTCTTGGAGATGGGGTTTGCGTGGCGATGGTCTATTCACCGTAAAGTCCTTTTACCAGAGTATGTTGGTGAGAGAGGAGGCCTCTTTTCCATACTCCTCAATCTGGATTCCTAAGGCACCCACGAAGGTGTGCTTTTTTGCATGGCTAGCAGCGAGGGGAGTGATTTTGACTGCTGAGAATCTTTGAAAGAGGGGAATTACACTTGTTAGTTGGTGCTATATGTGTAAAAGCTCAGGGGAAGAAGTTGATCATCTTTTGTTGCATTGCCCTGTGTCCTCGGCTTTGTGGAGGGCGATCCTGAACCTTTTTGGTGTCCAATGGGTGATGCCAAGCACTGTCAAGGAAATTCTATATAGCTGGGCCGGTTTCCGTAGAAGAAGAAAGCAAAAGGCGTGGAAGTTCGCCCCGTTAGCTCTCATGTGGATAGTTTGGGGGGAGAGAAATAGGAGAGCTTTTGAGGGGATTGAGTCTCCTTTTTCATTTCTTAAGAATAGTCTTTTTTCTTTGATAGCTTTTTGGTGCACTCATATAGCCCCTATTTGTATAGAAGATTGGGCGTCCTTTGTAGAGAATCATGTTCTGATGTAAATTCTCTACTTTTTGGTATACTTCTTGTATACGGGAGTTCCTCTCCCTTTTGATTAATACAATTTACCTTATAAAAAAAAACTATTAGCTGGTATTTTAATTCTAAAGTCATGGTTCTGAAATCTGAACCGGAAGTGAGGATATTTAACATACTCAAGTTCACAATGGCGAAAGTGATGTAAGATGTCTGTGAGAATCGGAAGTGTGGTACTCCCTCTGTGCCAATTTATGTAGTACTCTTTCTTTTTTAGCTTGTCCAAAAAGAATGTCACCTTTCTATGTTTAGAAACAATTTTACTTTAAAATTACCCTTTCACCCTTAATGAGATGATTTATAGCCACAAATATGTCTAGGGCTTGTTTTAGACTACAAGTCTCCAAAGTTTTCCTTTTTTTCTTAAAATCCGTACCGAGTCAAATGGTGCCGCATAAATTGGGACGGAGGGAGTATACTAGTATGACCTTTGTTTAAGCAGTTAGTGCATAGATTTTAGAGTGTCGTAATAGTTGATGCATCACCTTTGTAATGATTAATTAGACCTCATCCATATATCAAGAAGAGTGAAAAAGGCAATTTTATCTTGGTCTTATTTTTAATAATCTTGCGTTAGAAAGCTTTAGTTTTTCGACTTTCTATATTGTAGCTTCAGAATCTTACGAAATTTGCTGGTCATCTTGAAAGGCAAATTAAGACCAATTTCGTGGTTAGACCAGGATAAATTCTACATGAATGATATTTTTCCATTAGAGACCTTTCCGAGCTCTCTCTAAAGTCTAAATATGTCCGTCTATCAGTTGCCTATTCATTTTCCTGAGAATGGTCAAGGGGGAAAGTCGGTCCCATATTTGTTGTCGAAAAATAGTGTACATAATGATTTCTGGTCACTTTCACTAGACAGTATAAGTTTCCAATGCTAGATAGAGACGTTAAAGGCTTTGGTCAATGTAAGAAGGTAATGCTCTTTTTGAGGGATGCCAAATTTGCAGATATTCAGCACAGTTGGTTAGAATCTGACAGTATTGCAATATTACTATCTTGCTGAAGATAGCGGTTGGGTAGATGCTACTGTCACTTTGTTTGGTGAAAAGAAAATGACACTTTTAGTAGTCTAGAGCTGTCAGGGGTGCAGAAGTATGGGAAAGTCCATTAAGTTAAACTTTTATTGTTATCGGTGTCCTCAGCTGGTCTTCTTCCTCTGATCTTTAAAGGTATTCTTATTTATGACGAAGGAAACACTTTGTAAAATTGTCATCTCCATAAGTGAATTTTCATCGTTGTCTATTGTTTTTGACACCATATTTTCTGTATATGAAAGAAACAACTAACATGAAACATTGCGAACATGAATATACTCCTGTGGTTTTGGATTGTCTTTGAATAGCAGCTTCTTTTAGAAGTTGTGAGTACATGCAGTGATGTTTGATTATAATATCTTGCTTCCAGATTTGCTTGAGGGTGAGATTTTTCTTCAGAACCTGCCAAGCATAATAACTGCACATGCCTTAGGTATGTTCATAGTTTCTCGGGCATTCTCTGTTTTTGTCTAACGTTGAGTCGGTATCATTACAGAATATTACATGAATTGCCTTTTGTTTCATTTATGGTGTAAAGAAGGCTTTTTAGAGGAAGCAGAATCTTTAGTAGATTTTATAGGTGCTATGTACCTATAGGTTAACATAGCTGGGGTCTGCTCCTTTTTAAATATAGCTTGGCACTGCTTTTGTGCTTTTTTTTTTGGGTCTTATTAATATATGTACAAGTTGCTATTCTCAAAAAAAGAGTCTGTATCATTACATTCTATGCACAGTAGAGATTCTTACGGTAACTCATGGTTTTTGACCCTTTGACTTGGTCCTTATGCGAGTTTTAAAGTATTCATATTGTAATAACAATGAGTTCACAGCAGTTTTAAGTGCTAGTTTGAATTTGAAGGGGTATGGTAGATAAATAATTTGGTCGATCATTACGCTTTAAGATCAAAAGATGTAGTAATTGTCAAGTGATTAATTGGATTATGCTGTTTCTGCTTTGCTCTGGAAGATGAACACTGGCATTAATTTCTTGGATTGAGACATTATCCTCTGAAAGTATAGGACAGCAAAATGAAGAAGTCTTCCTACAATTTATATCTTTTAACAGCTGATCCATGGTGATGCTGCATCGGTTTATCTCCTCGATTAAAAGCTTATCTTTCTTTGGTTTTGAAATCTGTAGTCAAGCTTCACCATCCCTTGTATTAAGTTATTAATGCTTTTTACACATGCAAATTCTACCATACAAGACTATCACTAGTGCAATGCTTTCCAACACGAACAACAGCTTTGAGAGGGCCACTCAAAGAGTATCTCCTGAATGTCCACAAAGAGTTGCCTTTGCATGAAAACTTGTTTGGTTGCACCCTAAGTTTTGCTTCCAGATGGTTTTTATTTAGTTTTAATGCCCAACTAAAATTCTTCCAGCTTGTAGTTGTGCTTTATATTGCTACATCCTCAAAATTCAATATCATCACGAACGGACTCATAGAATTCTTGAACATTCACTTGAAGTATCATAATGTATTTTCGAAAACACTTGTTTGTGAATGCACATTATGCCATGAAAATGGTGATTAAGCTATTGTTTTTGCTGGATATCGAATATATAGCCTAATACATTTCATCATCTGGAAAATGGAATTTTGGTTTCGTGCTAAGGTTAGTTGCTCTCTCTCGTGCATTTTTAACAACTTAAACTTGTATATTTCTTTCTACGAATGAAGTTTTCTTTTGTATTTTCTTTCAACATTCTAATACCAACCTATCACATAAATTCTGCAAAAGGTAGTTTGGTTAGGTGAGTATTCTTCTCATCTCAAATGACATGTTTCGTCTTCCCACATCCAATTGTCCTAGATCCTCAACCAGGAGAGAGAATATTGGACATGTGTGCAGCTCCAGGGGGAAAAATCACAGCAATAGCAATCCTTATGAAGGACAAAGGAGAGGTTGTTGCTGTTGACAGATCTCATAATAAGGTGCACCTTCTGAACTTGGCAGGTGACTATAAGCATAATATTTTTCTATAATATTTGGCACATCTTTAACTTCACAGTTTCTTTTTGGATTCCTTGGTGCTAACCAAAATGATTTTACATGGAAGGTCGTCACCTGGGTTAAAGGTGTCCTTAAATTTTTGGACTTGCACCATGTCAGTCAGATCCATATATTGATTTTAAGTATTTGCTTAAGAATGGTGTAGCATTTTATGTTGAGTAATAGAAAGAATGGAAAGGGCCAAATTACCCCTGAAGTATCGGAATTGGTACAAATAATTCCCTCCGTCCACCTATTTGAATAAAAATGCCACTATCGTTATTTTTTGGGCTCAATATTACCTTTATTACTAAACTCCCTTTTTGATTTTTTTAAAATTAATATCCACGTGTCATCGTCCCATTTGGAGTGCAAGTTCAATCTGGAACCTAAAGGTTTCAAGTTGTGTAGGACTAGAACAGAATATTTGGGGTGCAAGTTCAGTGACACGATTCAGGAGGCTGGCGTGGAAGTGAGGCTGGATTCACAACTCATCCCAAGAGAGGAAGATTTAGGTACAACGGGGTGATCGACGTCACACATCGTATTGGAGCGGGGTGAATGAAATGAAGGTTAGCATCTGGTATCTTGTGTAATAAGAACGTACCACCAAGACTTAAAGATAAGTTCTATAGTGTGGTGGTTAGACCGACTAAGTTGTATGAGACAGAATGTTGGCTAGTCAAGAACTCGCATGTTCATTAGATGAAAGTGGCGGAGATGAGGATGCTGAGATGGATGTGTGGGCATACTAGGAGGGATATGGTTAAAAAATGAAGATATTTGGGGCTAGGTAGGTGTCACCTCTGTGGTGGATAAGATGCGGGAAGCGAGGTTGAGATGGTTCGAGCATGTGAAGAGGAGATGTCCCGATGCCCCACTGAGGATATGTAAGAGATTGACTATGGTAGGCCTGAGGAGAGGTAGAGGTAGGGTGAAGAAGTATTGGGTAGAGGTGATTAAACAAGACATGACGTATCTTCAGCTTATCGAGGACATGACCCTTGATAAGAGAGTGTGGAGGTTGAAAATCAGAGTAGAATCCAGCGTCTTTCCTTTCATCCCAGTAGTGATAGTGCTATTCTCGTATTTACATATTGTTAGATTTCTATTACTATCTGACGATGTTGTGTTTCGTTTTAATATTGTCTTGCTATTGTTACTGTTTCTTTGACTTTTTCACTACTGCTTATCTTTTTTCTATACTATTGTGATCAATCATGCTTGCCTTGAGCTGAGAGTTTACCGAAAATAGCTTCTCTACCTGCACAAGGTAGGGTAAGGCTGTATACTCTCTACCCTCCCTAGACCCCCACTTGTGGGACTACACTGGGTATGTTGTTGTTGTGTCATCGTCCCATTGGCCTAAGCTAAACCCACCCGTGATACAATTAAACCCATCCGTAACTCGCCCGAATATTTTTTTTGATAAGGTAAGTTGTATTAATCAAAAGGGAGAGGAACTCCCGTATACAAGAAGTATACCAAAAAGTAAAGAATTTACATCAGAACATGATTCTCTACAAAGGACGCCCAATCTTCGATACAAATAGGGGCTAAATGAGTGCACCAAAAAGCTATCAAAGAAAAAAGACTACTCTTAAGAAGTGAAAAAGTAGACTCAATCCCCTCAAAAGCTCTCCTATTTCTCTCCCCCCAAACTATCCATATTAGAGCTAACGGGGCAAGCTTCCACGCCTTTTGCTTTCTTCTTCTACGCAAACCGGCCCAGCTATGTAGCATTTCCTTGACAGTGCTTGGCATCACCCATTGGACACCAAAAAGGATCAGGATCGCCCTCCACAAAGCCGAGGACACAGGGTAATGCAACAAAAGATGATCAACTTCTTCCCCTGAGCTTTTACACATATAACACCAACTAACAAGTGTAATTCCCCTCTTTCGAAGATTCTCAGCAGTCAGAATCACTCCCCTCGCCGCTAGCCATGCAAAAAAGCACACCTTCGTGGGTGCCTTAGGAATCCAGATTGAGGAGTATGGAAAAGAGGCCTCCTCTCTCACCAACATACTCTGGTAAAAGGACTTTACGGTGAATAGACCATCGCCACGCAAACCCTATCTCCAAGAATCACAAGATGGCATAGGCCTGACTTGCCCATATAGCAGTGTCAATAAATCTTGGAGCTCCGCAATCTCCCAATCTTGCATGTTTCTTCTAAATGAGAGGTCCCATACTACTCCCCCTTCATGCTCCTTACGAATCTGCTGGACCATCAATTCCTTCTGGTTTGAAACTCTGAAGACGTGGGGGAAGGAGACCCTCAGAGTATCCTCTCCACACCACCTGTGATTCCAAAAGCTGATTCTCCTTCCATCTCCCACCCTATAAGAGATGTTGCCACTGAAGGATTCCCAATTCTTCATGATGCTCCTCCACATGCCACACCCGAACGGTGTTGTGATTGCCTTGGTCCTCCAACCCCCTCCCATGGAGTCGTACTTTTCTACTATGACCTCCCTCCATAGAGCATGCTGTTCTACCCCGAATCTCCACAGCCATTTCCCCAACAAAGCTCTGTTGAACACCCTAAGATCTTTCACTCCAAGTCCACCCCACTTCTTTGGGGAAGTGACTGTCTGCCAATTCACTATATGATACTTTCTAGTTCCATCTGCTGCATCCCATAGAAAGTTCCTTTGAAGTCGCTCCAGTTTTTCTGTGACGCTGACAGGAGCTTGCAACAGGGACAAGTAATAGGTGGGCATACTCGATAAAGTGCTTTTAATGAGCACTTCCTTTCCGCCTTTTGACAAGTACCGTTTCTGCTAGCCTGCTAATCTTTTTTCAACCCTTTCGATCACTGGATTCCAAACCGTAGTATCCTTATGCGAAGCGCCCAATGGGAGACCCAGGTAAGTAGTGGGAAGGGAGCCCACCTTACATCTGAGAACATAAGACAAAGCATCAATGTTAGCGACCTCACCCACCGGGAAAATCTCACATTTGCCGAGGTTGATTTTGAGGCCTGATACCATCTGAAACCACTGCAGGACCTGCTTCAGGTAGATCAACTGATCCATATCGGCATCACAGAAAACCAGGGTGTCATCCGCAAAAAGCAAATGAGAGACTCTGCGGGCACTAGGCATTCCGATCGGAGCTGAGAATCCTCTGAGGAAGCCTCCGCCCGCCGCACGATCCATCATTTTACTCAAAGCATCCATCACTAGAATGAATAGCATGGGGGATAGGGGGTCTCCTTGCCTGAGACCCTTGGAGCTGCCAAAGAAACCACACGGGCTACCATTAACCAGGACAGAGAATCTGACTGAGGAAATGCAGAACTTGATCCATCCCCTCCATCTTGCCCCAAATCCCATCCGCATCATAATGAAATCCAGGAACTCCCAATTGACATGGTCGAAAGCCTTCTCAAGGTCCAACTTGCATAATAAGCCGGGATCTCTATTTTTCCTTCTGGAGTCTACAAGTTCGTTTGCCACCAAAGCGGCATCTAGGATCTGCCTACCTTCCACAAATGCATTCTGGGAGGATGAAACAGAGACGTCAAGAACCTTCTTGAGTCTATTGGAAAACACTTTTGAAATAATCTTGTAAATGCTCCCCACGAGACTAATAGGCCTGTAGTCACTGATAGAAGATGCACCTTCTTTCTTAGGCACAATAGTAATAAAAGAAGCATTGATACTTCTCTCGAAAACACCATTCGCATGGAAGTATTCAATGGCTTCCATCAACTACCCCTTGATGGTGTCCCAACAGAGCTGGAAGAAGGCCAAGGAGAAACCATCAGGGCCGGGGGCCTTCTCACCAGCACAACTCGACACAGCCTCGTGCACCTCCTCCTCCTCAAAAGCCATTTCTAGCCACTCACTGTCTCCCTCCTCTATTTGGTTGAACTCTATTCCCCCCAAAGTCGGCCTCCAACTAACTTCCTCTTTGTATAAGTTCTCATAAAACCCCACTATCGCCCCTTTTACCTCCTCATCTCCCTCAACCCTCACCCCATCCACTACTAAGGACTCTATGAAGTTTCTCCTTCGATTTGCAACTGCCACCCTGTGGAAAAATTTGGAATTCGAATCCCCTTCCTTTAACCATAACGCCCTCGATTTTTGCCACCAACAAGTCTCCTGAGCTATTGCTAACTCGACTATTTCCCTCTTAACCTCCTCCAATCTCTCTTTCTCAGATTCATCTAACTCCCTCGCCCCTTCCCCTCTCTCTAGATCCCCCAATTCATGCATAAGCTCCCTCATTTTAACCTCCACCCTCCCAAAAAACTCCTTATTCCACCTAATAATATCTCCCTTGAGCAATTTGAGCTTCTTCGAAAGGCGGAATGAAGGAGTCCCTGATACCCCGTAGCTTGTCCACCATTCTTTCACCTTGTCAGCAAATCCTGGCACCTTCAACCACATGTTCTCGAAACGGAAGGGGGCACGCACCCCCCTCCTTCTGCATCCATCCAGCAAGATAGGCAAATGATCCGAAGTCACCCTAGGTAGAGGAATCTGCAGCACGTTCAGCACCAGCTCAAGAGGGCGATATCAGAAATCTATCAAGTCTAGACCTTGAGTTGGAATCCTCCGCCCTGGCCCAAGTAAACCTTTCCCCTGACAGAGGAAGGTTAATAAGCAAGTGATCATTGATGAAGTCAGAAAACTCCTCCATGGCCCTCGAAATCATACTACACCCTAATCTCTCCTCCGGAAATCTAATAGTGTTAAAGTCTCCCCCCAAAACCCATGGAATGTCCCATTCCCCCATCATATTAGCCAGTTCCTCCCAAAAAAGTACCTTGGACCCTTCTCCTACCGGTCCGTACACTCCCCCAAATCCCCACTCCACCCCACTCACTCTATCTTTGACAAGAGCTGCTAAAGAAAAATCTCCCTTCTTAATCTCCTTTACCTCCAAGCTTCTATCATCCCACATTAGAAGAATGCCCCCGGCACTTCCCGCCGCCGGAACCCAGTCGTATTTTACCCAACTACCTCCCCAAACACTCCTCACAACCGCATCCGACAAAACTTCCATTTTTATCTCCTGAAAACAAACTAGGTTTGCACCCCCCTCTCTAACTCCCACTTTGATGATGGCCCTTTTATTTGGGTCATTCATCCCCCTCACATTCCATGAAAGGATCTTAACTTCCATAAGAAACAATATCCCCCTTCTCCCCACCCCCTCTAACGGAGTTCCCTTCCTCCCTGTCACACACCCGGCCCCTTCTCTGGTACACCACTACATTCCTTGAATTATTTTGCTTAACACCTTGACCCAACTCCCTCCCTGAACCATCATAACAAGATTGTTGCTCAATCTCCCTCAACAGTTCTAACACCCTATTTTCCTTCCCTTCAAAAGAAACACCTAGAAACTTCCCAAAGATTAATAGTTTATCCTCCATCCAAAAAGACATATCCCCTCCTCCAATCCGTGACGAGATTGGACAGGCATCTTCTATATGTACCCCTTCCTTTCCCTTACCGGAGGAATACAAGACCATAGCATTGCTAGCAATAGGAACTTTAGGAGCCGAAAGGATCTCGCCATTCCCTTGAGGGGTAACAACTTCTGAAATTAGCACCTCGCTGCTACAGGAATGACCAGAAACACCAGTAGGGTAGCAGGAAGGAGGAGAGCATGGAGCCCTTGGCGGCGTCTTAACAGGAAATACAGGTCCGACACAAACATCAGATGGGGCAAGCTCAACAATCTTCCCAGAAGAAGAAGAAGCTTGAAGTATAGCCTCAACACAACTAATCCCAGGAGCAGATGTAGGGGCGATGGAACTGGGTCCATCAGAAGCGGGAGGCCGTGGAATAGCAGCACCATCCATAGCCGGTGCCGCCCCTGAAGCGGCGTCCGTCGAAGAAGGGCGAAGGTCACTACAGCTCGGTGCAGAAATGGCACTATGTGTAGCACCATTGGCAGAAGAAGTAGGAACGTCTGTTCCCATATGCTCAGGAGCCTTAACAGGCGCAACTTGAAATAATCTGGGCTCCTTAGGATCAATTCTAATAGAATTGGGGAATGTTGCTGGGCCCTTGTGAGGAGGCCAGGCCTATACTTGCTGAAAGCTTGCCTGGCCCTAGGATAATTGGAAGATGACCGGCCCATTCTCCCTTTCCAGCCCGCATCACTAACCCATTCACGTCTTTCCCTCCTGTTGAAATTTTGTCTTCTCCTCCCAATATCATACCACCCGTCTCTTCTCGATCTAACGTTTGATTCTGGCTTAGTCTACTGATCCGGGCCCTCCCCTCCCCTCATAGACTGTTTCCCCCTCCCCTCCCTTCTGTTTGACCTTCCCTTTTCTTCCGCCACTATCACAGGCATAAAGATAGGGCGAAATTCAGGGCTCAACCAAATTCTATAACTCAAGTAGCCATCTTCCACCACAGTGAAGACAGGGATTCTGCCCCCTTTCCTCACCACAATCCTCACACGCGATAGGTCATGTAAACTGCACTTGACATCAATAAAGCCCCCACAGATTTCCCCAATCTTCTTGAAGAGGTCAAGACACCAAAGATGCACCGGGAGGCCCACCATGTTGACCACCAATGTATCGCCGGTGAAACGATGGTCGAGGCACCCATCGTGCTCCACCCATCTATCTAGATGTAAAAAGTTCCCATCAAACCATCTGTTTCCTCTAACAAGAATTTCTGAAGCTTGAGACTCGTCGAGAAATCGAAATAGGTATTGCGTATCTCCCAGTTGCGTTATTTTCAGCCCGTCATTGACATTCCATGCATCTGCTGCCCAATTCCTAACAGCCTCTGGAGAACCAACCCATTTGGAGAAAGATCCAATCAGACAAGATTTCAAGAAACCCTTGCGCCTAAGAGTGTGCTCCTCAGACAGCAAGAAGTGCGGCTCCTGCCCTACACCGAGCTTTCGATGACATCTTCCCTCGAGATCTAGGGTTGGCCAAGAGACAACTTTGGTAAAAGACATTTTTTCCAGTTTTCTAGATTCTAGAGAGAAGTAGGAGTTTCTCTCTATAGAGTCCATCATTTCTAAGAGGCTGAGTGAAGATGAAAGTTCGAAATCTGGCCAGAAAAAAGCCTCCCCGTCGCCGGAAAATAAAGAAAGTCGTCGGATTTTGGAGAAAATCAGATGGGTAGACTCGGAATAGCCTTGTGAAGAGGCTGTCTGAAGGCGACCAGACGAAATCTGGCCGGAAATTCCCTCACGCGCCGGCGCGTGGTCTGAGAGTCGCCGGAAGTGGGCCGCGCGTGAGGGCGCGTGGACTGCTTTCCGTCGGAGATTTTTCAGTGTTTTGGTCGCGATGGGGGTGGCTATCTGCGGGTGAAGGTAGAATCCTAGGATTCATGGTGCAGAGATGCCTCGAGAGACGTGCCTGAGAGCATCTCAAGAGACATAATAATGGTGTTTGTAAAACAGAGTTATCAATATTGAAGTCAACCTTAACAGTCCAGTTCTTGTCCACAAGAAGATTTGAAGACTTCAAGTCACGATGAACTATAGGTGGGTTAAGATGATGTAGATAATTCATGCCACGGGCCTGAAAAAAGCAGCAAAAAGAAACATGATAGTTAACCTAAAAGAATAATCCTGGTAGCTCCAAATATTAATATTATAGTACTATAGAAAGAATTTGATGATCAGCCAACACTTGAAGGACCAACTCGCCCGAATATTGACCCGCTCAAATACTTATGTTTCGTATTCTATATTTATTTCTCCCCAAACAAAAGAAAATCCTTAATTTTCTTATTTCAAGCCGTTACTAATGAATTTACAACAATTTCAAGCTTCTTCCTTTACGCTGATTTTGAGAGAATAGATTTGGGTAAAACTTTGTGGAGAAGACTCCAAAAACAATATTATTGATAAGAATGGACCTTGGGCCTACCCCAACCCCAAAAGCTAGCTTATAAGGTGAGGATTGCCCAAGCCATATAAGGGGACCAAGAACCTCAAATCCCTCCGATGTGGGACAACTCAACACCCCCCTCACGCCCAGACCTCTGGAGCGTGGACAACATAAATGGGGGCCCAACATCGGTAACAATAATTGGGATGGGCCTGGCTCTGATACCATGATAAGAATGGACCTTGGGCCTAACTCAACCCCAAAAGCTAGCTTATAAGGTGAGGATTGCCCAAGCCATATAAGGGGACCAAGAACCTCAAATCCCTCCGATATGGGACAACTCAACAATTATAATATTGGGTAATGAAAATTTTGTGGAGAATTCTCTATCTTGTTTCCATAACATCTTTATCCTCTCCATTTCTTCGAGTTTTCTTTGTCTATGACCTGTTCATTACAGAATCTGAAAGTTAATTCATCTGGAGCGAAACAATGTAGTTGTCTCAAAGCACATAATTGTCTGATTAAAATTTTAAGGATTATTTCCAGTATCCACCAAAAAATACCACAAAACTTCCATCTTTGTTGAGTTCCAACTCAGAGAATCTGAATATGGTGCGAAAATTGTGTCTAATGGATTTGTCTTTAATTTGAATGTTGGATTTTGTGTTTTGCTGGAGAGAAGAATCTGAGTCTCCTGTTGACGGTATTACCGATGCCAGCACTGACGATTATGGTGGTGTTTTAATGGTTGGTGTTGAGACACTGCAGTAGTGAATGTGAACTTGGGAAAGAAGAGAAATCATTGGACAATCATAATTGTTCAGAAGTTGAACTTAAAAACAAATTAATGGTGGATTTTCTGGTGGATGAGGAAATTATGGAAAATTCTTAGCTTGAACTTCGAATTGGATTCTATATCGCCATCATCGTTAATGGCAAATTGTTTTTTTTTGTCAGCAATTTAGACAAGAAGTTTACCGCAATACTTTCTTTCCTTGAGCTCACAAATCCCTTTTCCAATCAATTCTTCTTTCTCTCTTATTTCTTTTAGTTTTTCATATCAGGATTTTAAGGTCGGGGTGGGTCAATATTCAGGCAGGTGTATGGGTGGGTTTAATTATATTTGGGGTGGGGTTTAGGTTAGGCCAATGGGACGATGATACGTGGATAATAATTAATTTCTTTTTCCAGAAAGGGGCGTTAGTAATATGGGTAAGACTAAGCCAAAAAAATAATGGTGGGGGCATTTTTATTCAAATAGGTGGATTGGGTTTGATTCCTGCTGCCTGAAGTCCTCCTTGATGATGGGTTCTTTAGTCCAAGAAAATCCATAAGGAGGTTTAGAGTATGCTTACCCAGTTGTTGGCTAAGGCTTGGTCAAGGCACGCTAAGCCCTAAGATATGATGTGAAGTAGACTAAGTGCTGCACTTCACTTAGGGAGCTTTGGTGCAGAACAAAGCGTTACGGTGTGTACCTTATTGCCCATGTGTTTTGTCGTGAAGAGAGCAATACTAAACAATACTTGGTAAAGTGAAATATTAACTGTTAGGAAACATTATGAACAAATTTATTAGTGTTTGTAGGAAAAGTAAATCAGAAATTTACTATTAAGAAAACTAGTTATGGAATTTGAATTAGAAACCTAAAGTTGCACATTTGCCTTTGAATCTATTTGAAACATTGATTTGTATAGTTTCTATAGTTATGATTCTTTTATGATTTGTATAATTATTTGTGTGATTTTTTTACCTTATTTTTTTCCAACTCTATTGTCCTTATAATTGTTGTTTATTTGTAGTTATTTTCTTTCATTACATGTATCCATCTGCTCTTTTTCACTAAAGCCTGCCTTTTGTGATTTGTGCTTGTTGAGATACAAGTTTTCTAGCACATGTATACACATGTACTACATCATAGCTAGCACATGTATATGAGTTGTATAGTAGGTGTAATACAAGTTGTCTAGCACATGTATACACATGTACTACATCATAGCTAGCACATGTATATGAGTTGTATAGTAGGTGTAATTAGGTGTATGGCAACTAATAGATTAGGTGAATTAATATTATAAATAGGCCTTGTAATCTTCTCTTCTAGATATGAAATATAGAACTTCTTTGGTTTCTAACATGGTATTAGAGAATTGAAGTTTTTCATCAGTTTGTTGCTTTGATTCTATTTCACTATATCCGGTCACTTTTTGCCCCGGCTGCTTCTTTACAGATTTTTCTACTCACTATTCCGACCAAAGTGGTACTGTCAGAATTTTTTTCTGACAACTTTCATTTTCCAAGATCACTGTTCCAGCACTGTTCACTGTTCACTGTTCACTATTCCGACCACCGCTTCTTGACTATTTGATTCTGCTATTATTCGGGTGCAAGATGACTGAAATGAAACCTACCGTTGATGTCATTCCAGTTATGTCCAAAATTACGGAGAATAAGTTCATGGGTTCCAATTACATGGATTGGAGTAAGACGATCCGTCTCTATTTGCGGAGCATCGACAAAGAGAACCACTTGGTTGATGATCCACCCAAGGATGAGACTAAATCAGTCTGGTTAAAGTAGGATGCAAAATTGTTTCTCCAAATCAAGAATTCGATGCACAGTGAGGTAAATGATCTGGTTTCTCATTGTGATTATGTGAAGGATCTAATGGATTATTTAGATTTTTTGTACTCTGGCAAAGGAAACTTGTCTCGCATGTATGATGTGTGCCAGGCATTTTACCATCCATCCATGCAAGATCGCTCTCTCACCACTTACTTCTCAGAGTTTAAGAAGGTGTATGATGAGCTTAATGTTATACTGCCGTTTAGTCCAAATGTGAAGGTACAACAGGCTCAACGTGAACAACTGGCGGTCATGAGTTTCCTTTCTGGTCTTTCTCCCGAATATGAAGGGGCCAAATCGCAGATTTTATCTGGGATTGCTATCTCTTCCTTGAAAGAGGCCTTTACAAGAGTGTTGCGTACTGAAAAGTCTCATCCAGGTCCGACAACCACGATCGATAGTGGTGCTCTGCTTAGCCGCGGCCAAAAGAATAGGAGTCATAGTAATCGCAATCGGAGTAGCGATAGTCGAGACCTAAAGCAAGGGGAAGTTGAATGTTTTTATTGTCATGAGCTCGGTCATACCATACGTTATTGTGTGAAGCTTCAGGATAAGAACAAAAGATCTCAGTATGCCAACATCGCCACTTCCGAGACTATTTCACCATCTCAGTCATCATCTCCTCCTATCAGTACTATCCCCGAGTCAGGTAAAACCACTAAGTGTCTCCTCTCTTCGTCATCCAAATGGGTCATTGATTCTGGTGCTACAGATCATATGACAGGTAACTCTAAACTCTTTTCCACTTTTTAGTCACATACCCAATGTTCCACAGTTACTTTAGCCGATGGATCTACCTCATATGTTTTAGGGTCTGGCACTGTTAACCCAACATCTTCTCTTTCCCTTAGTTCCGCCTTAAATTTGCCTGATTTTTCTTTCAATCTAATATCTGTCAGTAAACTTACTCGTACTCTAAATTGTTGTGTCTCATTTTTTCCCAATTATTGTCTTTTTCAGGATCTTACGACAAAGCAGATTATTGGTAAAGGTTCTGAGTCTGGGGGTCTCTATGTTCTTGAATCACAGGTGCCGAAATCCATTGCTTGTTCAATTGTGTTGTCTCCCTTTGACGTACACTGTCGATTGGGTCATCCATCCTTGTCTAGTTTGAAGAAGTTATATCCTCAGTTTCAGAGTATTTCCTCTTTAGATTGTGAGTCATGTCAGTTTGCTAAACACCATCGCCTTCCTAAAGTTTCTAGAGTCAATAAACGAGTCGACTTACCTTTTGAGTTAGTTCACACCGATGTTTGGGTCCATGTCCTATTATTTCTAAAACTGGTTTTAGATATTTTGTTACCTTTGTGGATGATCATTCTCGTGTTACTTGGTTATATTTAATGAAAAATCGTTCGGAGTTGTTTTCAATTTTTTGTGCTTTTTGTGCTGAAATAAAAACTCATTTTAATGTTTCCGTTCGTAATTTATGGAGTGACAATGCAAAAGAATATTTTTCGGATTTGTTTAAAGATTATATGGCTACAAATGGCATTCTACATCAACCTTCTTGTGTTGACACCCCTTCTCAAAATGGGGTTGCGGAACGAAAAAATAGACATCTTCTTGAAGTAGGCCGAGCACTCCTCTTTCAAATGAAAGTGCCAAAATGTTTTTGGGCTGATGCCGTCTCTACAGCTTGTTTTTTAATAAATCGTATGCCATCTTCTGTGCTTCATGATAATATTCCTTATAACATTCTTTTTTCCTCTAAGCCATTATTTTCTATTGAACCCAAAATATTTGGTTGTACTTGTTTTGTTCGTGATGTTCGTCCACAGGTAACTAAATTAGATCCAAAGGCCCTTAAGTGTGTGTTCTTAGGGTACTCACGTCTTCAGAAGGGTTATCGGTGTTATTCTCCAGATCTCAAAAGGTACTTAGTGTCTGCCGATGTCACATTCCATGAAAATTATTCGTTTTTTTCTTCATATGTTTATAACAGTCCTGAGGAAGAAGATGATACTTTGGTCTACACTGTCACACATCCAGTTAGTTCTCCAACGCCTCTTCCTCAGTCACCCATTTCCCTCGATCCACCATCCGAGCAGCCACCTGTTCTTCGTGTATATACCAGGCGACAACAAACCTCAGAACCCGATCCTTTACCTACTTCTGCTTCGTCGGTAGATCCAACCTCCTGTGTTTCAGATCCTAGTTTGGATCTTCCTATTGCCATTCGCAAAGGTACACGACAATGTACTTATCCTATTTCTTCTTTTGTGTCTTATGACCATTTGTCTACTTCTTCTAGCTCGTTTATTGCATCATTAGATTTTGCTAGGATACCTAAAACTGTTCGTGAAGCATTGTCCCACCCAGGTTGGCATGATGCAATGATAGAAGAGATGATGGCTTTAGATGAGAATGGTACTTGGGAGTTGGCCGATCTGCCCACTAACAAAAAGGCTATTGGGTGCAAGTGGGTATTTGCTGTTAAGTTTAACTCCGATGGGACAGTAGCTCGCCTTAAGGCACGCCTTGTTGCAAAAGGGTATGCACAGACCTATGGAGTCGACTATTTGGATACTTTTTCCCCGGTCGCCAAGTTAGCTTCTGTTCGATTATTCATTTCCATGGCAGCTACTTATGATTGGCCTCTGCATCAGCTTGATATAAAGAATGCTTTTCTACATGGAGATCTTCAGGAAGAAGTATATATGGAGCAACCACCTGGGTTTGTTGCTCAGGGGGAGTGTGGGAAGATATGTCGTCTTCGAAAATCTCTTTATGGGCTGAAACAGAGTCCCCGTGCTTGGTTTGGCAGATTTGGTGAGGTTGTTCTAGAATATGGGATGAAGAAAAGCAATTGCGGTCATACGGTGTTCTATAAAAAGTCTGATGATGGTATTCTTTTATTGGTAGTATATGTTGATGACATCGTTATTACTGGAAGTGATATTGCAGGAATTTCAACTCTAAAGTCTTTCCTTCACACTCAATTTCAGACGAAAGATTTAGGGCAACTAAAGTATTTTTTGGGAGTTGAAGTTACACAGAGCAAGAAAGGCATCTTCTTGTCCTAAAGGAAATATACTCTTGACTTGTTAGCTGAAACTTGAAAGTTGGGATCTAAACCATGCAGCATGCCAATGGTTCCTAACACACAACTCGTGAAAGAAGACGGTGAGTTATTCGAAGATCCAGAGAAATATAGGAGATTGGTTGGGAAACTGAACTATCTTACAGTAACTCGTTCCGATATCGCATACTCTGTCAGCATTTTGAGTCAGTTTATGTCTTCCCCAACAGTCGGCTCTGGAGCAGATTCTTTGTTATCTAAAGGGATCTCCAGGACGGGGTCTAGTATATAAGAATAATGAACACACTAACATTGAGTGTTTCACAGATGCAGATTGGGCAGGGTCAAAAGCCGATAGGAGATCCACGACAGGATATTACGTTTTTGTTGGTGGAAACTTGATTTCGTGGAAGAGTAAGAAACAAAATGTCGTATCTCGATCTAGTGTAGAAGCAGAATACATAGCTATGGCACAATATGTGTGTGAGGTTGTATGGGTACATAAACTATTAAGTGAAGTTGGCTTCCAAACTACATTGCCAGCAAAGTTGTGGTGTGATAATCAAGCTGCTCTTCATATCTCCTCTAATCCTGTATTTCACGAAAGGACTAAGTACATTGAAATAGATTGTCACTTTGTTCGTGAAAAGATTCAACAAAAGCTCATCTCTACAGGTCATGTTAGAACTGGAGATCAATTGGGAGACATTTTCACAAAAGCTTTGAATGGAGCTCGAGTTGAATATATCTGTAACAAGTTGGGCATGATCAATATATATGCTCCAACTTGAGGGGGAGTGTTGAGATACAAGTTGTCTAGCACATGTATACACATGTACTACATCATAGCTAGCACATGTATATGAGTTGTATAGTAGGTGTAATACAAGTTGTCTAGCACATGTATACACATGTACTACATCATAGCTAGCACATGTATATGAGTTGTATAGTAGGTGTAATTAGGTGTATGGCAACTAATAGATTAGGTGAATTAGTATTATAAATAGGCCTTGTAATCTTCTCTTCTAGATATGAAATATAGAACTTCTTTGGTTTCTAACAGTGCTTAAAAACAGTCAAGACCTTTGTGCCTTACAACAACAACAACGGCGACCCAGTAAAATCCCACAAGTGGGGTCTGGGGAGGGTAGTGTGTACGCAAACCTTACCCCCTATCCCGATGGGGCAGAGAAGCTGTTTTCGTCTTTACAGTAGACCCTCGACTCAAGAAGACCGAAAAGACGAGAAGAAACAAATTATCAGTACCCTCAACAGAAAATATAGAAACAATAACAGCAACATAAGAACCAGAAAATAAATGATATGCAGTAAGAATAACCAATAAATAGGTTAAAGGATCTAGCAGGGGGTAGTTGATAGATGTTGCAAAAAGTTGACTCCATGTAAAAAGCAATACTTATCCCTTGGAGGCAGACTCACCTTAGTTAGTAGTGTATTGGATGGGATTCCAACTTATTTGATGTCTTTATTCCATATACCTGTGAGTGTGGAGAAGAAACTAAATACTATAAGGAGCAAATTTCTGTGGGAAGGTAGTGCAGAAAAAAGGAAGCTACATCTGGTCAAATGGCAAAAGGTGATGACTCCTAAGAAAGGAGGTGGATTGGGAGTTAGAAACTTGAGATTCCATAATAAAAGCTTGCTTTATAAATGGTTATGGAGATATAATAATGGAGAAGAGAGCATATGGAAGAATCTTATAAATGCCAAGTATGAGAAGAAGGAAGTATAGAGCCCTCCAATTGTCATTACTTCCTCAAAAGGGAGCATCTGGAGCAACATAAGTAAACTGTGGAGTGAATTTCAGCAACATGCTAAATTGAAGTTGGGGAATGGAGCAAAAATCAGATTCTGGACTGAAGTATGGGTGGGGGATGTGAGATTGAAAGACATATCCTTATACAACTGCTCTCTTATTAAAGAAGGTAGTGTGGCTGAGCATTATTCTTCCAGTGGCTGGCAGCTGAATTCCAGAAGAGGTTTTAATGATTGGGAGATGGAAGAAGTTTGTCAATTTTTTCAGTTAATGGACACAGTTATGATAGAGGATATAAGGAGGACTCCATGGTTTGGACAGCAAGCGCAGATATGAAGTATTATGTCAAAAGTGTCTATAAACTTCTTCAGAAACAAGCAGACCATTATGTATCTAATTGGCCATGGAAAATGCTATGGAGTACAAAGGCACCTGTTAAAGTAGCCTGCTTTGGATGGTTAGTTATCAGAGAGGCCTGCTTAAGACAATATGCAGAAAAGAGGTTTCAATTTAAGCAATAGGTGCTATCTGTGTGAAGAAGATCTGGAATCAGTCAACGATCTGTTCATTCATTGTAAAATTGCAAAGTAATGCTGGGAGCTATTCCTGAACCTCTGTGGAATTACTTGGGTTATGCCCTCAAGCACAAGAAATCTACTTGCTAACTGGCAAGGACAGAAGATAAGAAAGGAGATGAGGCAGATTTGGAGAACTATCCCATTATGCATATTTTGGACCATCTGGAGTGAGAGGAACAATGTTTGTTTTGAAAATAGAAGAAATCAGATTTCTAGAATCAAAAACTCTTGTCTACATAACTTGTTTTTTTGGTGTAAGAGGTGTATGTTAGAAAACATGGATCAGTATATGGAATTTTTGGATTTGCTGGGAAAGATGTAATTGGAAGTTTTTCTGTAGATGTTGTCTGGTCCGTTTATGTAATTTTCTGTACCACCTTGGTACTTCTATCAATAAAACTTTACCTTATCAAAAAAAAAAAATCAATAAATAGGTACGGAAGGATAGGGTGAACACAACATTAACCACTAGCCGTCTAAGATCAACCCTATCAAACTGGCCTCATCCTCGGCTCGAAGAAGAAAAAAGCTCGACTACTTCCTAACATACAACCGTAATGCTTGACCTCCACACCTTCCTATCAAGAGCCATTTCCTCGGAAATCTGTAGCCGTGCCATGTCCTGCCTGATCACCTCTCCCTAATACTTCTTAAGCTGCCCTCTACCTCTTCTCGTACCGGCCAAAGCCACACCTCCTCACCGGAGCATCAAAACCTTTGTGCCTTTATATACATTTTAGTGCCTTCTATAGTTTTCAACTTTCACAACGCTACTGGGCCCTAAACTAATTTAACTCTCCAGCTAATGGTAACAGAAAATAATAGAAAAATATTGCACTCTACACTTATCAATAATGAAAAACTTTTCAGTTCATAAAATTGAAAGAGGAAGAAAGTTTTACTTTAATGAAGGTACATCGATCAAATTATTTGATATTGCTCTATGATTGTAGATTACAAAAGATACTTTCTGCTTTAAAGATTTAACACACTAACAGATTTGATCAGGAGCCTATGGAGATAAATATGAAGCCGAAACTCTGAACCAAAAGGGAATTAAGCTAAGCGGGAAATATTGCTATTTTCCTTCTCTCCCTGCTTCTAGCCACATCATTAGCGGTGCATTCTCTCTATATTGTCCTTCTGAATGCATGACACAACCATTTAATGATTAATCCTAACTTGAGTGCAGTTATAGGTCTCCCATAATTTTATTTGTATATAGTGTGAGTTTAGACCATGATAACATGTGGAATTTGGATTATGGACTTTTTCTTCACATTAAACTATGTCAAGAAATTATGAGCGAGTTGGCTTGATTTTGTGCTGGAAAGTGGTAATAAGCGAATTCGGTGGTGTTGAAAACCCCCCATCGTGCATCCAAGGGTGTGTGAGCTAGTGGTCAATGAAGGTGGTGAGAAGCATGAGGTCTCAGGTTCAAATCCTAGTGGAGGCAAAAACACTAGGTGATTTCTTCCCATATGTCCAAGCCTTGGTGGATAGAGTTACCTGGTACCTGTTGTTGGTGGGAGGTTGCAGGTATCCTATGGAATTAGTCGAGGTGAGCGTAAGCTAGTCCGTACACCATGGTTATTAAAAAAAAAATATACCACATGGGTGAGGATGAGGTTCATTGGTCTCCTTATCTCATCTTGGGCAATCCTTACCTCATGAGCTAGCTTTTGGGATTGAGTTAGGCCCATGTCCTTTTCCTTAACATTATATCCGAGCAGACAAAGGTCTTGGGTTCGAGTCTCATTGCCACCCAATATCAAAAAGAATTTTCACGTACTTGGCTCATAAAAAAAATCAAGCTCGCACGTGAGGGAGCGTGTTGAAGGCATAATTAAGTAAATGAATGTGTGTTCTCTAATTAAGTAAAGAATGAAGCCCGCACATATTGCATTTTGATTTCTAAGTGGTTATTGTTTAGCATTGGTACTTTCCTTTTGGACTCGATGGTCTTAATATGCTCACAGGGCATATATATCTGTGCCTGGATTTAATTAGGGCACTCTTTATAAAGTTTTAAAATGCACCAGAGAAAAGATAATTTTATTCATGTACAACAGGCTCTTTATATAGAGCAGATACAAACAGAAATACATTAAAGGTGGAACAAACTGATATGATAAGATTTTGTGCAGTAGGATACACTAGAATACAGGAAACTAACAAAATCCTAAACCTAGAAAATAGGAAGCTAATAACAAACTCCTAAACTGAAGGATATCAATTGTTATCCTTTAATACGCCCCCGCAAGTTGGGGGTGACTGGAATAAGCCCCAACTTGTGAAAATTGCGCAGAAAAGTGGTACGCGGAAAAGGCTTCGTGAGGATGTCGGCAACTTGATCAGCAGAGTGAAGGTGACGAACCTCAAGTGCTTTATGTTGAACTTGCTCGCGAACAAAATGGAAATCAATAGCTATATGTTTCATCCTACTGTGAAAAACTGGATTAGCACAAATGTAGGTTGTGCTAACGTTGTCACAGAGGACTGTTGGTGGAGCAGACAATGGGAAATGAAGCTCATGGAGCAAATTCGTGAGCCCATTAATTTCAGAAACAACAGCAGCAACAGCTCGGTACTCAGCTTCCGTGGATGAGCGTGAAACAGACCTTTGCTTTTTGGAAGACCAAGAGATTGGTGAGTTCCCAAGATAGACAACATAACCTGTTGTTGATGTTCTGTCTTGTGGATTCCAGCCCAATCAGAGTCAGAATAAGCAAGTAAACGATCTGTTGGTTGTCGACATAGCTTAACTCCCATTGTGCTGGTGTGTTTCAGGCAGCGCAACAACCGTTTGATAGCTTTCCAGTGAGACGCTATTGGATAATGCATAAACTGAGACAACTTGCTTACAGCAAACCCGATGTCAGGCCTAGTGAAGGATAGGTAGTGAAGCTTACCAATGATTCTTCTGTAAAGTGAAATGTCAACAGCAGAATCGGCTTCAGAATCAGCGAAGGAGCAGGTTGATGTCATCGGTGTTGGGACACCCTTGCATTCAGCCATGTGCAATTCATCCAGAAGATCCATGACATATTTGTGTTGAGACAAATATATGGCCGTTGGCGTTGATATTACTTCAACACCCAAAATATAATACAATAGCCCAAGATCTTTTAGAGAGAATCGTTGAGAAAGAGTATCAATGATGGACCTGACACTTCTTACAATATTACCCGTAATAATTATGTCATCAACATATATGAGAATATAGACAGTAACGTCTACAATGTGAAGGATAAACAAAGATGAGTCAGATTTGGATTTAACAAACCCAATACTTGTCAAATAGTTGGTGAGCTCGGTGTACCACGCCCTAGGAGCCTGCTTAAGTCCGTATATTGCTTTTTTTAGCTTGCAAACATATGTTGAATGTTCAGAGGACTCGAAACCAGGAGGTTGTTTCATGTACACTTCTTCAAGTCTGCCTTGTAAGAAGGCATTATTGACATCCAACTGATAAATAGGCCATGAGCGTTGAGCAGCAATTGCAAGGACCAAACGGACTGTTGCGGGCTTAACAACGGGGCTGAATGTAGAATGATAATCCAACCCAGGCCTTTGCGTGAAACCTTTGGCTACTAGGCGAGCCTTATACCTGTCAATGCTTCCATCAGGTTTATGTTTAACTCTAAATCACCACTTACAATCTACAACATTCCGAGAGGGATCACTAGGAACCAAATCCCACGTCTGATTTCTGATTAGAGCATCATATTCTGCTTTCATTGCTTCTTTCCAATGGGGGTATAGTTGTGCTTGACGGTAGGAGCGGGGGATTGGTGGTGAGAGGTTGGTTTTGGCAAGAAAAGTCTTGGGTTTCAGGCTATTTGTTTTTGATCGGGTAACCATTTGATGAGGAAGGGGGGCTGGTTTTGGTTGCGATGGAGGAGAAAGAACGTGTTGGGGTTGGGATTCTATGGGTGGTTGTGGTTGAGGGGCTTGGACAGATGTGGTAACTTTAGAGGTCCGACGGCTATAGGTTTGGATAATGAGTGGTTTACTTTTTGCCGCATCAAGAGGGAGGATGGGTTGAGTAGGGGAGGAATAATCAGAGGTGCTAGTTGGATTATTGGGATAAGGGGGAGAATTACCTGAGCTTTGTGACGCTGCTGGAGAAGGAACAGAGCAAGACTTTTCTATACACGTAAACAACGGCAAAGGTAGTTCAAAACAATGTGACTCTATTGGGATATCTGTGTGTGTGCCTTTTGGTGAAGATACGTCATCCCAAGTAATTTTCAAATTCAGATTTTTATAATTAGAGAAAATATTAGCAAAAGGATAATTGTTTTCAACAAATACTACATCTCTCGAAAGATAAACTTTGGAGGTGGTTGGGTCAAAGCATTGATGGCAATAATATTTATTTGAAAATCCCAAATAAACACAGGACTTTGATTTTGAATCAAGCTTATTTTGTGAATACGGTTTTAGCCACGGATAACATAAACAACCAAAAATTTTGATATTTTCATAACTTGGTGATTCTTGAAATAAAATCTCATATGGAGACTTGTCTTTTAAAATTGGAGTTATCATTCTGTTAATGAGAAAAACAGCTTGATGACATGCAAAACTCCAAAATGTGGCTGGTAATGAAGCTTGGTGCATTAGAGTTTTGGCAGTCTCGACGACATGGCGATGACGTCGTTCTACCAGAGCAACTCTTTGTGGAGTATAAGGTGGGGAAATTAAGTGTTCGATGCCTTGTGATTTTAAATATGAAGTTAAGCTTTGAAATTCACCTCCTCTATCAGTGTAAAAAGATAGTATTTTTGTTTGAAACCGACGTTCGAGCAAAGGATGTAGTGTTTTGAAAACATCTAAAACCTCATTTTTGGTCTGTATTGTTTGGAGCCACATGTACATTGAAAATTGATCGACGAATAAAACATAATATCTTTTTTTATCAATAGACAAAACTGGTGAAGGTCCCAACAAATTAATGTAAATAATTTGTAGCGGCCTTTGACTTTGCAAAGAACTTGTCGAAAAAGATTGCCTGTGGCTTTTATTTGATTGGCATGAATTACAAATTGAAAGAGTCTTTTATAACTGGAATGGAAAATTTTTTCAAAAATATATCTAAATTACGGCGTGTTGGATGCCCCAAACGCCGATGCCACAAATCTAAACGCATAGCCACATTGCATTGCGGTTGAGAAGAAGGGTTGTCTAGCGGCCATTCATAAAGTCGTCCTCTACTCCGTCCTTGAACCAGCGGCGCCCCCGTACTCAGATCCTTCACAAGATAAGAGAATGGAAGAATTCAATGGATGTTTTATTGTCACGGCAAAATTGGGAAACTGAAATTAAGTTGTTGGCAATTGAAGGGGAGCAAAGGATATTAGATAACTGAAAGCGAGAATTAGATGCATATAAATGAGTGTTACCAGTGTAAGAAATTGGTATGGTGTTACCATTTCCCATAGCAATCTCTTCTGGACCATTGTAGTCATTAATGTTTGTAAGACTTTGGGCATCCGATGCAACATGGTGTGTAGCCCCTGTATCAACTATCCACGGAGTAGGTTGTTGCGTTTGTCGTCCCGCAAAGTTGGCTCGTGCCTGAAAATGATTATGAGACTGAGAGCGGCAAACTCGAACAGAGTGTCCAATGTGGTCACATAACTGGCACACTAAGTTGTTGTCTTGCTGATTGGCACGACGATTGCGCCATGGCTGAGAACGATGTTGCTGGTTATTATTTTGACGCCTATTGTTGTTATGGGTGGCGTTGGTCCTTGCTTGAGAGCTGGTCTTTTGAGCAACAGCCGCAGTGATTGTGGTGGAAGTGTGAGGCAGAGCATTGTGTTTGAGAAAAAGCTCATGGTCAATAAGCTTTTCAAATAGTTCTTCATACGAGATAGGTGTGTCACGTGCTCGAATTGCTGCTGAGATTTCTCGATATTCTGGTCCAAGCCCAGTGAGAATCTTGACAATGAGTTCAGCATGGGTGACAGGTGCTCCTGCAGTCGCAAGTTCATCGCAGAGAGAACGGACTTGATTGAGATAGTCCGTGACAGGAAGGTTCTCTCTGGTGAGACGAGCAAGGTGATCTCGCAAGCTGAATACGCGAGTTTGAGACTTATTGGCATAAGCAGTATGGAGGGAATCCCATGCCGCTTTGGCTGTGGCTGCAACAGCTATAGTGGCAGCAAGAGTTGGATCAACTGACGCTAAAATAGCGTTTTGGATCAACTGGTCCTGACGAAACCAATTAACGTAATCGGGGTTGGCAATTGTCTGGTTGTTTGTGGTGGTGGTATGGACAGGAGAAGGGATAGTCCCATCTAGATGGCCATAGAGATTGTGTCTTCTCATGAGCATGGACACTTGTGTCTTCCAGAGAGAGAAGTTATGGCTGCCAGCAAGTTTGATCGGAAGTTGGGTAACTGGGTTGAACTGAACAATAGAGGTGATGCTTGTTGCATCAGAATTGGTAACAGAGGGTGCCATTTGTGGTGGGTGGGTAACAAAAAAGGATCAGAACTCTGTGAGGAGAAAGAAAGCTCTTGATACCATATAAAGTTTTGAAATGCACCAGAGAAAAGATAATTTTATTCATGTACAACAGGCTCTTTATATAGAGCAGATACAAACAGAAATACATTAAAGGTGGAACAAACTGATATGATAAGATTCTGTGCAGTAGGATACACTAGAATACAGGAAACTAACAAAATCCTAAACCTAGAAAATAGGAAGCTAATAACAAACTCCTAAACTGAAGGATATCAATTGTTATCCTTTAATACTCTTCAGGGATGAGATTCCGTGGTGGCATTCCTCATGATTATTATTAAAATGAAATGCTATTAACATTGTTGTGTCTTTTTGGCGTAATGCCATCTGATTTATGTGGTAGAGGAGGATCCCTAGGATGTGCCAATGTTGGACCGGTTAGGTGTATCACAGACTCTCTGAGTTTGTATTGACCATGTAAATCTTTATCCTATTTTCTCTAAATGATTAACTGTTTGCGCCTTCATTTTTGTTCTGCCCTCTTTAGCCTTTTTAATCCTGCTATCATTCCAGGCATGTTACTATTAAAATGCTAGGCATGCAGTTCTTCCATGAAGAAAACCTAGTATTTTGCATTTAATCACCTTTTTTTCCATCTATATGACTAATTGCCCTTGATAGGTAATTTTTGTAGGTGCTAACTTTTTTTTGTTGAAATAGTAACTTCTTGGGTATTTATTGCAACTCATAATTTACCATATTAGCTTTTCTTCCTCAAAGTGGACTGAGTTACCTTCCTACTTCTGCGGAAGCTAGTTCCAAGTCCTCTATCATCTAAGTCTCTGCATAATTCCAATCAGTGATTACTCAAGTCCAATTGTAAGATGTACCTAAATGTGCCCATGCTGATCCTATTTTGCATATTAATTGTTATTGCATGTGTAAACAGTCAAATAAGGTAATAGCGTGAAGATAAGCTACGGACAGAGGCGATTAGACATTAGCAGGATTCCTTGTGATAAAATAAAAATTAGCAAGATTCACCTGTCCCTATTTCTCACTTTGGTTATTGGCTATCGCCTATTGTGTATGTTCTTTAATAAGATACCTGCTTCTCACTCCTCTAATTCCTTTCTTCTCAAAGCTCAATCACAGGATCACTTCTTAAAACTTCTCAGATCTTTTTTTTGATAGGTGAAGTCTTTTATTAAACTAGTACCAAGATGGCACAGAAACAAGTTCAAACTTAATCTAATGTTATTTTAAGTGATCACTTCGTCGCTTAAAGCGATGAAGCGATGCGAAGCGAGGGGCTACCGCTTGATTTGCATAGCCATGTGCTACAAACAATGACACACAAAGTAATCCTAACAGGAACGGGTTGATCTTTTGAATCTCAACTTTGAAAAGTTGGATTAGTATCAATATTATTTTAAATTGGATGCTGGAATTAGTTATCTTAATTGTAATTTGATTATTATAACACTATATAGACGTGTTTGGTATTTTTGATTTTCTGTAACTTGCGCACTTCACTTCTCGCTTTTTGCTTCAAGCCCTATGGACCTTATCACTTTTTTGTGGTTTTCGCTTTTAAAAACACTGCGCATATCCTTTTTCACATTTAGGCAAACCTAGATGGAGAACTTTTCTCATTCTATTCAATATGTGCTTTGTACCAACTTGAGAGAAGACTGATCTTTCTGATGTTGCTGTTCACTAAATTTGCTATCAAATTCTTGTCTTCTCATTTAGTTGTTGGCTCATTATTTCTCATACTCCATACAGCCAGCATAAAGTTGTACATTCCCATGTTTCATAGTCCGGCAATCATATTCTTTGACATTCATATCATGAAGTATATTTCCTATACTATTCTTCGGTGATACTTTTTGTAGATGAACTCCTATTGCCAAACCTTGCCGTCTTGATAAGAAAGCCTACCCATTGCTTTCATTTGAGGTTAAAAGAGAATCCATTGGAGGTTAACCACCTTTCTCTAGATACTCATACCTCATCATTTCATAATTGGTAATTAAAGAACTTGAGAAGTCACAAGCTACATCAGTAAATACATAAAAGAGATTCCTATCTCTAAGAAGAAACTGTGAATTTGCACTTTTCCAGCTCAAAATTCAAAACTTCTTTCCATTTTTTGGATTGTGTAAAAGAGGGCCAAAATTTGCTGGTCCAGTTCTTTGAAGAGATCTAATTGTGTTATGATACAGGTGCTTGGAATTCAGAAATTGGCGGCTGAGCTGGATTTAAGCTGTATAACTACATATAAGCTTGACGCACTGAAGTCTGTTTGTTGTGGAGCTGAATCTGATAATTTGCCTAACACATGGTGTAGCGAGGATGTACAAAACATGCAAAAATCAGATTTATCATTCGCTGCTATAGATGTATTTGATGAAAAGTTACTATCCCAAAAGAACAGTGAGTAGTCAGAAAGCTTTCAGTTTGATCATGATATTTTTCCAGTTTGGGGATGTGTTGTTAATGTTGTATTCTGCTGAAAAGAATGTCTTTGGTCTCTCCTTTTAGCCTGTTCAAGAGGTTTTGGCATCTACCCGTACTTGTTTATTTTTGTGGTCTTTTGAAACAGTGAGCTCCTCAACTAGTGATTCCACTATATTGATGTGCGTTGACCTTGCCATTGCCCAACTTCGTGTAATTGAAATGCAGTTGGCTGATGCTGTATCTTTACAATCAATTGGATTTTATTTAAGGAAATTATGATGCGGATGAATTGTTTGATGTGCCATTTACATGTGTGTATATAAACAGCAGATATTTATTTGGTTAAGGTTTGTAGTATAAGTTACTCAGACTGGTTTGGTAGTCCTTTGAATAATGTTAGCTCATGATTCTCTTAATTCAAGAACATTTTCACAAGTTCAGAACCTGTAAATTCAGTATGAAAATGTTCTGACAGTTCCAGTTAACTAGAGTAACTAAACGAATCTCTCAGTAGATGACTTGCAGGCGAAGGATGGTCAGTACACTAGCAAAGCTGAACTACGGAAACGCATAAGGAAACTAAAAAATGGGCCAGGAAGGAATCACACTGCCGGTGGGAGGGTTGAAAAGTCTCAAGGTTTTTCTCCCAATAGCTTTGATCGTGTGCTCCTTGATGCTCCTTGCTCCGCATTAGGTTTAAGACCTCGTCTCTTTGCTGGAGAGGTAAGACAGCTGTGGAATTGTCTCATTCCTACAGTATTCTTGCTCTTTTTCTATGCTAAAAGTTTCTCTACAATTTATTTTGTTGGAATTTGGATGAATAAAATGTTCTGCTTATGTAGGAATGATTTGAAATGCATGGAGATGATCAGATAAAAGTGAAGGGGTTGTTATATTTTATGTCTGTCTTGTTCTGGACTATTGTATGATGTATAGATAGCAAATGGCCTGCCTTTTCTCCTTTAATATACAAGAAGAGTTGCTTGTCTTTAATAATTGAGAATGAGTATTACAGTGGAAAGTGATTATGAAAACAAGCGGGAATTGTGGGATAGTAAACCACAACGTGGAGATGAGGAAAGGACTAAGATTTGTTAATTATATTTTGTGTATGCCTTATTGTATTTAAGTTAACATGACTTGGTTAAAGTACCCAAAGCAAATGATGCATTTTTATTAAGGGGTGGATCACTAGCTTTTAATTTCCCCCTCCCCTTTTGTAAAAGATGACTAACTCTTAAGTAATAGCTGGTCAAACCTTTTATCTTCATGGGATGGTGATGTCATGTCAAGCAAATTTGTTATGAAAGTGAATCAGCAGTCCTTGAGGTAAAAATTCATTGATCCAATGACATGCAGATATTCTTAGACATTTTTCTATTTGATGATGAAATTGAAAATGTCTATAGTGTCTGGAGGTTTCTGATGGATTGGGTTGGTGGGGAGGCTCTGATCAACTACACCCATTTTGATCAGAGCAAGTTTATTCCTATTTCCTGCATATTTCAACACTACTACTCAAAAGTTATCCCCTTTTTATTGTAAATTTGTGAAGACATTTCTGTTGTTATTTGAGGGACAACTGATTCAGAAAACATTTCTCTTGTTATACCCAGGAGACAATTGATTCGTTGAAGAATCATGCTAAATATCAGAGACGAATGTTTGACCAGGCTGTTCTGCTTGTTCTCCCAGGTGGAGTTATTGTCTATTCCACGTGATTACAAACATGTAGCTAAACCTTTTCTTTACGAGACTTAAGGCTAATTTCGTTATTAAGATTATTACAGTGAATTTCATCATTGCTTTTGTTGACTTATTCCATTCATACTTTTTCTTCCTGATTGACCTTTATAACAGCTCTACACTCTTTTTGGATCATAAACAAATTTCGTTTTTAAGATTATTGCAGTGAACTTCTCTCCTTTTGGATCATAAACAAATCTCTGGCTCCCTTTTCTGCAGTCTTTTTAACATTGTTCCTTTGTTCTGGTGAATGACATAGTACTAGATCCTAGTTCTTTTTAATGCTAGAGGCTGTGCTTGCAGAAAGTATCAGACGTGGCCTGACATCCATTTTGTAACAGTGTGCTAAAACATTTTTTTTATGAATTAGAAACAATCTGCTAAAACATATATGCATAGAACAAGTTTCTTAGTTTTCCTCTATCTTTATTCTTTAGGCATGGCTGTTTATACAGATCCATTTGGGAGTTGTTGCATAAAATGCCGTTCCAAAATGTGGACTCATGTCTTAATATGTAAATACATCATTTACATACGTCACCGACCAACTTTCTGTAAGACTCACTAAGACATTGAGGTGGACTCATGTCGACCAGATTTCAATGAGACAGTGAAGTGTAGAAGACTTAATTGGACAAATTAATAATTAGGAGAGCAAAAGTTACATCATAAGAAATCAAATTCACAATATTCGGAATGCTATGCATGATTCTAACACAAATATTCACAATTTGTTTTTGAATCCCGTATGAAGGAGATTGAGAGAACCTCTATCTGTGCGAAAGTCATCCCATGGATTATTCACTAGGTGCTATATTCTGTGTGAATATACCATGCAGATTATGATGCTACTTTTTCCATCCGAAGAAAATTTAGTGGGTTCGTGTGCACTTGCTATACCTCCGTCCCCAAAAGAGATTACTTTGTATTACTTAGAATAATGTTAAATGTGGAAAGTGAAGTTGCCAGAAAATCATCACATTGTTTTAAGACAATGTAAACTAGTACTTCCTCCGTCCCAACTTACACGACAATCTTTCCAATTTAGACATCTGAAAATGTTTGACCCCAATCCATTTCTGTAAAATATTTACAATTTTCAAGAATCTAAATTCATTAAACTATTCAAAGTTTGAACTTCAGTATGATATTTTCTCTATCAAATCTAACTTTGCAGCCATTACTTTAATAGTTTCTTTCTCTATCACTAATATAATATAATTCAAATTAACAATTTAAACTCCTTTCCTGTCAAATGACGTCATATAAAATGGGTTGGAGAGAGTATTAGTATATATCGTTCGACTTTTTGGGGAATGAAAAGCTTGCACTTAGTGAAAGGGATCCAAGAAACTGGGATGGATTTAAAGGAATGATGACCTATGTTGCGCGGACTCTCCAAAATGTAGCCGCACCCGTGTCGGATCCTTCAAAAATGCACTACTTTTGGAGGATCCGACACATATCCGGCCACATTTTCGGAGAGTCCGAGCAACATAGATGATGACCAGGTACATACGGATAGAGGGACTAGTAACCCTTGGACAGACTGTCCAAATAGAAAGTAACCCTTACACAGACTTGGCAGCTATTAGGACGGGAAAGTTGTACATACTAGCTATCTCAATTTGTTTGCCATAGAAGGTCCATACTTGTTCCAGAGTGTAGATGGTGGACCTTATCAAAAAGAGTGTAGATCATTGAATCTAGACTTCTTTAAATGGTGGTTCTGATTGTACGCAGAAGTTGGTGGGACTTGGGAGATATTTGTATGACCAAAGTGAAAACTGCTAAATAAGCTTGCTCTTAACCACTTGATTGAGCACCACAACTTTCTCTTTCCCTTTCATGTAGACATGAGCACATTTTGCTCTCAGCCATAATGTCCACTGTGGAAAGAAGTTCCTCTTTGGGAGCCAGCTTAAGTTATATTTAGACATGGTAAGATTCTTCATCAGGCTAGAGAAGACGGTGCTGATTGTGGTTCTACTGTAGTTGCAATTTACTGATGAGATGATGGGAGATTAAGATTCAGAAGGATTGGGTGGAACTGGATCTGATGGCTTTTCTCACAAATTTACTAATTATATGTTTAGTCTTTAAGTATATAGGGTTGCCCAGAGGTGACAAGAGGTTTTCTTGTTTGATTGTTTTTGGAACATAATTCAAGTTTTTAGGTTCCGTTGCTTTAAACAGTGTAATATATATGCTTCTCTACTGCTGCCAGTAGTTCTTTAGGTGCATATGTTTTACTTTTGTGCTTTCTGAGTGCGGTAGGGCATGTATTAGTGATGGAGTTTTTAGTTTCTGACAGTAATACCTCCATGTTCCTCCACATTCTTTCACATTATTCAAGATGAGCATTTAATGTCATGGGTTTAATTATGTTAAACTTTAGGGATTGGTTGATTGATTCTTCCAATACTGAGTCATGTGCTTAATAGCCTGAACTACTAATGTTACTTGTTCCAACTTCAGATGTACGATAAACCCTGGTGAGAATGAAGCGTTGGTTCGATATGCATTGGACACCTATGAGTTTCTCTCGTTAGCATCACAGGTTAGTTTAAAAGCTTGCATATTCATGCAAAACAATGCTTCCAGTAAACTGATATTAAAAGGAAATATTAGCAGTCATTTAGGATGTCTAGTGAGAAATATTTTTCATCAATATACTTATTAAGTTTTTCTAGCTGACTATTGATCGATATTTCTCTACATCATGTATGTCTTTCAGCATCCAAAAATTGGAGGACCCGACCTCACTGGTAGTTGTCAATTGCCTAATGGATTTGTTGAGTAAGCATCTTGCCGTTTTGTAGTGTTTGCTTTGCAAGATTTCAGTTGTCACTTGTGTGTTGAAAAACTGTGTATATAGTTTATACACGTGACATGTGCTTTAGCTATGTTAAGCTATTTTGGGTGTCAAAAAAAGTCAGAACTACATATGGGGTAAGTGTGTGGAAATCCATCAGAGAACTTTGGCCTATAATGAAGAATCACTCTTACATAAGAGTGAACAATGGAAGGAAACACATCATTCTGGAATGATAAATGGTTGGGACACGGAAGTTTAAAGGAAAGATACCCCGATATGTTTGGTTTAGCACAAAACCAGCTAAGGACAGTAGCTGATATGAGGAGTCATCAAGGATGGGAAATCGCTCTAAGAAGACAGTTGAATGACTGGGAGATAACAAGATTAGTTGATCTTTACAAAGAGCTGGAAGCATTTAGAGGATTACAGGAAGGGTTTGACTCACTTTGGTGGCAGAGGCACGACAGAGGGATATATCAGGTGAAGGATGCATATAAGATTTTGAATTGTAATAATCAACAGATAGACGCATGGCCTTGGAAACATATATGGAGAACAAAGATTCCATACAAGGTAGCATGCTTCTCTTGGCTACTAGCAAAGGAGGCGGTTTTAACTCAGGATAATCTCATCAAAAGGGGAATTTCTCTGTGTTCAAGATGTTTTCTATGTGGGGAAAATGCCGAAACTGTCAGCCATCTATTTCTACACTGCAAGATTACAGACCAACTATGGAAAATCTTTATCAATCTTAGGGGTATTTCATGGTCAATGCCATACAGGATTAAAGATGTTCTTTTTAGCTGGGAAGAAGCTGGAGCTGAAGCAACTAGTAGAGATAGATGGAGGACTGTCCCGGCTTGTATCTGGTGGACAGTTTGGAAGGAAAGGAACGCTAGATGTTTTGAAGACAGAAGCAATCCAGTACAGAAGATCAAACGCAATTGCATTCTTCTTTTCTGTTTTTGGTGTAAACAGATTTACACAGAAGATACATTGACAATCATAGACATACTAGGATCTTGCTAGGTTTCAAACCAGAACATCTTTTTATCCTTTTCATGTAAATTTGGTTTTTCGGTACAACCTATGTATTGAGGTTATTAATATATACAATAGTTACCAATTCAAAAAAAAAAAGGATGGATGTGTTAGTGTGTCTATTGGGTAATTCCTAAAATATGGATGGCGAAGCTTGATGGTCAGTCTCTTTGAACCTGTCCAGTCAGTTTCAAATTACTGGGCTTTAGATGGAGAAAGATATGTCTCTTGAGCTGTGATGTAAGAAGTGACGACCGAGGCACTCTTTCCTTTGCTTTACGGTATAGGACAAATTTTGGATAGTATAGGAGATTGTTGCTAATTGTCTCTTGCTTTTTCTAACAGTTCTATTTGTCAATGTGTGTATGTGCATGCCCAAACAGAGACTGTAACAACCAAAAGATAAACAAAGAACCTTGGAATCATCTCTATTTTTCTGAATTTTAACTGCTAAGACTACTGGCAGAACAGAGATCAAGTTAAGATACAGAAGTTCTGCAATGGCTGTAAACATATTTAAAAGCTAGTCATTTTTCCATCCTTTTATTGTAAGAACTGCTTCCGATAAACATCATGGTGTGATGCTGTTTTTTTGTGTGTAAACGCCTTATTAAAGTGTTGCGTTAAATCATGAGTGTCAGTATTGACATCTCCGCTGCTTCTAAATTCTCCGGGGAATGGTTATAGCCTGGCGAGGAAAATCTTGTTCAGAGATTTGATCCATCATCCGACCACGATACAATAGGATTTTTCATAGCCAAGTTCAGTGTTGGACACAAAAATATCTGAGTTGAATGTGATGCAATAAAATTACATGAACTTGGATGATGTACGTTCAGCCTCCAGGTTCATTGCAATGCAATAACTTATTGGATTGGTGCTCTTGGTGTTACCCTCATTGTTATCAATCTCCAGCTTGAATATTGATGCAGAATCAGTTAATGAAACTGTGAATGCAAGATAAATTAGGCATATACTGGTAGTCCGGTAAACAGATAACTGACAATCTTATATTTAGTTGGTCTTTGAACTCTATTATTGCCAAATTCTGCAAACCTCCAATCATTAAAGACATTTTAAACCTTGCTCATTGATCATGAAAAAACTTGGTTTATGATTCTCATGCGGTTTAAGTCTCAAGACCAATATGTGGGACTCCCATTTATCCCTGTAGTGATTTTATTTTAAATATCTCACTGATTGCAATGAAAATCTCTTAATTGTAATTCTAACTTCCTCAGCAAGATGTTGACTTCATTGGGGACATCAAAAGTTGCTACTTCGGCTTATAGAGCAAAAAAGAAGTTTTTTCAAAAAAAAAAAAAAGAATCTACAGAATGATATAATAACTGCGGACGAACCGCAAGCGGGGAAAGCGGTATACTACTATACTGTACTAATATGTTATTATAAGCCGTACGGTTAACTCGTTTTTTATCGGTAAAACATGAGTCGGGTGGGATAATTTATCCGTTTTATATTACCCGTTTTTAACCGCTCATATCCGACCCGACTCGCCCGTTGACCACTCCCTAGCCAGCACCATAGAGTTCAGCCTACTCTCTTCTGTCCCAACACCTCTGCCTTAAGCTCCATAAAAAATTCATGAAACCCTATATGGCTTGTTCGTTAATTGTACATGCTGAAGTAGTGGTGGACTGTTTTGTGGAAGACAGTGAGTTTGAGTGAACTATCATTTGGCAGAGCGATCTTTGTAAGCTTAAGTGAATGGCTTTTGGAAGTATTGTGATAACCCAATCCTTCATTCTGCGCATTTCTGATCTAGAATGCGTTTTGAGAATGTGTATAGTAGAGGCGGAGCCAGGATTTTATGGTTTCAGGATCCTAATCATTTTAAGTTACTGGGTTCTAAATTAATAATTTATACATATAATGAAAATTTTAAGGCAAATGCATAGTTTGAACCAAAGCTACTGGTTCGGCCGAACCTGTAGCCGACATTGTGGTTCCGCCTCGGTGTATAATAAGTACGTATAACTATTTTGGACTTGTCGAGATGGTTTTGGATAGGACCCGAGAGGCTAGGGTATTGGGTTCATAGTTGAGTTGATATAAGTATCGAGTGCAAACAAGTTTTTATCGATTAATCTATGCTCTGCAGTCCGAATTAGGCATTTCAATCACAACATTGGTAGTAAATGGGTGAATAGATGCCACTAGCATGGTAAGAAGTAAAGATTTTTCCACTAAGAGAGTTTTATATGTAGGAAAGAACTCCTTTTGATAACCTTCAATGATGACAAAACTAATAGGAATAACTCAAAAACTTTCCTTGCAGATCATTCAAGACAAGAAAATCAAGTCGCAAGTCAGATGATTTAAATATCCCAGATGAGCCAATTCAAAAAAAGCAAGAATCAAGATGAAAGGATGATTAATGGAACACGTCAGACAAAGTCGAGCCACATGATCCATAATTTTGTTCGAGTTCACAAGGGTAAAATGGTCAATTGTTGTGTATATAGAACATAAGGAATCTATTCTTGCAAAACAGAGAATTGGAAAAGAAAATTAAGGAGGACGAGGCGGGTCAAGGCGAGGCGATTACAAGGAGATATTCCAAACGGGGCTATGCAGTATGCGTTAAAATTGTTGGTAGTTTATTCTATATGACCAGAGAAATTGAACCGGCAAGAAAACATAGATTAGATTTGCAGTAGTGTTAAAGAAGAAGTAAATACTTTCTTCTAACAAGTGAAATAAATAAACTCAAATATTGTTCCATCCGTCCAGGCAAATTAAATACATTGTACCTGCTTGAACCATACAAATTGCCTACCTGAACAACTAGAAATAAGCTGCCTCCCTAATCCTTACGAAATTACAGGACAACAACAAAAAAACCAGTGTAATCCCACAAGTGGAGCCTTACGAAATTACAGGGCTTATGCGGAGAAATATCAAACTCGGTGGGAACCTAGTCACTGCACTGTGAGACGGACTGTGATTCTTGACTTGAACACATTCCTGCAAGGTATAAGCACAGTAAGATACAATATTAAGGAAGCAGATGACATCAAATAGGAAACAGATAATTTGAAATTTATCTAATCTCATTAACAGATCTGTATGACGATATTTTGAGATTAAACAAACTTAAAGCAAGTACTTTTTCTCAAATCAAGCACTTGGGAGGATTTCAAATATAACTTTCCTATTCCCTCAATGTTCATCTTAATTGGTCCAGACAATTTAGCACTATAAAAGGTTAGTCATAGTTGCAAGTAGGAACGTAATGCATTCTCTCATAGTTGCAAGTAGGAACGTAATGCATTCTCTCACATCCTTGCCCTTGCCCACAATCTCGTCTTAGGTTTGCCTTTTGTCTGTACGCCAACAGCTTTAGGAGCTAAGCTACAGATTTGCTCCTAAAACATATAAAGGTGCAAGAGAAGAAAGGGATGAACAGAAATGCAAAAAGTAAGGGGCAGGTAAAGTCTTAACCAGCCAAAATCTTAACCCGCACCGCTAATCATTTTTCACTCCTTATATGATGGCCTTCAAGGAGGCTGCAACATTTGAAGGGGTCGTTTGGTTACCCGGATAAGGATACTAATCCCGAAACAGAATTTTGGATTGTATTTATCACATGTTTAGTTATGGGTATTAGCTCTGATTTATAACAAAATGATGGTATTAGCATCCCATATAGGAGGTGGGATAGATAATCTCATAGGATAACCCAGACCATGGGATATCCTTGTCTATCCCACAATTGAACCAACCGACTCCCAAGGCCATTCACAAGGAGCCAAAATAAGGGTCTCCAATTATTCGATACTCATTTTGAAGATGGGGGCCTTAGAAGACCATGAGATTAAGCCCACAAGAGTCTACAATTGCATTCAATTGCCATTCAAGGAGGCAGCACAAAATCAAGTGAAGCCCAAATATCTTAGCCTAAGGGTCTTTTAGTAATAGCTTAGGTTTTATTTCCTTCTTAGATTACTATGGATATTGATGAATATCTCTTTTGAGAACTTAGGTCAAGCCTTTTGCTTTCAAATTTGACTTGGATTTGCTTGAGGAATCCTTCCTCTTGAGAGTCCAGTTAGTATAGGTTGATTGCTAATAGGAGGTAATTTGTTTTTAATACTATTTCTTCAATACTTGTGTGTCTTGCGTCTATCTCTTTACTTGTTTTCAACTTCAATTCTAAATCTTTTTATTCCATAGCTATTATCTCCGACCTCGCCCCACTTAAGTTTTCTTCTTCTTTTTTTCACTTTACAACTGCCAGAGATTTTGGAATTGTATCATGTGATGAGCTGAAACTCTGCCATTCAATCTGAGAATATCTGCAATTTCCTGAATTGAACCAGAAAATCCGACAAGCATGAAATCATTTAAATGCTCAGAAAGATCAATACCAACTGATCGAAATGGCTCTCTGGGCTTTAGATTAGAGTATAATACAAACATATCATATAAAATAAGATTCAAAATCTAGTATTTTCACTTTAAAAGTATTTATATAATATATCAGTTATAATCATGCTGAAAGAATTCATTTAATCGAGAACGAAACTTAAAGAGTTGAATGCCTTAAATAACTTTATATCCTGCAAATATCCAAAGTAAGTGTTTCATTTCAGTTTCGCACGGAATATCTTAAAAAATGTCTCATCAAACATTAAATGAATTCTCACCGTAATCCTACTGGCTTAGAGTAAAAAATTGCCCAATGTTTGGCCCGCAACCCGTCCCTCTACAGGTTTTAAGAAATTGAGTCTCAACCCACCCCTCACCGCACCCATCCGTCCACATTGCCATCCCTAGTTACAGAAGACAGATATGCAACAGAAGGGAAATAATTAACAAAAAAGAAAATGAAATCATGGCTCATATGATCTTAGCGGATAGAGTACAACAGAAGAGATATCGCGGGAAGGTGGTGGTCTGAAATGCAATTGAAGGGATAGGCGAAGCGTGAGAAGAGGGAAAATCTTCTCCAGAAGGATAGAGAGAGTGCAACGTTAGAAGTTTTGCACCAAAGCAGATACCAAGAAGAGAGGAATAAGAGATATCTCTGGTATTTATACACCCAAGGGTGTGGCCTAGTGGTCAACGAATTAGATTGAGAATTATGAGGTCTCGGTTCAAATCCCAGCGGAGGAAAAAACACCAGGTGATTTGTTCCCATCTCTCCAAGTCTTGTTGGACAAAGTTATCAGGTGGAATTAGTCGAGGTACGCGCAAGCTGGCCCTGACACAACGGCTATCCAAAAAAAATCTCGGGTGTTGCAAGATGGAGATGCAAAAGAGGATAATGTGCTCACTTGATCTGTAAAAGTGAAAAAGGAAAAAAAAGAAGAAGATTACAGGTCACTAAGATGGTGGAATTAGCTTTGGTGTCACTCTTCTCCTACTTTTAAACTTCAAAATTTGATGGACATATTACTCAAATAACACAAATACTCATTTCTAAAGCTCGAGTAAAATGCCAGAGCGTACAACAGTGAAGGGAAACGTTGCATTTCACGGCAAAGAGAACTCAAGAGTATCAGTTAAAATGGCATAACAGGGCAAAGTAATCTCCGAATTCTTAATAGAATGGAAATGCATTGGATTTTCAAAACGAAAATGTGCAAGCGGAAGTGAGAATACTTGTGGACAAGTGTCTTATACCCTATGAACGAGATTCCCAACCTCCAGGAAATTACACACACTTTAGGATGCAAAGTGGGGACTTCCCAACTAAATACTTGGACCTTCCCCTAGGTGCCAAAGCAAAAGCTACAGCAATCTGGGATTATATCTTGGAAAAGTGCGAAAGAAAGTTGTCTTGTTGGAAGAGGAAGTGCCTCTCCTTAGTTGGAAGGCTAGTTTTGATCAACAATATACTAGATTCTTTGCCCATTTATACTATGTCCTTGTTCCCTCTACCTGGTTCCATGGCCAAAAGACTAGATAAATTATGTAGAGACTTCTTGCGGCAAGCAAATAGAGAACCCAACTTTCAATTTGGTAAGATGGGAGGAAGTTATAACAGACGGAAAGGTGGGTGGCCTGGAGTGAAAACTTTCAAGATTCAGAACTCCAGTTTATTACACAAATGGCTATGGAAATTCATACCCATGCCACCAATGGCTTTTGTCCGTGGTAAATTCGAACTCGTAACGTGCACCTAACTCACACATCACACGTTGTGCTCTTACTACTAAACTAAAGTCTTGGGGGCTATTATCAATCTTACACTTTGAACAGGTGAATTGAAGGCCAAATATGAAATTTGGTCAATTTGGCAGCATAACCATGCACTATGACAAATTTACAAGTATGTCAAACTTCTACTTGAACAAATGTGTGAACAATAAAATAGTCGATCTTATGTGCAACAAAAATAAAACAAAGCAAAAAGAGATAATGGAGGGGAGGGGGTGCTCGAAGACTGAACCTAATAATAAGCAGATGTAGTTACTACATATGTAAGTTGATATATAAGTTAAAGAACTTACTGAATGAGACAGATGATCCAGGATGATTATTGATATGCTTATTGATGATGCTATTGAGTACAACGAGACTTCGCGAGTAAGGAAAAGATTGTCCTAATCTTCTTGTTTGACAGCCCCGCATTCTTGTATCATACCAACTAAATGATTGGTATTTAAACTTATAAGTTACCAGAAACCAAGGAGTTTCAAGAAGTAGAATGTCATCCGAACTAGGAAGAAGGACACAAGGTTGAATGGTAGACCAAACCTTATCTCCCAACACGTTGCAGTAATATTCGCCCGCAGAATTTTGAAGCAAACTATATATGCTTATACTGTGCTTCAAAACCCATTTATTACCATTCTCATTCTTCAACGTCCAAAGAAGGAAGTCAGATTCATTCCGATTGAAGTAATAAAGATGGCCTCTTGATGCTCCAATAGATCCTACATACTTCTTGCTCTGTTGATCTGGGAACTCAATGGTAGCCCAAGCATTCAAATTAGCAAGATTAGGGTTGGATTTTATGCCTATAGAAATGAGGCAGCCACCACCGGATATCCTGTACACAACTCCATCCAGATAGACCGAGCTCTTAAGCCCTCCAATTCCAGAAACCTTAGGCTCAAGAGGAAGTTCATACTCAATCCATTCTCCCGTATCAGAAGAAAAAACATCCAAAAGCCTTATAGTGGCTTTACCAACAGAGTGAACGAACCGAATAATCTTGTATTCTAGCGACTCGCTAGGATCAAACACAAGCGAACAGTCCACCAAGGTGGAATATTTATGCTTTGGATTAACAGGTACGGGAATAGTTTGCCTTGTAGCTGGATTACAAACTAGATACTCGACGGGTTCGTAGTCACTTCGGGATATAAGAAGCAAACCATTGCAACAATCTAGTAGATCTTTAGTCGTACAGGTGAACGGCAAGGAATACAAGTAAGAACCAATAGCATCCGGTTTACTCTGCACAACACGCTGATAAAAGAGACAATGATAAGGTCCATGAGGGGAGAATTCTACGGTAGATGACTTGGATGGGTCACAAGTAAAGGAAGGACCGAAGACACCACAAATTGGGGCAGAAGGAGACGGTGGAGATAATCTAGGAACACAAACATAAGAAATCAAAAAGTACCAATCTTTAGCCACCCTTTTGAACGCAATCAGAGGTTTCTCCGGTAAACGGCACAAAATCTCAACTTTCAGATCATCAGACAATTTGGACCAATCGGACGACTCCTGTTCGTCGTGCTCTTTCAGATCTCCAACCGGGCTCTTTTCCAACGCCATGGATTCGGAATTTCGGATGAATAAACACATCATTCCAGTTCTACAAATTAAAGTAAATATTTCTTTTTCCAGTTCTAAACAAAAACGGAAATAGGAATTAGGAGAGAACTAAGGAGTCGTATGTTCGAGAACCTCAAATGGTCCTTTTAGTTTTAGTGACATGCATATACATGTCCCTCAAGTATAACTGTGAACAGAAATAGTCCCTTATCTTTGTAAAGTATGACATATTTGTCGTGACGCAAATTAGTGGTCTAGGTCCAAATTTTTATCATCTTGTTGAAATTTGACTATAAAGGAGATAAAATGTTGTTGGATAGCAGTTGGGACTTAATGTAATGATATTTGAATGATTGTATTTTAATTCCAAATAAAAATAAAATTTGAAATCAAATGGTTAACTTGAAAGTGCATCAGTTCTTCTTCAATTACATTAATGTTTAGATCCAAAATTTTAATTTCCTGTTCAAATGCTTAACTCTTAACTATGGCTGCCCGTCCCGTCACGGCCCACTTAGTTCTAAACGGGATGGGCCCATATTACATGGTACACAGGATGGGACGGGATGCCCATTTCGTCCCATTTATCATGACCCGTCCCGTCCCGTCCCATCCTGCCCCTCCCACGTGAATTTGAAATATTTTTGGAAATATACCCGTTGGGAAACGGCCTTGTTTGCAAATTTGGTCGTTCCCAACGGCCTTGTTTACAAATTTAGTCGTTCCCAACGGCTATAAACGACCATATTTGGCCCTCACTGTCACGACCCAAGCGATGGGCACTCGGTACCCTTACTCAACCGAGTACCAACGTAACGTATCTTTCTCATTACATCAACATGGTTAAATGGGCCATAAGAGCCGTATGAGGTAACAAGAATAAAACATGAGATAACACTCGACATAAAACGACCCAAGCTGATATACTGACTTATACATATGACATATGGGCCTATAAGGCCAAAATAATCACCCGTACACTGAACATAGGCTGACAAGACCATATAATCTTTCATATACATGACATATGTCTATAAGCCTCTAAGAGTACATAAATGTCATAAGGCGGGGATAGTGCCCCGACATACCAATCAATACATGTCTAAATCATACTAACCAAATAAGCAACTCCAGAGCAAATGGAGCACACCAACATCTTCTGCTGAGCTGATAGCCTACTTGGAGTACTCTCAACCTGTCTATCAGACCTGCGTTTCATCCTTGCAGGTGCAGGTAGACAAGCTGACGGTCCCCCTTCTTAGAATCCTTGATCAGCGAGAGTTGGCGTGCTCCATTTGATCCGGAGCTTCTTTTGATTTTGGTACGATATGCTTGTATACGTATATGTGTATGACGTGGCCCAATCCCGTCCTTGTACAGTTGTATATTCTAATGGAGGTCTGTAGGCAGTATGTGTAGTTGGATAGTATATGGCCCTGCCAGCTTCCAGTTTTGGGTATATAGTTGTCTATAACAGTCTTGTCGGCTCGCCTTACGTATTCTACACGTATATGTACATATGTCTTTTGGGCAGATTTCCCTCATGTATGTTATTCTCGTAATTCAGCAAACGTTATTCATGTTTATATCTTATATGCATGCTCAGGGGTGTTCGACAGGTAGGACTCGGGCACCCGTCGCGGCCCATCGGTTTGGGTCGTGACACCCACCCCCAAACTTTTAATCTAACCCCTAAGTTTATTAAATTATACTTTGGCCCTATTTTTAACTATAAAAACCCCCCATCCTTCTTCATTTTTTTCACAAAAATCAATCATTTTCTCTCAAATCTCTTACATTCTATCTATATTATTCTCTCAATTTTTTGACAATCAACTACTTTTCAAGTATTTCGACAAATTTTTGGAGCAACTTTCAAGCTTCAAATTAATTCGTCAAGCATTTGGAGCAATTTTTCGGGCAATTTCTTCAAGTTTCAATATTCAATCACGGGGCACTCGTTCCATCTCCTAATTTTAATATATAATTTTTGCGTATCATTCTAGTGCTTAATTTTTGTGTTTACTTTATATGTTCTATTTCGTATTTTATTTGTGTGTTTAATTTTGTGTTAACTTTTCTAAATTAATTTCGTATTTAAATTATGGCCCCTAAAATGTATTTGACATGTTTAAAAAAAAGTAGTAAAGATGATAGTAGTAGTAATCCTAATCCTAATTCTAATCCTTCTCCTAGAATTAGAAAATATATAATGAAATGACTCATGTTGATGAAACTTCATTTTTCCACCCCCTATGTTATAATATTAATTTCGGATAACAACTAGATCATGAAACTTTACAAAGATAATTTGGCAATGATATTTTTATTGAGGACGGAGAAAATAAGGAAGAAGAATTAGATGAAACACCTATTAGTCCCGCAACACTAGCTCCAACTCAAAATCAATCTCGGTCGGGAGCTTTACCTCTTGTACCTCCTGTAAGAGGTAAGCGTAATGTTGAACGTACCAAAACATTACTTGTATGGAAATTTTTTAAACATGATAAAGTCAATGGACTTGTTATATTTGACAAATGCAAGCAATAATTTGTACATATCAATGATGGTGGGACGGGAAATTTATGCAGGCACTTACGTAAGGACCACAAATCTTTATGGATACAAGCTCAAATAGATACCAGAAAAATTTCGGATCCTAGCGGAGGTACTGGCGCTCCTAGTGGATCTGGCGGGGGTTCTAACGTTTTACAACAACAGCTTGACCCTGCTTCTGGTACTATTTTACGTATCTACAACAAAGATAGTGATCGTGAAAACTTAGCAAAAATGGTGGTTGTCTGTTGCTTACTTTTTTACTTTCCTTCTCACCCTGCTTTTGTGCATTATATATAAGAAACTTATAATCCTGCTTTTCAAGGTTTCCCTAAGACCACAGTTAGAAATAGTTGATTTTTATGGGCTTATTGATAAAGTTTTAACTATCACCTTAGATAATGCTTCTGCTAACACAACTGAAGCAACTAACTTAAGAACTAGATATTGTCCAATTAATCCAACAATTTTTCATCTAGATGTACATGTCATATTTTTAACTTGGTTGTAAAAGATGGTATTAATTTATTTTTGATGCTTGTAGTAAAGTACAACATGTTTGCGGCTATATTTTTCGAGCTAATAAAGTGAGTAGACTTTGTGAATTTGCTCAACAATGTGCTGGTGCTAACCTTCCATATAGAAAAATTCCAAAAGATATTTGTAACTTTGTATTAGGTGAAATTCTACTTACGAAATGCTAAAAGTTGCTTATGATTATCGGGTGCCTATATAAAAGGTATTTAATATGTATAATTGTCACGATCCTAGTTGACCATTCGTGAACACGTCATGACGGCACCCAGTCGCGATGACTAGGTAAGCCTAACAGTGCGGAAAAATAACATTTACGGAAATAATAAATTAAAAGCTGAATAACTTAAGAAAATGTATATAAATGCCGCTTGACACATACACCTCAACATCACAAATTATGAAACAGAAATTCCAAAACCCGAAAACTCACGGGCAACACAGGCTATAGAAACGTATATAACAAGGCTCTAACTCCAGAAGTGTCTACATCAAGGAAAAACAGGAAAGCTAAATAACTGTAGGATAGAATAGGAAAGAGACTCTTCGGTCTGCGGACGCGGCAGATATACCTCAAGTCTCCAAAACTCTCATGAATCACTGATAATGCGCCTGAGTGGAGGTACCTGGATCTGCACATGAAAAACATGCGCAGAAGAGGCGTGAGTACACCACAATGGTACTCAGTAAGTGCCAAGCCTAACCTCGGTCGGGTAGTGACGAGGAAGGTCAGGGCCCTAACTGAGATAAAACATAATAAATAATATGATAAGGGAGAAATAGCATGAATATAGTCTACAGCGAGAATCTAACAAGATGATAAGCAAAAGCGGTAACGGGAAGCAGACACAAACAATAAATAGAAATACAGCTCACAACCGGAAATATAATCGGGGATCTCTTGGTATCCCGAGGATCTCTTGGTATCCTCATCACATACACGAGGGATCTCCTGGTATCCCGAGGATCTCTTGGTATCCTCCCTTTATAACTACATCTGTGCTAGGGATCTCTTGGTATCCCGCACTCTCAGTCTAGAACATAACACGTGCAGGGGACCTCCCGGGATGTCGTCCCGTAGTCCCAAATTATAAACACACAATAACTGCTCAAAATCAGACCAAGGCTAAGTCAAACAAGTATTGGTAAATTCTAGCCTGGCATGCTTCTTGGAGTACAAATAATATAATTTAGGCAAATAAGCAAGTAATCTAAATAATCATGCTTCTCTAAGCTAACACAGGATAAACTTGCAATTTATAGTAAACAAGTAAGCAGGAAACTCAATTTAAATATTTCAAGTAGAAACGGATTTTCAACAATTAGTTCACGTACACGCTCGTCACCTCACGTACGAGGCATTTAAATAACAGATATCATACCCTAAGGGGAAAGGTCCCCCACACGAAGTTATACAAGCCACTTACCTCGAACCGGTACAAAATCAACTAAGGCACCACACTTTTGCCACGAGTATCCGACTCCGAATGGCCCAAATCTATTCAATTCAATTACATATCGTAAATAACATCGAAAGCAACTGATTCCACTATTAAAATTAAAGCTAAGGCGCGAAAATAGGTAAAATAACCAAAACGCCCCTCAGGTCAACGTCTCGGAATCGAATAATTGTTACGTTTTCAGAAACCTCGTACTCTCACGAGTCTAACTATACAAAAATCTCCCAAATCGGAGGTCAAATGCCCACTCAAAATCCAATAGTTTGGTCTAAGAAGTTTTTCCCAATTTTCATTCAAAAATCCGAAATTAAGGATGCATTTGTGATTAGATTAGTGGGTTCTAAGCTTAAGGGAGTAGAGAATCGTTACCCAGTGATTGCCTTTGAAAAACCTTCGAAATTGCTCCCAAATCTGAGCTCCCAATCTTGTGTTTTGAAGAAAATGGCAAACCCTCGGATTTTGAAATGTTTAATACTGCCCAGTGTTTTGTTCAATGCGATCGCGTAGAGTAAAATTTAAAGTCCCAGAATTTGGTCTATGCGAACGCAGCCATAGGCCTGCGATCGCAGAAGAGGAAGAAGCTAAGCTATGCGATCGCAGACTGGGCTATGCGATCGTATAGAAGGATTTGGCAATAAGGTCCAGCTCCTAACTTCTACTATGCGAACGCGGAGAGACTAATGCGAACGCGTCGAAGGGGGAAGGCAGTGTTATGCGATCGCGGTAAAGGTTGTGCGATCGCATTGAAGGATTAGGCCCCCTCTGAAATTTGCACTATGCGATCGCATGGAAAGGGATGTGATCGCAAAGAAGAAAAAGTCTGCAACAACTGAAGGGGAAAATCTGCAACACTTTACAACACAAAAATGCCCCGTTGAGCATCCGAAACACATTCGAGGCCCCCGGGGCCTCAACCAAACCTACGGACATATCCCATATCATCATCCGAACTTGTACCAATCCTTAAACCACCTAAAACAACGCCGAAAACTCGACTTAATCAATGATTTGAACCTAAGAACTTCAAATTTCAAACAAACTCGCTTTCGATCAAAAACCTAACCAAAAAACGTCCGATTGACCTGAAATTTTGCACACACGTCCCAAATGACATGACGGTGCTACAGCAACTTCCGGAATTCCATTCCGTCCCTCGGATAGAAAATTCACTATCGAACCGGAAACTTCAAAAATTCAAACTTCCGCATTTCTAGCCTAAATGAGCTACAGACCTCCAAAATACGTTCCGGATATGCTCCTAACCCCGAAATCACCTAACGGAGCTAACGGAACCGTAGGATTTCCATTCTGAGGCCGTCTTCACACTATTGCGATTACGGACCACTTTCCAACACTTAAGCTCTCATTTAGGGACTAAGTGTCTCAAAACACTCCGAATCCTAACCCCGAATGTCCCGGCAAACCAAAATAGCAGAAATGAACTTAGGGGAAACAGTTAATAGGGGATCGGGGCATAAATTCTAATAACGACCGGTCGGATCGTTACAATAATAGTATCTGTTGATACCCAATTTTTTCCTATGTGTTTTTATACCCAAAATATTTCCAAAATAACATATATGTGTGTATATAAGCACACCAAAGGATTTTGACATTTTTAATATTTTTAAAAACCAATTTATGGCCTATTCTTATACCATAAAATCCAATAAATTATTCCCAAATTATCTTTTGGTGAATAATTTATTTTATCCTTATATTTATATCAAAATATAGTTAACATGATTTTTGCATATTTTTACAAATTCGTTTGGTATTTTTAAAGCTAAATTACATAAAATTGCAATACTAGCCTCTTTAAGATTTAATAGCACTTTATAATTACAAATTGATCCCAGTATTTTTAAGTTAATATTTATATATTATTAACTGATTTAGTACCTTTAATTTGCTTTTTAAAACATTTTTTTACATTTTTTATAAAATAATAGGGGGAAACTGGCTATTTCAATTCTGGCCACATTTCATTTCAATTATAACCTCAATTTCATTTCAATCTTAACCCCCAATTGATCCCAATCCTGATGCCCGATTGGACCAGCCCAATCCAATTTAACCCGACCCCCGACCCAATCACTGAACCCGCCCGGGATCCTTTTAAATCCAGGCCGTTGATCTTTTTGATCAACGGCCACAAATCATTCTTTCCTTTTTAATTCTACATGACCTAACCCTAACCCTCATTTCCTCTTCGACCGCCGCCTTCAAACTCTCTCATTCTCTCAAACGCTCCCTAGCACTCGAAACCCTAATCGCCTCCCTCGTCTTCTCCGACCAATCTTACCGGAGTCCATGGCTTCTCAGTCCATGGACGGCCTGTGCTCACCTTCCTTCACCCCCAAACCATGGTTTTTCGAGATTTCGAGGTCCGACCTCGATGGTGTTCGAGCAGATCCTCCGCAGATCTGTGGTTCTATGGCCTCTCCGGCCCTGTTCCGACGTGTTCGAGCTTTAAGAGCCTAGCTATGGCTCAGATCGACTCCAGACCAGACCCTTTCCAAGCCTTCTCATTTCTAGGATTTCTGAGAAATCCTAAAGCTATTCGAGGTTTTTCTGTTTGTTTTCTCTTAGATCTATGCTATATCTGTGCTATATTCGATATTTCAAGGGTTTTCCCCAATTTTCTTTTTAAAATCATTTTGATTTTCAAACTAGGGTTTCTGGAAAACTTTCTGATTCTTTTTCTCTTTTCTTTATGTGTGTTTCATCTGTGTTTATCTCGTGTGTTTCTTCTCTACTACGCATGTACTTGATCTTCTGCTTCTTTTTCTATTAAGCATGATCATTCTATGCTTTGTATTTTTCCTATGCCTTTAGACTAAGCTCGCATGATTATTTCTGCTATGTTTTCCTACATGATTTCTATTGTATGTGTCTCCTACTGGGTTCTCTATGTTTGCTTGCTTTACCAGATTTTACCGAGTTCTTCCTAAGCATGCTTCACCTACTGTTTTCCTAAACCTTTATTGCTTTTTCTCTTCTGAACTTGTTTGAGCGACAAGCTTGGCCTAAATGTATTCCCTGTGTTTCAAACCAACTGTTCTCTTTGTTTGTTCTCTCATAAGTCTCTGAAAGAGACTATTGAGACTATTCTATTTGTTGTTTTCTAGTCTATGCATCTGATTCGAGTCAGAAACCCTATTATTTGGGGTTTTTGGCAAGCTCGACCTTGTGTTTGGACTAGGGTTCCATTCAGAACCCTGACCCTCTTGCAGACTCATTCTGAGTCTGTAAACCTAACCTTCTTGGTTACTCTGATTTCTTGCTAGTTTTGCAACAACTCTCTCCTGTCTCTGTATGCTTTTTATATGACATTCTCTTCTTTTAAAAGGCCTTTGGCCAGCCTGTGATTGATTCTGAGTCCCTTTTTAAAAGGGTCTGATTGAGTGTTGATGATTTTTCTTTAAGTTAAGTTCCTCTTCACCTTTCTTGGTTAGATTCATTCGTACCAAGACTCAAACCTTGATTTTTACTGGCTGTGATTGATTGTCTTTCCTTATTTTTGTCCAAACTGTGTGCTACTAAACTATTTCCTTAAAAAATGCTCTATGTATTTGCCCCTGTTATATTGCCTTGGAAAAGATTTTAAATCAAAGCCCTTTCCTTATTTATCATGCCCGTTTGAAATCAATCCCTTAACCAAAGGAAAACAGCTTGTGATTGATTTTCAAATTATTTTCTTACCTTCTTCTTACCTGTTTTCTGCACTATAAAAGGGGCTACCCTTTTACACTTTCTATACACAACTTTTCTGCACTAAACAGGCTTTCACACGTTTGAACACTGAACTCTCTCACAATCAAACTGCTTTCTCAACTTATAGTATCTCTGCTTTCTACCCTCTTCTTCTCCCTTTTACCTTCTGAAATATTCTTGAGTTCTCTCTGAACTCTCAAGTGTTTTGCTGAAGACTTAAGTCTGCTCCTGCTGATTTCTGGCTGTTTGCTTACTCTGTTGTTCTGCTATTCTAATACTTTGCAACTGGTATGTTATTCTTGGCTAAATAATTCCCCTTCACTATGTGTTTACTTCCTAGTCTGTTATGCTTTCCTTTACTATGTGTTTACTTCCTAGTCTGTTAAGCTTTCCTTCACCATGTGTTTATTTCCTAATCCGTTATGCTTTCCTTCATTATGTTTCTGCCATTACTGTGCTTATGTGAATCCCTTTATATGTGAGTATGGTTCCAGCCATAGCAACATTTTAACATTGATGTCTATGACTTTGAACTGGGTTCTTTGAACCCCTTAACTCAAATCAATTCCCACTTCCCATTTCCCCTTTATGTGTTGAGCTTGATTTGGGTCTGGTGGTGTCCTAATCACCATCTAGACTCAGGTTTGACCCTCAAAGGTCTGCTCCTAACTTGTTTGACCAAACAAATGGTCAAGGGTGTGCCAGTCTACACCTATGGCTGGGTATGACCACCATTTGTTATGGCTCCCAAAATCCTTTTTCACTTTGCACTTATTCCTAGTTCTAAGTTCTGCCCCTCTCTTGCAAGCCATGTTTTGGGACCTTAGAGCTCCCTCTGAACTTGGATGCCTGAGGGCTGGCTATTCCACACTGCACTATTCTAATTCTAAATGATATCCTGAGTGTAAGCAATGCCGGGAATCCTTGAGGTTTCTTGGAACTTTGAAACACTTTGGATAAAGAGAAGGCTTTGAAAATCTGGATTCCGGAAGTGGTTGATCACATATTGTTAGGCATTTAGCCTGACTTAGGTACCTTGGATGCAACTGTAGTCTTTGATGTATTTTAGATCTTTCATTCTTCTGGTTTGTAATAATTTGTATAAAAGAACTCGGGAAATATAGTAAATGGGTGTGGGAGGGGTTTTATTTTCTTGAATCAATAAAGGGTAGATATCACGACTTTAGGACTTTAATTTTCTTACTAGAAATCCTGCCTATAGGTCTGTTTAACGTTTTTAATTCAATCACATAGATACCATGCCTATAGGGTTTAACGTTTAATTTTGCTGCAAGACATCTAGATACCATGCCTGTAGGTTTTAATGTTTAATCATATTGCCAATCACTAGAGATCCTGCCTATAAGACTTTAACGTTCATGTAATCAGTTGCATATAGAAACCATGCCTATAGGAAGTGCATATGCGTTAGGCAAACTATAGGGTAATTAAACAATCATCTCTTTCTACCAGTTCTCAACAGGTTTTAAAATCAAATATAGATATCATGCCTATAGGACTCCGTATCAAACTCGTCTGATTCGTTTTAAGCAATAACAGTCTGTCAACTGGTCCTTAACGTTTTAATGTAATGTTTTCAGCCTTAATCTTTTGACAAAACTCTCTTAAATCAGTATGCTTTTAAGTTCCTCAAATCTGCATCTTTTCTGAAATGGTTTCTTTCTAAACATTTTCTGACTAAGTTTTACTCGGTCCTTGAAATTATCTTTTAAAACAAGTTCTGCAGCTTACTCTTTCCTTAGATATTTCTGTAACCGAAACTCTTTCTGTGTTTCATACTCGGACAGTCTGATGATTCTTTTGCTCAATTTACTGCAGTCTACACTTTCTTTCCAAAACTCTTCTGCATTAGACTACCTTTTCTGAAACCAGTTCTTTCTAAATCGCTCGTTTAGAATACCTTAATTTCTGACAATTGGATCCAAGTTGCCTAATGCAGGCTTTCTATCTAATTCTATGTATTAAACCAGTCCGTTCGCTGTTTAAGTTTAATTTAAAGACCAAACCAGTACGTGCAAGGCATGCTAAACTATATGTTATCTGATTTACGGGGTTTATGTAAGCCTTACCTGTTTGTTTGTTCCTTCCCGCTATTTGTTACTTGTTTTTTTGTATGTCGAAACTAGTATTTTATCCTTTGAACCCCCATATATGCCATTATCCCTTTCTTCCCTCTTTAGGATTAGAAGTCGTAATACCCCGGGACTGATAGGTTGGGACGGGTACTAGCATGCAATAAGTAAACGATACTAATCGCGTTTAAATACCTTAACGGGGTGGGAAGGGTAGAATATGGATATGATGATCGGTGCGCTAATATCACGTGCGACCCCTCTTCTGAGGAGTGTGCGCCGGGTATTGCATTGATGTGATCCATATTTTGTATAATCCTAGGACCCCCTTTCCCTTCTCTTGCAAATGTTTTCTTAAAGTTATGTTTTCTTTAAAATCCTTCTTTCTAAAATCGTTTATTCCTCTCTTTTTCTTTAAGCTTTTCAAACTTATTTGTAATTCTTATGTGCAAACTTTATTTGCTTTCTTCTATTTTCTTAAAGTCACAATTATAGCATGGCCGGGAAACACACTAGTGGATCTTGAAGGGTGCCTAACACCTTCCCCTCGAGATAATCTCTAAGCCCTTACCCGAACTCTAGTTTCCTTCTCAAAATTCTTCATCTCTTTAAAGTGTCCTAATGCACTATAATCATTAGGTGGCGACTCTCCAAAATTTCATAACCCAATTCTCGCAAGGGAATAAAAGAGTTGTCCTCCCATAATGTCGTATACCCGATTTCCGGACCCTTCCGTCCGCGAACATGGAAAAAGGGGGCGTCGACAGCATGGCGACTCTGCTGGGGATTTCTTTAGGCTTTTACCATTACATGCTTTTTGTGACCTTATTGCTTCATTAATTGCCTTTACTTCTTGCCTTTAATTATTTCATCACGAAAACTAACTTGGCTCTTCATGTCTTTCCTTTCTTTTAACTGATTTCCTTTACTGCTTTATTGTTATTTCAATACCGTTGTAATTTCGAGCATTTATTGTAATCATTTATTTTATGAACGTGAAAATACATGTAAATTTGCTTCATTCTTGTAATTGCATATTTAACATCATACTCCACTCGTGCCAAAACAAATCCTATAGCAACGTTTATAATGAGTGGTTGCGCCCTTCCGATATTATCACCCCCTAAATGTGGCAAAGGCATATTTGCAATAAAACCAGTCGATCAACGGTGTAGTCGACGGTTCCGCGCCTTTCCCTCTTGAGTTGTCCGCTCAAGGGTACCTGTTTAGCACTTCAAAAGTAGAAACCTTATTCCGTTAAACTATTCATGCATCATGGTCAAACCTAGCCGAGTCAGTTATGTTGTCCGCATAATGACTCATTAAGATAGCCTAGTCCAAAGTCCATCGGGTTTCCTTGAAACCCAAATGGACACTTCCATATTCTGTGCATTTATTTGGAGAACTAAATGCCTATTGCTAATTGCTGATTTAAATAGTCAAGTCTGGTGGAGTTAAGGGTCTAACGCTTTGTTTTGCAGAAAATGAGGCACGAAGTCCCCAAATTCGGTATGGTAACCAGCATTCACCCAAGGCTCCTAAGCTGGTGGGGGGACCTTCATGCCAGTGATCGGACTCTTGTCCGCAAGTACTTAGGAAATCTACCTTCGCTCCTGGAAGTCCGGCCTGACAACAAAATTATCGAGGCTGCTACTTTGTTCTGGGACAGTGATCGGTCGGTGTTTCGCTTCGGGGACCTTGAAATGACCCATTTATTGGAAGAAATAGGGGGTCTAGCTGGTATTCCTTGGGAGACTCCGGGTCTACTTATGCCTGAAAATTGCAAAGGTAGGGGCTTCCTCAAAATGATGGGACTCAAGAAGAATCCGAATCTGACTTGTCTGAAGGATTCCTACATACCGATTGATTTCTTGTATGAAAGGTTTGGCCATAGCAAGTCCTATCGCACCTACACCGACGAGTTCGCCCTTACCTCTTTGGGGCATATACACAGAAGGGTTTTTGTCTTCATGTTCTGTTTCCTGGGGATGATGGTCTTTCCTATGAAGAAGTCTAGGATCCACACCAGACTAGCCATGGTAACCAAGACCTTAATGGAGGGGATTGATGGGCAGTCTTTCAATATAGTGCCCATGATCATTGCCGAGATGTATCCAGCCTTAGAAAAATGTCAGCAAGGGGCCAAGCACTTTGAAGGGTGCAATCTGTTACTTCAACTGTGGCTTATAGAACACCTTCAGAAAGGTGATTACCGACAGGAAATCATACGCAAAGATTGGGATGACCATATCGCTTTTCACCACCCAAAGCGAATGAACTTCATGCCCAACATGTTCGCTCAGCCAGAGGACGCTAGTGGATGGGCAGAGCTCTTTGAAAATCTGAAGGAAGATCAAGTACAGTGGATGTATGAGTGGTTCTCGACCGGGGAATTCATTGTTCGTTCTCGGGATGCGCCGTTCCTTATACTCATTGGCTTAAGAGTAACTTACCCTTATGTCCCTCTCCGAGCCATGAGGCAAGCAGGGAGGAAACAAATCATACCAAGGGTAGACAAAATGAGTCACTTCAGGGCTGACTTTTAGGATGATGATAGTCCGCACAGGTGTCAAGCTCAACACATGTGGCACTGTAATCTCGTTTTGGGGAGAGAATCTATTGAGCCAGACATGTATCATGCCGGGTGTGTGCCGCATTATTCAGGTTGGTTGGAAGACAATCACGTTGGTTTGGGTCATCCTGGGTTCATCCGAGGTCACAGGCTTATTGATGAGAAGGCCGAAGCGCGAGTTAAATGCAATCAACTGCGCAAAAGGATTCGAGAGTGTGAAAATGAGTACCGGGAAATACAGGAAGCCCATCAGAAGCTGATCGATGTCGAATGGAAGGACATGGCTGTCAACGCCAACAAGCGGTTAGGGTATCTAGAGCGAGGTTTAGTAGAGCTAGAAGGAAAGTTCTTGAAGAGAATCGAAGACTGCTAGAATACCGAGGGAAATACGGGCGGACATTTGGCCGGAGCCTACTTACTGCTAGGATTGCGCGAGCTGGTGCAGCTGCACGAGGGAGGCAAGAATACCGAATCTAGGGAAGGTCCTTCTTGGACCAAGTAGTTAGGATCTTTTATATCCTACTTTCGTAATGTAATAAGGCCACTGGCCATTAGTGATATTTTTATTTATGCAGTTGTTTTAAGACTCGTTTTGTTTTTATCAATAAAATGAGGCATTTAGCATTATAAGTTCTCCAAATTTAATTTGTCGCTAGGCCTACCTCGGGCACAATGAGGAACCCAAGATTAGGAAACGACTTATATTCCTGCACAACGTGTTTAAATATTGCAATATTCTCTTTCTCATAACCTGTACTAACTTTTTACCTTTTGTTTTTCTTTTATTTTTACTCCCCTCCCCAAAGGTTAGTTCATGTATTCTGGCACCATCAGCATATTCAACAAGATCCAAGGGCCCTCCACCTCCTCCTCTTCCGAGTCCTACCAGAAACAGGAACAAAAGCAGAATGGGAGATACAAGTGCTAGGAAGGAGATCGAAAGGGAGGAAGCTTCTTAGGGTACCCTAGTTGCTAAGGGTACTGCTGCTCATCTCGAACAAAAGTTGCTGAAATTCCAAGAAGAGTTGGACCAAGTTCGGAACCTGTCCAGTCTATCATTTTCCCTCGCCGCTCCTGATGGCAACGGTAAAAATCCCGCACCACCACAGAATACCCCACAACCACAAGCACCACCCACCCATGCTCAAACCTGTTATGCATGCAATAACACTCTACTGCTCATTCCCGAGCCACCAAACACTACAAATGACCACCTCCACAACACTCCTATTTTTGTGGATACTATACCCCACTATACCCAGCCGATCTCAAGTGCATCCGAATCAGACGACAAAGACTCCCTTATCAGGAATTTGGCCGCTGAACTCAAGAAGTTGACTAGCAGGGTCCAGGGTGTCGAAGGTAGCAAAGGTGTTGAGGGGTTGAACTACGAAGATCTTTGTGTTCAGCCGGATGTTGAACTCCCGTAGGGGTAGAAACCTCCCAAGATCGACGGTACATGTGATCCCAAGGTCCATCTAAGAATGTATTGTGATAAGCTGGTTGGAGTTGGAAGGGACGAGAAAATCCGCATGAAGCTGTTCATGAGGAGTCTGAAAGGCGACGCCTTATCTTGGTGCATCAACCAAGATTCAAAGAAATGGACAAGTTGGGTGAGCATGGCATCCGACTTTATGGACCGATTCAGGTTCAACACAGAGAAAGCGCCGGATGTGTTCTATATTCAGAATCTGAAGAAGAAACCCACAGAAACCTTTCGCGAGTATGCTACTCGTTGGAGGTCAGAAGCTGCTAAGGTCAGGCAGGCCTTAGAGGAAGAGCAAATGAACAGGTTCTTTGTCCGGGCTCAGGATCCACAGTACTATGAGAGGCTGATGCTTATAGAAGGTCAGAAATTTGCCAACATCATCAAATTGGGAGAAAGAATAGAAGAAGGTATCAAGAATGGTATGGTCACTAATCTCGAAGCATTACAGGCCACCAACAAGGCCTTACAGTCTGGTGGCGCATCAAAGAAGAAGGACGTGAATTCCGTAATGGCTGCGCAAAGAACCAAATCCCCTATGAAATACCAAACATATCCCTCAACTCCACTCACATATCAACCTTCCTTAAATTACCAAGCACCTTCACCCACTTACCAAATTCCACCACCCACCTACCAATCATCTCCACACCCACATATCAACTCACCTCACCAAGATATTCCCAACCTGTGCCCGTGTACCAAGCATATAACTCCCAACCTTCTCATTATCCATCACCACCTACTCGCCAAAACTTTCCCAGACCTCGACCGAACATCGATCGCAGACCTCCCAGATAATATACCGCCATTGCTGAACCCATTGACCAACTATATGAAAGACTCAAAGCAGTCGGTTATGTTACCCCTATCCCAGCCATAACTCTAGAATATCCCTCCCAATGGGTCAATCCGAACAAAACTTGCGCATACCATTCCGGAATGAAAGGCCATACCATCGACGAGTGTCGCTCGTTGAAAGACAAGATTCAGACCTTGATTGATAATAAGGTCATTATAGCAAAGGAGCCCGCTCCCAATGTCCGCAACAACCCTCTGCCTGACCACAAGGGTGGAGGCATTCATATGATCGAGATTGAGGATGATTGGGACCCCAAAGGGTCAATCGGATTGATTGCTGAGGGGGATGAGCCGAAGAAGCCAACGGTCACCCTCAACCCCATTGTTGTCCAGATCTAGCCTTCTGAGGGCGATGAGGTAAATGTGTCTATACCACTTAAGTTCGAAGCGCCTCCTGCAAAGGCGCCGGGACCAATTGAGGTTGAGTTCGGGATCCCAAAAGCACCTGCACCATTTGAATTTGCTGTGTTACCTCCAAGGGTGCCTATTCCGGTTTCAATGACAGAAATGACACCGTTCAATTCGAACGCCATACTCTGGGATTACACAGCTAAAGCTAGGAGACAAGGGAAAACACATACTGGAGAGGCGATCGCCGCACAAGGTATGACCAGAACAGGCAGGATATACACTCCAGAGCATTTAGCTGAGTCCAGCAAGCAAGCCTCTGGACGGCCTGTTGAAACTGGACCCGATGACCTTTGGAGAAAGATACAGGCCAAAGAATACTCGGTCGTTGAGCAACTGAACAAAACACCAGCGCAGATTTCCATCCTGGCTCTTCTGCAGATCTCTGAGGTACACAAGAATGTTCTGATGAAAATATTGAGTGAGGCTTATGTTCCCAGCAACATAACTGGGGGAGAAATGGCGAATATGGTAGGACAAGTGTTGGAAAGCCACAAGATCACCTTCCACGAGGATGAGTTACCACCCGAAGGACTTAGTCACAACAAGGCGTTGCATATCACCGTGCAATGCAAAGATTATTTCATCACCAGAATCTTGGTTGACGGGGGATCCAGCCTTAACATTTGTCCACTAATAACTCTCAGGACATTGGGGAAAGGTTTGCACGAGATCAAAGATGGAGCTATCAATGTTAAAGCTTTTGATGGGTCCCAAAGATCCACCATTGGGGAAATTAGCCTGTGCTTTCAAATGGGACCTACTTGGTTCGATGTTGACTTTCAAGTTATAGACGTCCCGACATCCTACAATTTGTTGTTGGGGCGACTCTGGATCCACGCTGCCGGAGCTGTGGCATCAACCTTACACCAAGCGGTGAAATTTGAATGGAATCATCAAGAAGTGATCATTCATGGCGACGGTAGCAACCCCATATACAGTCACCAGACCATCCCAATGATCGGAGGCAAAAGAAGAATAGGCGGAGAAACATACCACCACATCGAGCGAGTCAATGCTGTGGACAAAGACAAATAGTGGGACAACAAGATTGAAAGCATCCTGAACGGGAGCTGGTATGAGCCCGGAAAAGGACTTGGCATGAATCTCTAGGGTATCACCAAGCCCATCAAACTGAAGATACATGGTACCACTTTTGGTTTGGGCTATGGGTACACTTGGAAAGAGTTCAATGAGTGGTCACCACCATGGCGCGGCCCCTACTATCCGTTGGAGCACCCTATACCTCGACTGGAGCAGACTTTCCAGCCTGCTGATATCATATATGGATTGGAGGAAGATGAGGCATTGGCAGCAATGAAGAACCTGTTTCTGGAAGATGATATGGACTGTTGTGTTATCTTCGAGGAGGAAGGGGAGGAAGGCCCTTCCATACAAGCTGTGAATCGAGGGGAACGCCTCACTAATTGGTCGGTCAGGACCACCAGGGCCCAGAGAGCTTCGGGGTAGCAAGGCTAAACAAGCACCCTGCATCGCATCTTTACTTTTTATTAGTTGATATTTTCTTTCCGCATTGTCTTTACTTTTGAAAAGAGCTCCGATGTTTCGAACAATTATGAATTTAATCAAAGCATTTTCCAGTTTATTATATATCTCGCTCTTATTATTTTCTCTATCATTTACTTTATTTTACACAGCATTACTATTACCTGTCTTGATGATGAACCAACGACTGTAACTTGCAACGAGACAACGCAACAAACGGATATAGATTCAGAAGAGGATGATATACCAGAAGAGGTCGTCAGAGAGGTCGAGAACTTTGAGAATAGGCCTAAATCCAACTTGGACGAAACTGAGATTGTTAATTTGGGAGATACCGAGAATGTCAAGGAAACACGTATCAGCGTGCATTTGTCGCCCTTAGAAAAGAAAGATTACACAGAGTTCTTAAAAGAGTATGAGGACATCTTCGCCTGGTCATATGATGATATGACTGGTCTCAGCACATCTATTGTAGCCCATAAATTGCCAACAGATCCAACATGTCCGCCAGTAAAACAGAAGCTCAAAAAATTCAAACCCGACATGAGTTTGAAAATCAAAGAAGAGGTTACCAAGCAAGTCAAAGCCAGGGTTCTCAGGGTAGTTGAATATCTGACATGGTTAGCCAACATCGTGCCAGTACCGAAGAAAGATGGGAAAGTAAGAGTCTGTGTCGACTACCGGGATCTCAACCGGGCCAGTCTCAAAGACGACTTCCCCTTACCGAATATACACATCTTGATTGACAACTGCGCCAAGCATGAGCTGCAGTTGTTCGTCGATTGTTTTGCTGGATACCATCAGATATGGATGGATGAAGAAGATGCAGAGAAAACGGCGTTCATCTCGCCGTGGGGGATGTATTGTTACAGAATGATGCCGTTTGGATTAAAGAATGTTGGGGCCACCTACATGAGGGCCATGACTACTCTCTTTCATGACATGATACATAAAGAAATCGAGGTGTATGTGGACGATGTCATCATCAAATCCAAGAAAGCTGCAGAACATATGGAAGACCTGAGAAAATTCTTCAACAGATTGAGGAGATACAACTTGAAATTGAATCCCGCCAAGTGTGCATTCGGGGTTCCTGCCGGAAAATTACTTGGTTTATTGTGAGCCACCGGGGAATAGAATTGGATCCGTCAAAGGTCAAGTCCATTCAAGAGTTGCCACCGCCAAAGAACAAGAAGGATGTGATGAGTTTCCTGGGAAGACTCAACTATATCAGCCGATTCATAGCTCAGTCCACTGTTATTTGTGAACCTATCTTCAAGATGCTGAAGAAGGATGCTGCCACCAAATGGACTGATGATTATCAAAAGGCTTTTGACAGAATTAAGGAATACTTGTCTACGCCGCCAGTCTTGGTTCCGCCTGAACCAGGAAGACCCCTTTTGCTTTATCTCGCAGTATTGGATGGAGAATTCGGTTGTGCTTTAGGACAACATGATGAAATGGGGAGAAAGGAGCAAGCAATTTACTACCTCAGCAAGAAGTTTACCCCGTGCGAGGCTCGATATTCCTTATTACAACGAACCTGTTGCGCTCTGACCTGGGTGGCTCAGAAATTGAGGCACTATTTCTGTGCCTACACCACTTATCTCATATCAAGGATGGATCCGTTAAAGTATATCTTTCAGAAGCCCATGCCCACTGGCAAGCTCTCCAAGTGGCAAATCCCGCTAAGTGAATTCGACATTGTCTACATAACTCAGAAGGCAGTTAAGGGACAAGCTTTGGCAGATCACCTCGCCGAGAATCCCGTGGGCGGAGAATACGAGCCTCTGAGGACGTATTTTCCCGACGAATAGGTAACTTTCATAGGAGAGGACATTGCAGAATCCTATGATGGTTGGAGGATGTTTTTCGACAGAGCCGCAAATTTCAAAGGAGTTGGTATAGGAGCGGTCCTGGATCAGAAACCGGTCAGCATTACCCGGTATCTGCCAAGCTCAGGTTCCCATGCACCAACAACATGGCCGAATACGAAGCCTGCATCTTGGGGCTCAAATTGGCCATCGATATGAACATTCAAGAGTTACTAGTGATTGGAGACTCGGACCTACTCATACATCAGGTTCGAGAAGAGTGGGCAACCAAGAATTCTAAGATACTCCCTTATCTGCATCACATACAGGAGTTGAGGAAGAGATTCACAAAGACCGAATTCCAGCATGTTCCCAGGATGCAGAATGAGTTCGCTGATGCACTAGCTACTTTGTCATCCATGATTCAGCATCCAGATACAAATTTCATTGATCCCATCCAGGTCAAGATTTACGACCAACCAGCTTATTGTGCTTACGTTGAGGAAGAAGCCGATGGGAAACCATGGTTCCATGACATCAAAGAGTACTTGACAACAGGAAAATACCCAGAACTTGCCAATGCTGCTCAGAAGCGCACGCTTCGGAGGTTGTCCAACAACTTCTTTCACAACGGAGGAATCCTGTACAGGAGGACTCCCGATTTGGGATTTCTAAGGTGTGTCGATTCAAAAAAAGCAACCAAACTATTGGATGAAGTGCACGCAGGGACCTGCGAACCGCACATGAATGGTTTTGTTTTAGCAAAGAAGATACTCCGAGCAGGATATTTTTGGATGACTATGGAAACGGACTGCATCCGGTATGTCCGAAAGTGCCATCGCTGTCAGATACATGCAGATATGATAAAGGTGCCTCCAAACGAGCTTACTGCAACAAGCTCGCCATGGTCGTTCGCCGCTTGGGGAATGGATGTTATCGGACCGATCGAGCCTGCCACATCAAACGGGCACAGGTTCATCTTAGTGGCAATTGATTACTTTACTAAATGGGTCGAAGCAGCGTCATACAAAGCAGTGACCAAGAAAGTTGTAGCAGATTTCGTCCGCGACCGTATTGTTTGTTGGTTCAGGATTCCGGAATCAATCATCACCGCCAATGGTTCCAATCTCAACAACGACCTGATGAAAGCAATGTGTGAGACTTTCAAGATCAAACACAAGAACTCCATAGCCTACAGGCCTCAGATGAATGGTGTTGTGGAGGCAGCTAACAAGAACATCAAGAAGATACTAAGGAAGATGATTGAAAGGTACAAACAATGGCATGAGAAGTTATCATTCGCCTTATTGGGATATCGTACCACAGTCCGCACATCAACCGGGGCAACACCCTACATGCTGGTTTATGGTACAGAGGAAGTCATTCCTGCCGAGGTAGAAATTCCCTCCTTGAGGATCATACAAGAAGCAGAGTTAGATGATGCAGAATGGGTAAAAGGTCACTACGAGCAGTTAGCCCTTATAGACGGAAAGAGAATGAATGCAGTCTGCCACGGTCAGTTATATCAGAACAGAATGTCCAGAGCTTTCAACAAGAGAGTTAAGCCAAGGAAGTTCACACCAGGGTAGCTGGTGTTGAGGAAAATATTTTCGCATCAAGATGAAGCCAAAGGGAAATTCTCTCCCAATTAACAGGGTCCGTACATGGTTCATCGGGTTCTAACTGGAGGAGCCCTTATTCTTGCAGAAAAGGACTGAGAAGTCTGGACGAAGCCAATCAATTCTGATGCAGTGAAACGATACTATATTTGATCACATGTTTCTTCATGATGTAATTTGAACTACGCCTGACCTGATTCCCATTTAAGAGGGGATACGTAGGCAGCCCTATGGGTTCGGTCACAATTTAATAAAAATTTCATTTTCCCCCACTATTGGAACTGGGGCAGAATTTTGAGGAGGACCCTCAAAATTCCGAAGTCAGTTTTTCAGTCTTTTCATCGGCAGAAGCGCCAACCCAGTAAACTGGGGCAGAATTTTGAGGAGGACCCTCAAAATTCTGAAATTGATTCGTTCTCATTCATTCAGCACAACCGTCAGAAGCGCCAGCCCAGTAAACTGGGGCAGAATTTTAAGGAGGACCCTCAAAATTCCGGAGCAAGCAAGGTTGCAATGTCTCGAACCACGTTGCGGTCGTTGATCCATTCAAAAGAAAATCATTTTTTCAAATATGTACTTACATTATACTTACTAAATCATTCATAGCTATCATCTGAATTGTCGTCGTTTAGCAACACTACCCCGACAGTACGTGACGTCAGGAGCCATAGGAAGATGAACTAACCTTCCCCCCTTTATAGAACTCACGATTTTTCTTTGGATGCAGGTCACAAATCATCTGAATACATTCACACACGCGTACTTTTCGGGAACGAAACTATCAGAACAATCACTTATTCAAAATCGCTGTCCGCACACAACATCCTCATCAGTCACTATATCGTAATCGACGATCAGCTAAGAAATTTTACCGCTATTCGCCTCTTTACATGCATCCTGCATAACGCTACTTATCTGCCTTTCGAGACTAAGCTCTGTCTCCATCTGAATTTTTGCATAAGGCTACCTATCTGCCTTCCGAGGTTAAGCTCTACCTCCATCCCGCATAAGGCTACTTATCTGCCTTTCGAGACTAAGCTCTGTCTCCATCTGCATTTTTGCATAAGGCTACTTTTCTGCCTTCCGAGGTTAAGCTCTACCTCCATCCTGCATAAGGCTACTCATCTGCCTTTCGAGACTAAGCTCTGTCTCCATCTGCATATTGCATAAGGCTATCTATCTACCTTCCGAGGTTAAGCTCTACCTCCATCCTGCATAAGGCTACCTATCGGCCTTTCGAGACTAAGCTCTGTCTCCATCTGCATATTGCATAAGGCTACTCTTCTGCCTTCCGAGACTAAGCATTGTCTCCATTCTGCATGGCTGAAATATCGCCACTTTACTTTTTCGAGCGGTTGAAATATCGCCACCTGCATTTAAATTCTCGCTTCGGCTGAAATATTGCCACCTGCATTCATTCGGCTGAAAGATTGCCACCTTTTCATAGGCTGAAAAATCGCCAACTTATTCAAAGGCGTCATAGTTCGGAGGCACCATTCGCATAGCCCGAGAACACCATTTCATGGCCTGCGAATCCTTACTTTTATGCTCTTCATGGCCCAGGACATCATAGTCCGAGGACGTCATCCTAACCGTCCGAAGACAGCATTCATCGTCCAACGGGAACTTGCATCATGTTTAAATTATATATATACGCACATTGCTTACCTGCAGGTACACCGGCTAGCAAACGACCGTTTCAACATGAGCGATCCCGCTCCAGTTTTCCGCAATCTATTTGACTCCAAACACCTTTTAAATCTGACCTTCGCGTCCATCTTTTCGTATCTCCATCGACGTATTTCGTCAATGGTTCCTGAACTACATATGGCCTGATTCCTGTAAAACCAGGGATATGTAGGCAGCTCAGAAACCAGAACGCGATCAAAATTCTTTTTCAATTGCCGCTTCCGGTCAAAATTGGCCATCTTATCTTTACCCGATAACTCTTTCATCCTCCTCGGATAAAAGAGGGCAGCTGTGATACCCTAATTTTCCCTATGTAATTTTACTACNATAACGACCGGTCGGATCGTTACAATAATAGTATCTGTTGATACCCAATTTTTTCCTATGTGTTTTTATACCCAAAATATTTCCAAAATAACATATATGTGTGTATATAAGCACACCAAAGGATTTTGACATTTTTAATATTTTTAAAAACCAATTTATGGCCTATTCTTATACCATAAAATCCAATAAATTATTCCCAAATTATCTTTTGGTGAATAATTTATTTTATCCTTATATTTATATCAAAATATAGTTAACATGATTTTTGCATATTTTTACAAATTCGTTTGGTATTTTTAAAGCTAAATTACATAAAATTGCAATACTAGCCTCTTTAAGATTTAATAGCACTTTATAATTACAAATTGATCCCAATATTTTTAAGTTAATATTTAAATATTATTAACTGATTTAGTACCTTTAATTTGCTTTTTAAAACATTTTTTTACATTTTTTATAAAATAATAGGGGGAAACTGGCTATTTCAATTCTGGCCACATTTCATTTCAATTATAACCTCAATTTCATTTCAATCTTAACCCCCAATTGATCCCAATCCTGATGCCCAATTGGACCAGCTCAATCCAATTTAACCCGACCCCCGACCCAATCACTGAACCCGCCCGGGATCCTTTTAAATCCAGGCCGTTGATCTTTTTGATCAACGGCCACAAATCATTCTTTCCTTTTTAATTCTACATGACCTAACCCTAACCCTCATTTCCTCTTCGACCGCCGCCTTCAAACTCTCTCGTTCTCTCAAACGCTCCCTAGCACTCGAAACCCTAATCGCCTCCCTCGTCTTCTCCGACCAATCTCACCGGAGTCCATGGCTTCTCAGTCCATGGACGGCCTGTGCTCACCTTCCTTCACCCCCAAACCATGGTTGTTCGAGATTTCGAGGTCCGACCTCGATGGTGTTCGAGCAGATCCTCCGCAGATCTGTGGTTCTATGGCCTCTCCGGCCCTGTTCCGATGTGTTCGAGCTTTAAGAGCCTAGCTATGGCTCAGATCGACTCCAGACCAGACCCTTTCCAAGCCTTCTCATTTCTAGGATTTCTGAGAAATCCTAAAGCTATTCGAGGTTTTTCTGTTTGTTTTCTCTTAGATCTATGCTATATCTGTGCTATATTCGATATTTCAAGGGTTTTCCCCAATTTTCTTTTTAAAATCATTTTGATTTTCAAACTAGGGTTTCTGGAAAAATTTCTGATTCTTTTTCTCTTTTCTTTATGTGTGTTTCATCTGTGTTTATATCGTGTGTTTCTTCTCTACTACGCATGTACTTGATCTTCTGCTTCTTTTTCTATTAAGCATGATCATTCTATGCTTTGTATTTTTCCTATGCCTTTAGACTAAGCTCGCATGATTATTTCTGCTATGTTTTCCTACATGATTTCTATTGTATGTGTCTCCTACTGGGTTCTCTATGTTTGCTTGCTTTACCAGATTTTACCGAGTTCTTCCTAAGCATGCTTCACCTACTGTTTTCCTAAACCTTTATTGCTTTTTCTCTTCTGAACTTGTTTGAGCGACAAGCTTGGCCTAAATGTATTCCCTGTGTTTCAAACCAACTGTTCTCTTTGTTTGTTCTCTCATAAGTCTCTGAAAGAGACTATTGAGACTATTCTATTTGTTGTTTTCTAGTCTATGCATCTGATTCGAGTCAGAAACCCTATTATTTGGGGTTTTTGGCAAGCTCGACCTTGTGTTTGGACTAGGGTTCCATTCAGAACCCTGACCCTCTTGCAGACTCATTCTGAGTCTGTAAACCTAACCTTCTTGGTTACTCTGATTTCTTGCTAGTTTTGCAACAACTCTCTCCTGTCTCTGTATGCTTTTTATATGACATTCTCTTCTTTTAAAAGGCCTTTGGCCAGCCTGTGATTGATTCTGAGTCCCTTTTTAAAAGGGTCTGATTGAGTGTTGATGATTTTTCTTTAAGTTAAGTTCCTCTTCACCTTTCTTGGTTAGATTCATTCGTACCAAGACTCAAACCTTGATTTTTACTGGCTGTGATTGATTGTCTTTCCTTATTTTTGTCCAAACTGTGTGCTACTAAACTATTTCCTTAAAAAATGCTCTATGTATTTGCCCCTGTTATATTGCCTTGGAAAAGATTTTAAATCAAAGCCCTTTCCTTATTTATCATGCCCGTTTGAAATCAATCCCTTAACCAAAGGAAAACAGCTTGTGATTGATTTTCAAATTATTTTCTTACCTTCTTCTTACCTATTTTCTGCACTATAAAAGGGGCTCCCTTTTATACTTTCTATACACAACTTTTCTGCACTAAACAGGCTTTCACACGTTTGAACACTGAACTCTCTCACAATCAAACTGCTTTCTCAACTTATAGTATCTCTGCTTTCTACCCTCCTCTTCTCCCTTGTACCTTCTGAAATATTCTTGAGTTCTCTCTGAACTGTCAAGTGTTTTGCTGAAGACTTAAGTCTGCTCCTGCTGATTTCTGGATGTTTGCTTACTCTGTTGTTCTGCTATTCTAATACTTTGCAACTGGTATGTTATCCTTGGTTAAATAATGCCCCTTCACTATGTGTTTACTTCCTAGTCTGTTTTGCTTTCCTTTACTATGTGTTTACTTCCTAGTCTGTTATGTTTTCCTTCATCATGTGTTTATTTCCTAATCTGTTATGCTTTCCTTCATTATGTTTCTGCCATTACTGTGCTTATGTGAATCCCTTTTCCTTTTATCCCTTTATATGTGAGTATGGTTCCAGCCATAGCAGCACTTTAACATTGTTGTCTATGACTTTGAACTGGGTTCTTTGAACCCCTTAACTCAAATCAATTCCCACTTCCCATTTCCTCTTTATGTGTTGATCCATATTTTGTATAAACCTAGGACCCCCTTTCCCTTCTCTTGCAAATGTTTTCTTAAAGTTATGTTTTCTTTAAAATCCTTCTTTCTAAAATCGTTTATTCCTTTCTTTCTCTTTAAGCTTTTCAAACTTATTTGTAATTCTTATGTGCAAACTTTATTTGCTTTCTTCTATTTTCTTAAAGTCACAATTATAGCACGGCCGGGAACCACACTAGTGGATCTTGAGGGGTGCCTAACGCCTTCCCCTCGAGATAATCTCTAAGCCCTTACCCGAACTCTAGTTTCCTTCTCAAAATTCTTCATCTCTTTAAAGTGTCCTAATGCACTATAATCATTAGGTGACGACTCTCCAAAATTCCATAACCCAATTCTCGCAAGGGAATAAAAGAGTTGTCCTCCCATAACGTCGTATGCCCGATTTCCGGACCCTTCCGTCCGCGAACATGGAAAAAGGGGGCGTCGACAGTATCCCCGCTGATCAAATTGTTGATTCTGATTGGGATGAGATCAAAGAGCTTACTAAATTTTTAGTAAATTTTTATTATGCTAAAATATAATTTTCTGGTATATATTATCCTACTGTTACATAAATATTATGGTATATTTGTAAAATTTTCTGTTGTATTTGATAATTATAAAACAAATCCAACTTATGCACCGGCCACTAATGAAATGATTGCAAAATTTTAAAATTATTTTTTCCTATTCTCTAAGTTTATTTAATTTCTACTCTACTTAACCCGTACTAAAATTAAGAGGTGCAAAGGGACTTGTTCGTAAGATTTATGAGAATTTAGCAATTCAAGAAAATGAACAACCATCTCTCGAAGACTGCCAAGCTAACATATATTCGTATGTTAGATCAATGTTTGATAAATATAAATCTATGACAACAACATGTGGTGAAACTACTCCTACTACTTCTAAGGCTAGAGTAGAAGTTCTATGGGAAGCTATGGATGACATGATAGGTTTTCACTCCTCTATTGATGATAAACTTGATTCTTATCTTAATCAAGGATTGAAAAGTATTAAAGATGAAGAAGACAACGAACAACTTTTGGCATGGTAGAGGGAGTGTGGCAAGGCATTTCCAACACTTTCAATAATGCCCCGAGATATACTAGCTATTCAAGCATCATCAATATACTGGATATTCGAGATATACTGGCTATTCAAGCATCATCAATATCATCAGAGAGTGCTTTTAGCGCGACAGGATTTTAAATTGGAGATCATAGACATTCATTAGGTGACAACAACCTAGAGATTTCTGTATTATTCAGAGATTGGATTAATTCAGAAAGAAGAAATCTTGGTTTGAAAAATTAACCACTAGGGAAGAAGAAGAATACAATGAGATACTTAGCACTGGGAGTGATGATGGCATGGAACTCATGAAACATCAATCAATATTGCCAATTCCAGAACAATGTCCGAAAGAAATTATAGATAAGTTACAACGAAGCTATATAGGGGCTTACAAATATTAGTATGATAATTAGTAATTAGCTACTAAGAGGCCTATTTCAAACAGAACCCTTCCTAGAAGGTGATTGCGTAGATTAGTTGCTTTTCAAAAGAACTGTATTTGTAATTTTTATGTGAAATTTGAAAGTTCTATTAATAAAATAAAAGGCTCTAAGCCTTTTTTATGAATTATCTTACACTATTACTTAGTTATTTAATGGCTTGAAATTATATTAAATAAATTACAGTTCTATTATAATTACTAAAATATTTCGTTACAAGTCTTTTGTTTTAATATTTTATAATTCTTTACTTAGTTTCTTTATAATTTATTAAGTTTTAAGTTTATTAAATAAGTCAAAAAATAATTAGCCGTTGCAAACTTTAAAAACTTAATCATTGTCAAGAAACTAGCCATTGCCAAATTTAATGCTTAAAAAATTATTTTTTTTAAAAGGCCCACTTAGGGCCCGCGAACCGTACCGTCTCGTCCCATCCAGTTTGTTAGCAGGATGGGATGGGCCTACCGTTTCGTCCCGTTTATCCCGTCCTGTTTAGGCCCGTCCCCCACCCTCCCGGTTAAATGTTGTCCCGTCCCTTCCCGTTTATTTGGTCTCGTCCTGTCCCGTTACTCTTAACTATTTAAAATGAGAATATTTTGGAAATCATAAGAAACTGGTATGTAGATTACAGTTACTCTGAACTTCGTCATCCTCTTCAACGTCCTTGTTTGACTAATGGTTGGACGAATTGATCAATTGTCTCCAGGACACTTTGATATAATGGGAGTCAGATCCACAAAATTGTAAGTTCCCAACATATGAAAATCATGAAACTTGCAGGTGAAATTTACATTTTAAAATTATTTTAATCAAATAAACATATAATACTTTTTACAAAACAATTAATACACTTATGAAAACTAGTTTTTGAAATTGCATATTTTCCACTTTGTAAAATATATCACAAATTTTGTTATATAATCGTATGATACTATATATGATTTATAGAAACTAATCTATCATGACATATCATAGATATATGCAAAAGATCTAAGGTATGAAACTCCGGAAACGATACTATTAAATTGTAATGTACTAATTTTATTTATAAAATAAAACTTGAAGAATATCCTTTAAAGATAATGTAAAACTCTGTTGTGATTTCTAAAATCACATTGCACCGAGCTTTCGAATTAGCATAGCAAAGAGCCACTATCTTCCAAGTTAGGGAAGGAACATAATACATTTTTCATTGTAAGAAAACTAAAAAGGAAAATGTTGCTTCCTCGTTACTTAAATTCTTATTCCGAAGTTCTATGCATCACTTCAATGATGTTTAACGCATGCTCGTGATAGGATATTAATATATTATCATGTTTTGGATTTTATATAAACATTAATTTGGATTACAAGAACTAACTTTTTTTTTCTTCTCATTCTTAGTGTTGGATTAGAGATGAAGTCCGAATATTCATCATTAGAAGAGGAAATGATAGCTGATGCAACAAAGACCCTCTTTATTGCGATGGAGTTTTGTGCAAGATTTGTAACGCTAACCTAGCTTCAAAATTATTTTAAGCTAAAAGTTGTTTATCGTCTTCTACTATCTTATTATCTTTAGCACCATACATGCCAAGTTGCAAAAACTGATACTTAAGAAAGAGGTGATTCTGCGCAACTTAGAGAAGCTACTGAATGGATAAAAGTTTATCTATGAAAGTAAAGTGGTCCATGGAGACATATCTAGAGATAATGTCTTCACGGATACACAAGATCTAGCCAAAATCAGTTGGGTGAGTTGGTTATTCTTTTTTATTTTTTTTGTTATTGTCTTGGTGCATCAATTTTCTTTGTGAAATGCTTTATTTTAACTTTTCGTTTTGATTCAGCTAAGCTGAGTGGAGATGATAAGATTGATGTTGGGAGCTCAGCACTTGGCAATGACATGTATCGAGCTCTGTAGATGTTTAGCGGCCTTCCATCAATTATCACAAAAGCATATATGTATGCCTTAGGGTTGCTGTTTGAGATTTCATACCTGATAGAAACGTTTTCAGAAAGGGTTTAGAAATTCGAGAAATTGAAGCAAAGCAGGAAATTACCAGAAGACTATGGATTAGGAATCTCAAGGAAGCGTGTGTTGTAATCCGGCAACATCTAAGAAGATCACGTGGATATTATCTATTTGCTATTTTTGTTCGGCGAAACATCTAAAAACGCACACTTAAATCATTTATATTCCTAGTTACTACATATGCAAGTCGAGTATCAAAATACAAAATAAATAAGTTAAGAACTAACTGAATGAGACAGATGATCCAAGATGCTTATTAATGATACTATTGAGTACAATGAGACTTTGCAAGTAAGGAAAAGATTGTCGTTATATTCTTGTTTCACAACCCTGCATTCTTGTATCATACCAATTAAAGATTTGTATTTAAAACAAATAAATTACTAGAAACCAAAGAGTTTCAACAAGGAGGATGTCCTCCAAACTAGGAAGGACACAAGGCTGAATGGTAGATAAATCCTTATCTCCCAACCCATTGAAGTAATATTCACCCAAAGAATTATGAAGCGGACTATATATGCTTATACTATGTTTCAAAACTCATTGAGTACCATTCTCATTCTTCAGTGTCCAAAGAAGGAAGTCAAATGTAACGATCCGACTGGTCGTTTTGTGTTTAGGACCCCGCTCCCTTAAATAAAACTCCCCGTGCTTGCCTTAGCTAATTTACAACTTGCGGGGACGATTGGTTTGGGAATTGGAAGAGTTTTGAGTGAAATATGTCCATTTGAGTTCTTAGAATTTTCTTAAAAGGATAAGTTTGACTTTGGTCAATATTTTGAGAAAACGGATTCGAATCCGTAATTTGATGGTCCCGGAGGGTCCGTGAAAAAATATGGGACCTGGGCATATGTACGGAATCGAATTCCGAGGTTCCTAGCCCGAGTAATGAAATTTTATTAGAAATTGTTAATTTGAAGTTTTAAGGATTTAAAGAAACTAAGTAATCATTGATTTCATAGGTATCGGGCTCATATTTTGGTTCCGAAGCCTGGTACAGGTCCAAAATATCATTTAAGACTTACCTGTAAAATTTGGTGTCAATGAGTAGTTTAAGGGCGTTTTGGCCCGTTAGAGGGAAATTAAGAACATGAAGTTTATAAGTTTGATTCATTTGGTTTTAAGGGATGATTTCTAGATTTAGCGTTGTTTCGGGTGTTCCGAAGATTCGAGTAGGTCCGTCTCGTGATTTCAGACTTGTCGGTATGTTCGGGCAGGGCCCGGGAACCCCGAGCGTCAAACGGACGAGGCTCGAGTGAAGTGAAAATTTAGAAACGGGCTGAAGGATTGCTGCTTCTGTCATAACCGCATCTGCGGTTCTTGGACCGCAGATGCGGTCCTTCTATCGCAGAAGTGGCCCAGATGGCCAGGCCAGGAAACCGCAGATGCGGCCCTGAGACTGCAGATGCGGTCCCAGCTTTCCCTCCCCTTTTCGTAGATGCGATCACATTCTCGCAGATGCAGGACCGCAGATGCGAAAATCGCTGGGCAATGAGGTTCATTTACTATGAGTTCAAGACCATTTTTATCACTTATACACTCTTCCATTAGCGATTTTGGGAGCTTTAGAGAGGAGACTTCCACTTAGCATTGTGAGGTAAGTTTATTCCATCCATCCTTAGCTTATTACTTGCATACTAGGTAGATTAAACACTAGAAATTAGGTAAAATCAAGGAGTTAGAGTAAGACCTAGGGTTTTAATAAAACTTAGATTTAACCACAAAATTTGTTATGAAATGAATTAGAAATCATATATTACTGATCCTTAGGTTGTAGAGAACAACTTTCTTCGAAAAATCTCAGAATCCGGGTACGTGGGCCCGGGGTCAAAATTTAGGAAACTTGTGTAAAAGGGTTGGGAAATTGCTTAAATAGTCAGAATTCGATCTTGTGAGTCTATATTGACTAGTTCTTACTTCATATAACTAGTTTGGGATTGTTCGGCTCCGAATTGAGGCTTGGACTTTCTTGATATTTGAGTGCGCCTTGGAGCGAGGTGAGTCTCCTTTCTAACCTTGTAAGAGGGAATTGTACCCATATATATAATAATTGAGAAATTGCTACTAAATGCGGGGGCTACATACGCACTGGTGACGAGAGTCCGTGTGTAGCTGCTATGATGTTAATTGCTTGGGTAGTCTAGGACCCACATCATGCCTAAATTGTGAATATCTCCGTATTAACTTGCTAATGTGATCATTTATGATATGCTAGAGACTTGGAAAGAGATAAAGGTGAACGTATGAACTTGTTGAACCCTTGTAAGAATTTATTTGTATATAAATGCGCCTTTGTGTGTATTCTTGATATTTATGGATCGGGCCGATCGCCTTGGTGTAAATAGATGCATCTATGGTTCACGACATTCGACCCTCGGCAGTGCACAGTTTGTTTTCTGTTGGAATGGGCCGTCGACCTCGGCATAATGTGCGCATGATATCTATTCAGAATCTTATACATGCCTTGTTTTGCTAAGTATTTGAAATTTAATGGCTAGCTGAAATATGGTTAAGAACCTGGTTATTGCTTTTCGATATAAACTATTGATTATTGTTGATCCCCATGCTTAGCATAACACTTTATTATATTATTTGACCCTAGTAAGTATCAAGTCGGCCTCTCGTCTCTACTTCTTCGAGATTAGACGGGATACTTACTAGGTACATGTTGTTTATGTACTCATACTACACTTCTGTACTTAATTATACAGGATCCGAGGCAGGTACATCCGGTTATCAGTCTGGTGCGCCCCCCTGATTTAGTGATCGGGACTTCCACGGTGAGCTGCTTCCTTCCTACGCCGTTCAGCAGCCGGATGAAGTCTTTTCTTACTTTTGCCGTCTTTTCTATCTCAGACAGTAGGTTCCCGTGCACCAACAACATGGCCGAGTATGAAGCCTGCATCCTAGGGCTCAAAATGGCCATCGACACGAACATTCAAGAGTTGCTAGTGATCGGAGATTCAGACTTGCTTATACATCAGGTACGAGAAGAATGGGCAACCAAGAACTCCAAGATACTCTCGTATTTGCATCATGTACAGGAATTGAGAAAGAGGTTCACGAAGACGAAGTTCCAACATGTACCTAGAGTCCAGAATGAATTCGCCGATGCACTGGCCACCCTATCATCCATTATACAACATCCAGACAAAAACTTCATTGATCCATTCCAGTAAAGATCCATGATCAGCCAGCTTACTGTGCCCACGTCGAAGAAGAAGCAGATGGAAAGCGTTGGTTTCATGATATCGAGGAGTGTTTGGCAAAAGGAGAGTGCCCAGAGCTTGCAAATCCTATTCAGAAACGCACACTTCGGAGGTTGTCCAATAATTTCTTTCACAACGGAGGAGTCCTGTATATGAGGACTCCCGATTTGGGATTACTAAGGTTTGTCAACGCGAAGGTACATCCGGTTACCAGTCTGGTGCGCGCCCCTGATTTAGTGACCGAGACTTCCACGATGAGCTGCTTCCTTCCTACGCCGTTCAGCAGCCGGATGAAGTCTTTTCTTACTTTTGCCGTCTTTTCTATCTCAGACAGTAGGTTCCCGTGCACCAACAACATGGCCGAGTATGAAGCCTGCATCCTAGGGCTCAAAATGGCCATCGACACGAACATTCAAGAGTTGCTAGTGATCGGAGATTCAGACTTGCTTATACATCAGGTACGAGAAGAATGGGCAACCAAGAACTCCAAATACTCCCGTATTTGCATCATGTACAGGAATTGAGAAAGAGGTTCACGAAGACGGAGTTCCAACATGTACCTAGAGTCCAGAATGAATTCGCCGATGCACTGGCCACCCTATCATCCATAATACAACATCCAGATAAAAACTTCATTGATCCCATTCTAGTAAAGATCCATGATCAGCCAGCTTACTGTGCCCACGTCGGAGAAGAAACAGATGGAAAGCGTTGGTTTCATGATATCGAGGAGTATTTGGCAAAAGGAGAGTGCCTAGAGCTTACAAATCCTATTCAGAAACGCACACTTCGGAGGTTGTCCAATAATTTCTTTCACAGCGGAGGAGTCCTGTATATGAGGACTCCAGATTTGGGATTACTAAGGTCTGTCAACGCGAAGGAAACATCCAGGCTACTAGAGGAAATTCATGCTGGGACCTGCGGTCCACATATGAACAATTTTGTCTTAGCAAAGAATATACACCGAGCTGGTTACTTTTGGATGACTATGGAAACGGACTGCATCCAGTATGTCCGGAAGTGCCTGTTGATACCCAATTTTCCCCTATGTATTTTTATATACAAAATACTTTCAAAATAATATATATATATATATATATATATATATATATATGCCCAAGTATTTTAGTATTTTTTCTAATTTTTAAAAGATTTTAAAATCAATTTATTGTCCATTTTAGCAGTACAAAATCAATAACTATTCCCAAAATCATCAATTTTTGGTGAATAATTTATTTTATTCCCATATTTATATCAAAATATAGTTAAGGTAATTTTTATATATTTTTATAAATTTATTTGGTATTTTTAAAGCTAAATTGCATATCATTGCAATTCTAGCCTATTTTAAGATTTAATAGTATTTTATAACTATAAAATTGGTTCTGATGTTTTTTTTTAATATTTATGTATTATTAACTATTCCAGTACTTTTAATTTGTTTTCAAAATCATTTTTATTATTTTTGTAAAATAAAAAGGGAAAAAAACGGCTATTTAATATATAGCCCCAATTTGTTTCAATTATAGCCAAAATCGACCCTCCAATTGACCCAATCTTAACCCCCAATTGGACTGGTCCAATTTCAATTTTAACCCGACCCCCGAC